>NW_023596818.1:29584470-29682899 GCF_011947565.3 Pollicipes pollicipes | reverse complement strand
TTTAAAATAAACATGAGAATACACTTTACCCGCGGCTTTGGTCAATGTTTTGATCCGTTTTCTTTCCGTCATTTCGTTGTTAAGCTAACATCTCTATCAAGGATCTAGAGCAAACGTTCTCCACCAACAAAGGAAAACTAGAGAACCCACAGCCAACGGGCCGACCGTCGCGACCTGTTACGGTGATCGCGCTGGACGCCGAGGTGACCCGTGGTGACCTGAGGTGACCAAATTCCACCTGTGGTGACCCGTGGTGACCGTGGGTGACCCGAGGCCCCGTCCGCAGAGTGGCTCGGTGCCCAACACCAGTCTGCTGACGCCTCCGGCGGCTCCATGGGGCGGAGGAAGTCGGCCGTCGGGTCGGCTCTCGGCGTCGGTGGCCTGTCCGGCTCGCTCAAGCAGAGCGCAGCTCCTGCGTGGCACCCAGCAGCGCCGGCGCCGGTCTTCTGCAGCAGCTCAGCACCGGTGTGGTGAGTCCCCCTCCCCTCCTGAAGCAGTTCAGCACCGGCGTGGTGAGTCCCCTCCCCTCCTGAAGCAGATCAGCACCGATGTGGTGAGTTCCCCCTCCCCTCCTGCGGCAGATGAGCACCGGCGTGGTGAGTCCCCTCCCCTCCTGAAGCAGATCAGCACCGATGTGGTGAGTTCCCCCTCCCCCTGTGGCAGATCAGCACCGGCGTGGTGAGTTCCCCCTCCCCCTGCGGCAGATCAGCACCGGTGCGGTGAGTTCTCCTCCCCTCCTGAAACAGATCAGCACCGGCGTGGTGAGTCCCCCTTCCCTCCTGAAGCAGGCCAGCACCAGTGTGATGAGTCACCCCTCCCCTCCTTGAGCAGATAAGCACCGGTGTGGTACAGCCCAATACCAGTGTGATGAATGGCCGCTGCCTGGGACAGCTCAATACCTGTGTGATGATTCTATTCCCACTGGTACAGCCCAGTACCAGTGTGACGAGTGGGCGCTGCTCGGTACAGCTCAGTACCAGTATGATAAGTCTTTCACCGTCTTCTAGCAGCTGGCCACTGTGTGTCCTGTCCAGGACATCGGCATCATTGTGGCTTGCCGTGGAGGGGCGAAGAATAGACTAGGTGGTTGTGAGTCTTTGTGCATTGACCATTTCCAAGTTCAAGGCTTATTAAACTTCTAAAAAATCGCTTTAACGTCCTCCTGAAGCTCTCGCATACGCTGCGTAGCATAGGAAGCATTATTATTTTAGAGGAAATCGTCAGATTTCAACACTAGTGCTGGTGCCTACTTTGAAACTCTTTATGTAGATTTAATGTCTCTGAAATGGCGTGGACAAGGATACATTACTGACTCACGGTCGTAACTCCCCAACGGGCCAGCCAACCACCGAGGGCAATGGGAGCACGAGCTAAATCAGTCCGTTCTCCATTCTCGGCATGGGCGCAGGCGTGAATTAGCGGGGCCCGATCCTCTTTGATGCTCTCTGAAGCGGATGCAACGCACAAATAGGCACATGTTCTCAGAATTTACGGTAGCTCAGACTTCAGCGACGCACAATTTTTTTGCTCTCTCTCCCTCTCTCTCTCTCTCTCTTCTCTCTCTCCTCTCTCTCTCTCTTCTCTCTCTCTCTCTCTCTCTCTCTCTCTCTCTCTCTCTCTCTCTCTCTATCTCTCTCTCTCTCTCTCTCCTCTCTCTCTCTCCTCCTCTCTCTCCTCTCTCTCTCTCTCTCTCTCTCTCTCTCTCTCTCTCTCTCTCTCTCTCTCTCTCTCTCTCTCTCTCTCTCTCTTTCTCTCGCTCTCATTCTCCTCCGTTTCGCTTGCAAACGGTCCGCTCGTTCACACCGTTTCCACTGAGGCGATCTTTCTTCACCGAGTTTCTGAGGAGGAGAGCGGCCGTCTGGCCTCACCGCGTTCGTCGGCTACGGCCTGGGGCTCGGCTGTCGGGAAAGTAAGCCGCCTGGGAGTGGCTCCAACTGTTCTCTCGCGTGGATATTATCGGTTCCTAGACACTGAAAACAGACTGGAACGAACAGAAAACAGACTGGCTGGTTCAAGGCGACCGCGCAGGATAAAAGCCAGGCTTTTTTTAGGCGCTGGGTCGTGTTTTGAGCGGGATTAGTTGCTCGGCGTCGCTACATTTACGATCGTGATTGTTTTGCTGGGCTAGACTTACGATCGTGGTTGTTTGCTTGACTTTGCGCAGCACGTGATGTATAGCAAGTAGATGGCAGCAGACCCTCACAGAAGGCGCGAGACTTGTCCACCTGTGCGCTATACCCAAAACGGTATCATGTATACATGACTTCATACTGACTGGTCTGGCTATCAATATTGATAGCTTGGTTCACTTTTACTAAACTGGAAGATACGAGGTGCGTCACGTTGGGTGTGCTTGCGCCGAGCGATGTTGACCTCAACAAGATTAAAAGCAGCTGCCGACGGCTCGCTTACTTCTCGTTCCCTCGCACCGGGCATGCTTCGCAGATGAATCTTTAAGCCATTGGTGTCGCTTGGTCCAAGTCGTTTTCCTGCATTAGGGCAGAGTGCTGAGTACCCTGGCGGGCTGCTACACTCAGCAATGACAGCTGATGGTTTGCAAGCCAGGTCCCTGTTCCAGGTGCCTGGCCAAGTCTGCGAAAGCTTTTTCCAGGCATTTTAAGCTATTTCCACATGTTTCTTTCTATCTTGTAGAAACTACTTCTTCAATATTCGGTGGTACCTATCCGTTTGGGCGCAGGCTATTTAAATGTATATAAATCGGGCATGAGATCGTGGTTGACATTTATCATGTCATGTCAGATTTCGTTCGGTCGTATTTGGGTTTCTGGGCGCGTCAACTGCATAGATTATTTTTCGGTCCTTGCGCCGGATTTTGAGCTATTGGGTACGTTTCAGCTGGTAAACACGTCAAGCTCTTTTCGCTGCAATGTTTCGAGGTACTTTGACTTGACGACCCAGTGGCGCGTTCCGCTACATCCCCTCAAGTTTCTGGGTTAATGTGGACGAGCTAAAGCATTATGGGTCATTTTCTCCATTTATCGGATAACTTAAACTAGTTCCGTGAATCGGGAGAGCTTTTGTTTGCAATTATGTTCTCCGCTAAACAGTAGACAGTTTATTTATGACAGTTTCATTTTAAGAAAATTGCCACTTTCATATCGATGATTTCGTATCTTCAGACTGCACACATGCCCTATAATACACGTTTGCTTTTCTACTTTACTGCAACAACTAAACTACCTACTAATACGAACATGCAATATTCATAGCGACTTGTCAATTTTACTTCCGACAGTAATCGTGCAACTTAATCACCGCGGTTTCTAATGACCAAAAGTGTCCGGTGAATACCCACGCCAGAACTCCTGGGAGAACGGTTCAGTAGAATGCGCCGATGACGACCGAAGCTCAATACCCCTTTGTCCTCAGCTCCCTCGCTGTGACGTCTCACGAAACAGTCCGATCGCGCAGGGGAGAAGTACAGAAAGGCGAGGAAGGGAACCAGTCCCGCGGCAGGGTTTCTCGGCTCTGCCTCTGTGCGGCTGCGTTCCATGGGGGGGGGCGGGGGGGGGCAGGCCGTGACCTGACGGGCCTACTGCCGCTGTCGCCATGGCTGGTCGCCAGAGGCTCCTCGGGATCCTGGCCCGGCCCCGGCCCTGCAGCCGTGACCTGCAGGCCTACTGCCGCTTGTCGCGGCTGGTCGCCAGAGGCTCCTCGGATCCTGGCCCGGCCCGGCGCTGCAGCCGTGACCTGCAGGCCTCCTACCGCTGTCGCGGATGGTCGCCAGGGGCTCCTCGGAGCCTGGCACGGCCCGGGCGCCTGCGGCCCGTCCGGTTCGCGAGCACTAGGACGGCGGCTGGTGGCCCGGACCCTCGGGGTGGCCCGCCGCCGAGGAGGCCTCCCCCCTGACACCGATGGCCCGTGTCCCCGGTCACCAGCGCGTAGTGTTGGGCTAGGCTCCTGAAGGCCCCGAATGCCGTTGCTGGGGATGTTTTCAGGTCCTCGGCATTGGGAATGCTTTGACTTCTGATCGGCAATGTCGAGACCGTCTTTTGACCTCTGATCCCTGGGGGAGATAGATAAGTCTCCTGAAGTCTCGTTCGTGATGCACGGCAAATCTCCGATCCATGACGGCGAACTGATCCTTAAAATTGTTCCTCCTGAGCACTATCAAAAACTAGCCCGTCTTTAATAGCTTCTTTATTACTGGAGGCGAGCAACTCCCTCATTTTTCCTGAGATGAAATGAAAAAAGAGAAGTCATCCGAACAATCTTGCTTGCCGGCATTTTGCCGTGTATACTTTCTGCTCATCGGGTACTATGCACGTCTCCTGATATTGTGTTATAACTTCTAACAAATTCAAGCAAATTATAACAAATGCGAAGGAAGTTTGCTATAATCACTCAGTCATGTTGTCGGATCGAGATCCTCGTGCGGCGCTTCTGGTAAACATCCTTCTTATTAAAGTGAAAGCGTTTGTATTGAGGTTCGGGCCACAATCTTCTTAAAACCCGTCTTACTCTGGGCGCTGGTTCGCACTGAGATGCCACCGAAACTCATACGACCTCCTAACAAGTCTGACCTGACGCTTACCAACCTAACCTCAACAATGACAGAAGTTCTGCAGTGACCAAAGCCTCTTCATAAACCAAGGTTCGGAGACTTCCGCTCCCGCTACTACGCGCGTGCAGAGCCTCAGGCTTAGGTCGGGGGGGGGGGACTCTCTCCAGGTCAGGCACCGACCCGGTCTAAAAGCATGCCGTTGCCCCGGCAGAGGCTGTAACAGCTTCGGATAGTAACGCCAGGTCGTAGCGGACGCTCTTCGCCGCGGGGAAATGGGGGGTAACTATGGGGCTCTGTTGGAAAAGGAAGCTTAGTTGGGCATGAATTTTGGCGTTGATTAGCTGATGAGACTGGACCGTGAGACGCGTGCTGAAAACAAACATGCTATGATGTAGCATGAACGAGAAATCCGGTGCACACAAAATCGCCTATTCTGGCATGCGATCCCAACTCGAGTACGGACGATAGGGATACGTCAGGTTAAAATGATATACGCGAACTTAATGCGTCATATACTCTTGTCACATGTTTTTAATGGACAACGCAAAATTGCGATATAAAGCGAAGGCATAGTCCCAAGCACACAGCAGTCCCCGAGTCCTCTAGCAGAAAAGTCCCCGAATCCCCTAAACACATAGACGTCCCCGAGTCCCCGACCACATTAGTAGTACACGAGGCTCCTTGCCCCGCCCCCCTCTTACAAAATTTATGCTATCATATTAGAATACACGTAATTAAATGTTGACAGTTAATGGAAAGTGTACGTCTTTTTAGGCCATATTTCGAAAACATATTCTGATGAAACCTTAGGACTAGTTACGTCTAGTGATAACACGTGGGATTGGCATACCAGCACCAACAAGAGAAATGAGCAAGCTAAATTTTACTTATTTTAGTCTTATTCACGCACTCATCTTATTTATATATAATCACTCTTTTATTATTTATATTGCATATAATCACTCATTCATTTATATATAATCACTTAATTTATATATTACACTCATCTTATATATAATATTACTTATTTAGTCTTATTCACGTCACGTACTCATCGTGTGGTACGACAATACAATTCTCTGTCTCTTTGCGGCCACGGTATTTTCGTTCTGAAATGTGAGCTCTCGGGATATATATCCTAGACTATAAAATATATCCCTAGATATTTATCCTAGACTCTGCGGGCGTGCGGGAGGACTTTACGCCGATGGCACTTCAAATTGGTATGCATATAGGCATGATGCAGACAAAAGATGACCGTAACGCCAACAATTATGCCCCCTGGTGTATCTGAAGTGCGGTAGTTAGAACGTGCTCCGCACTAATGGGTATGGAT
Source organism: Pollicipes pollicipes (assembly GCF_011947565.3). NCBI lineage: Eukaryota > Metazoa > Arthropoda > Thecostraca > Pollicipedomorpha > Pollicipedidae > Pollicipes > Pollicipes pollicipes. The sequence goes on along the minus strand of NW_023596818.1, from coordinate 29,677,038 downwards.
GACCGTCAGTGGAACGTACGTCTGTGACTGACACAAGACAGGCGGCGGAAGTACATGTGCACCCCATTGCAGTGCGAGACGTGCATCGGTGAACAGTTTGAATTGCGTTCGTCACTGGACCACGTGATACATCACTACTGCATGCCTGCTGTAATCACAACCTAGCAACCAACCTAACATCCAGGTAAAGAATGTTCCTGAAGCCAAAGTGTGTCGAAAAGGTTACTTTGCGATGCGTTTTATGGGAGAATCGAGGCGATGGTACGATATATCAGTGCATGCGCGTGATAAGTAGTGGAAGCGTTATAATGCGTTTTGATAAAACGCCTTGTGTGAGAGCGGAAGCCTTTCGTCCGTTCCGGTATCTCAGTTGGTTACAATCCCTGACCACGGATTCACTCACTCGTGGCGGGGTGGGTTCGATTCCCGTTAAGCTCCTGACTCCGGAGTCACCCACTCGTGGCGGAGATGGGTTCGATTCGTTTTAAGCGCCCGTTACCTGCCTCTGACAGGGATGACATGCGATCGGTGGCAGAGGCCGCGCTAAAGGTCAGGTGACGTCAGAGGGAAGGATGTACCGTTCTGAGCTTTACGGCACGGTTAAACTTCTGCGACAAAATTCTGCCACTGACCTGGGATCTCACGATCGGATGGTGGGGGTCAGAGCTGACCATAACAAGCATTTCCTTAGCGTGAGCACCGGATCTCAGAAATCCAATCAAATCAAAAGGTTTAAGCCAATTCCATAACACGCATGCAGATCTCCTAGATACCAGTAGTCTTTGAGCAATTCTTTCTTTGGAAATTCGAACCAACTAGGCCAGACGTCAACTGAATGATACCCGACGAAGAAGCGCGCTATATTTTGCTGCATGCCGCTTAACAAAAGGCATTACCATATCGTTGTTGCGTAATCTCACGCTGCCGTCTAGTGACGCTGCCGTCTGGTGACGAGGGTCGCGTCCTGCGTCTTTGAAAGCGGGCCCGTAACCAAGTTATATTCAATTTCCACTTAACCCGGGTGAGCCCGCAACTTCCTTATGGTAGGCTTTGGGACGCACTTCCGGCCCTATTCGGTCTTAACGTGCAGACAATACATGATGCATGTGCACCCTTATGTATGGCAGTTATCCACTTAGAGCTCATTCGGTTGACTGCTGGACTAACCGCTGACTGAAACGAATGTCACCGTACCAGAACTGTGCAGACGAAACCGCCACTGTAATCAGCTTGTGTAACATTTGCCAACGGCCCGACTTTTGTTGGTCAGGTATAGTGCTATGATCAGGTTATAAGGGCCATATTGCACGAAATAAGCGGGATCGAGCCCATGATCATCATCAGCGTAGGTAAGCTTTGCTGACATTTATCTTGCATACGTATGTAGCGCACCATTACGACGTATGGACTACACCCATTGAAAGAGAATATTAAAAGGAGCTCGCCTCAGCGTGCTCTAAACTGCGGACAGAATATCAGCGATGTGCGAAGTTTCATGCGTGCTTTGTCGATTTCTTGGTATTCTTATGCAATTAGGTTGACAACGTAAACATGCAATTCTCCGAGCGTTTCCCATGGACACTGAGTTATAACGCGAAACACATACAAGGGCTGGTTCGAAGTCCGAGAGTACTTAACACTTGGCGAGAATCGCTCTTTATATATACACAGGAATGTCTCAAAATGGGAATTATTGCTAGCAAGCACTGTTCACTGAAACAGCCATTCCACTCCTTTAGTAGTTTTTTTTTTTGAGAGGTGGGGGAAGGACAGTGATGAAAAGTGATGATCGACGTCATTGGAATACTTGTTTTTCCGGAGTTACCCAAATTTGGACGATGTTCCTATGCGCCGATATTCAACAAAGTAGTTTATAAGTAAACGCTGCATACGTTGTATACACAGCTGGTGCCATTGAACAAATGCGTTCGCTGCTGCCACACCAGAGGCCCGCACACCCCTTTAAATTGCTGCTCACACGACGCCTGGCAAACAGCCGGGCCGCTCGTGCCATCAGTCACGAGCCAGCTGTCTTGCGTCACGACCGGGCCCTGCTGGGTCGGCCGGCCGCCCAGCAGCGGCTCTCCAGCCGCCCGCCGTGCCTGGCGGGGGGAGGCGCGGCGAGGCGGGCGCCGCCGCATCGTCTCCTCCGCGCCGGGCTCGCGTCTGCCGAGCGTAATCGGCCGCCTGCCACGGCCGCACATGGTCGATCGACCCGTCCGCGCGGCGCCCGGCTCGCTCGCAGCGGGCGGCGCGCTGCCTCATTTATTCACCTGCTGTAAACACAGCTGTGAGGCAGGGCAGATGACAGGCGCGCCGGCCTGCCGCTCTTTTCTGTGGAGGGGGGGGGGGGGGGTCGTGACGTCAGAGGTGAGAGAGCCGCCGTACGCACCGCACGTTATCGACCACGCCCTGGTTTCTGTCGGCCTCCTCTGCGCCGGCACCCTGAGGGAATCCTCTGCCTTGGTGCTGTCGGCTTCCTCTGCACGCAGCACTGAAGGCCCTCTTCTGCCGCGGCACTGAGGCCCCGATGCCGTTGCACTGAGGCCTCCCTTTGCCGCAGAAGGCCTCCCTCTGCTGCGGCCCTGAGGGTCTCCTCTGCCTTGGTGCTGTCGGATTCCTCTGCCACGGCACGTCGGGCCTCCTCTGGCGTGGCGCTGAGGGCCTCCTTTGCCTTGGTGCTGTTGGCTTCCTCTGCCGCGGCACTTAGGGCCTCCTTTGTTGTGGCACTGAGGGTTTCCTCCACCGTGGGCTGCTGCTGGGGTGGCGGCCAACGCCTCTCTCGCGGTACCACCACCAGGTACTGACAACACGGAGTCTTGCATGCCGCCTTTGCGGTGGCTGTGTGTGGTCGGGACACTCTGCGGAAGCGCCCCGCGGCCTCGGCTTTAACGCTTGCTGTCGTGGTGTTGCGTCTCGGAGTTATCAACTCTGTAGCGGCGGTGACGACGGCGATGCGGGGTCTTGCATTTGCTCTGCGGCGTCATCTGGGCGAGAGACATATAACGAAAATAAGTTGGACGCCGAAGTTGGAGCTCTGTACGATAAACCCAGTTTGCTTGGCGCCACGGGTAAGTCCGATCCGCGTGTGATGTGTGTAGTTATCGCGGAGAAAGGACGCTAGACATGGAAGGGCCGGAGCTACCTGGACCGCCTATGTTGAACCGACCGTTCTCTTACCTGACAGGTCTCTCACGCCACGATGTTGTGATAAAAAGTGAGGTAGTACGCTCTTGCCAGACCAATAAGTTGTGCCGAATTCGAGTTGCCTGTTGAAATACCTGAGTGGGGACTTCGTAAGTGTGCTGAACTTTGACACCGACCAACCATGCCCTGAAAGGCCAGCTGACATGCGACAGAGACTGAGTCCAAAAAGGCAATAAAGGGCCAAGACTTGGTTGTTTCCTCGTGAAATCTTATCATTTCAATCCATTCCGGCATCGACACAGCTAGCGAAGAATTATGTGACCACGATGGCACGCGTTATGAAACTACGTCCCGCAGTGAATGGCAGTTCAGGGTGATAGAGGGCTTTGTTCGAATTTCGTTGTGGACTCATTTGATCGTTGCTTCAATCGTGGAAAGTTTCCTATCTCAAAGCCGCTTTATCGACGCCATCTGCCTGGGAGCTACACGCTGAAAGGCCGATTGAAAGCGACAGAGATTGAGACCAAGGAGGCAGAAAAGATGAGCACTTGCCGTTTGCTCGCGACATCAAAGAGTTCTGGCGGCGCTGACTTCACCGCCCGTCATCTGACGTCACGACGGACGTGAGGTGCCTGTAACTGCCGGGTGGCGGTCGGCACTGGATGGCCGGCCGGCCGGCTCCGGACGGCCGGCCAGCTCCGGACGGCGGTAGGCCGGCTCCGGACCGCTGGCCGACCGGCTCCGGACGGCTGGTAGGCCGGCTCCGGACGGCTGGGCGGCCCCGGACGGCTGGTGAGCCGGCGCCGGACGGCTGGTGGCCGGCTCCGGACACTGGCGACCGGCTCCGGACGGCTGGCCGACCGGCTCCGGACGGCTGGCCGACCGGCCCCGGACCGCTGGTAGGCCGGCTCCGGACCGCTGGCCGACCGGCAGCAGGTGTGAATCGCCGGCGCCGGGTGCCGCCTAATGGCGCCGTCGCCATGACAACGCGGGCAGCGACACGGCGGCGGACCTTCTTTCGCAATTGGGAATGATTGATGAGCCATGACTCGGGCGGTTCTGGCCGGGCCAGGCCTGCAGCCGCCATCCGGTGCCGACGGCGACGGACGCACGCGAGCCCAGGTTTCCCGCCTGGAGCCAGTGGCGGCGTACGGTCTCTGGCGGGCCCGAGGCCACTTTGAGAGGCTTCAGCTAGCTAAAACTGGATCGCAACAATGGTCGCGAGCGCTCGTTAAGGGCATTTCAGAGCATGCTTCGTCTGGCTTTGCCGTCGGCAAGCGCTTATTATCATAAGGCGATTCACATAGCCGACATGAGCGCAGAAAGGCAAGGATCACAACCGTGCGGTTAAGCATTAAGTTTTGAGTGTGCTTTTATAAAAAGAATAGGTGGCGTGAAGAGGCTACGGTAATTTCAATGAAGTATGAAGAAAAATGTGAATATATTTATATTTTCAGCTTCTTAATGACTGAGTATCGAGCTATTTTTATGACATGCGCATGCGCTTTTACTCTACCTCACGTTCGTTTTACTTATATAGAAACTATATGTCTAATACGACACAAAAACCAGGGGAAACCGTGGCTTGATTTGATCATCGCGATGTTCTGGGCACCGTGCTTCCTTTGTGTTCGCCGGCGGTTCGGGCGAATTGGGTGGTGCCGCCTTACACGGAAGCACTGCGGTACAGTATAGGTGCACAGAGCTCGTAGCGGCGAGTCCACGGCGGTAATCGGGCCATCAGCGTTCAACCATTCACGTGTCGTTCGCGCCGAATGAAAGCATTACGCAGCTGGGCGGTCAATTTACGCGTTAACACTGGTCCGTGTTGGTTTTTTCACCGTCAGCATTCATAACGCTTAGTTATTTTGCTTGTTTGTGGCAAAGAGGGCAATGGACCGCAACCGAGACTTCAGGGAAAATGCGCGTCGAAGAGACTTGCACTCATACCGTTACACAAGTGGACAGCCTTTAAAGTTTCGATCGCTGGTACATCATGAAAGGTTTTCCGGCGCGGGACTGAGGATGCGGGAGGGGCGAACTTACAGCGGGGGGTAATTATGCTGAGTGCTTGGTGTCGGTGTTGGTGTAGACGATAGGCCCCTTAAACCCTTCTCTAACGACATAACGACCATTGTAGTGGGTCACGGAAGACCTGACTTGGCGTGCAGACACCGCATACTGCAAGTGACGCCGTGGCGAGCCTGGGGCCGACGGTCGTGTCCACCGTCCCACGGAGTGCCCCAGCTTGGGGCTGACCAGCGTAGCCGCCTGTTCCAGAGCGTAGCCAGCGTAGGGCTCAGCCTCTTGCGTACCTGTTTCAGACTCAGCTGTTCAGCGGGAAGTGAGGCGCTGGAGCGGAACGGCATCGACGCCGCCGACACCGGCCGGAGATCGTGCTGCCAGTGTGACGCCTGGCGGCGACCCGCCGGCCGCCATGCCGGTGTCGGCGTCTGGCGTCGGGCCCCGCCATGAAAGCGCTCAGCACTGCTCCGCTATGCACGCGTGCGCTCCGACGATAGTGGCTGGTGCGGCCCGGCGGGCCCGGGACGAGACCGGTAACTCTGGAGCACGCCGTGGAGTCAGGCGCGCTCCCCTCCCCTCGCGTCGGTCGCCATCAGCCGATCTGGCGCGTGGAGCCGCGGGCCGGTGATGTGTCTCCCCCACCCTCCGACCGTGCGGGAGATGAGCGCAAGGCCGGCCCGGCTCCGGCCGGCGCGGCAGCAGCTCCTCTGATCCCTCCCCTCCCCCAGTAGGCCCGAACGTGCACTCCGCGCCGCTCCCGCCACCCGGTGCCACCGGAGCCGGCGGCCATGACCGCTTGTGATATGGTTTTCGCGCGCAGCCTCGGGCGGTGCTCCTCGGGAGCCGGCCACCCCCGGCGGTGAACTCCTGGCCCAGCCGTGTGCGGCCCGGTGCCGCCGGTGGACCGGAGCCCGCGCTTAAAATGGTCGTGACGGCGTGGGTCGCAGTTTGACGTGATCTTTCTCGATCTTGATTATCGAGGTGGAGTTGGTGTTAGTTATTCAAAGAGACGTCGCATGCTGAACATTGCATTTGGCCATGAACGCGGGGAGATAAATTGGGAGTCAGGATGGCGCTGAGGCCGGGAATAACTCGTTTATCATACGCCAGCGCAGACCATCGTTTTAATTGATTCCCGCAGCGACTGCCGTGCAAACAGATAGCCAACGCATTCTGAAGCGCGATTAGGCAGGGAAATCTCAGATTACAAGATACGTCTGTTCGGGGACATCTCGTTTTGCATATCAATAGCAAAGTGTGATCCGAATGATGCCGCCGCCCGCGTTGCCCCGGGTGGATGTCTGCTGCGGCGCTGAGGAAGTGTGCCACCATATCAGCCCGGCGGGCTCCGGGGACTGGGACGGAGACTCGCCACTCCAGACCGCTTGCCGCCCGAGCGTCACAGCGTCGGCTGGCCGCCCGCTGTGTCAGGTGTGATGCGCCGCGTGGATCAGAGACAGCACGTGGCTGGTGCGTTCATCACGTCACTCCCGGGCCGCTGTGTCAGGTGTGACACGCCGTTGTGACTGGTGCGCTCACTCTGAGACGGACACGTCACTCCCTGGCCGCTGTACCCGATGTGACACGCCGTGCGGAGCAGGGACAGCATGTGACCAGTGAGCCCACTACATCACTTATCGACCGCTGTACCCGGTGTGACGCGCCGTGTGTAGCAGGGACAGCACGTGATTAGTGAGCCCACTACATCACTTATCGACCGCTGTACCCGGTGTGACGCGCCGTGTGTAGCAGGGACAGCACGTGATTAGTGAGCTCACTACGTCACTTCCCGACCGCTGTACCCGGTGTGACGCGCCGTGTGTAGCAGGGACAGCATGTGACTAGTGAGCTCACTACATCACTTCCCGACCGCTGTACCCGGCGCGACGCGCCGTGTGTAGCAGGGACAGCACGTGATTAGTGAGCTCACTACGTCACTTCCCGACCGCTGTACCCGGTGTGACGCGCCCGTGTGTAGCAGGGACAGCATGTGACTAGTGAGCTCCACTACATCACTTCCCGACCGCTGTACCCGGCGCGACGCGCCGTGTGTAGCAGGGACAGCATGTGACTAGTGAGCTCACTACATCACTTCCCGACCGCTGTACCCGGTGTGTGACGCCGCCGTGTGTAGCAGGGACAGCATGTGACTAGTGAGCTCACTTAATCACTTCCCGACCGCTGTACCCGGCGCGACGCGCCGTGTGTAGCAGGGACAGGATGTGACTAGTGAGCTCACTACATCACTTCCCGACCGCTGTACCCGGCGCGACGCGCCGTGTGTAGCAGGGACAGGATGTGACTAGCGCGCTCACCACGAGAGCCGCCATCCCTCTGGCGGCGCCAGAGTACCGCTGCTTACACAGCAGTCAAGCGCCCAGAGCTCACTTCTCAGACTCGATGCAAACGGAGCAGCGCGGTGTTGAGGGATACTACGAAAGGAGGGAATTCACTGTACGCAAAACGCACTGCGCATAGAGGCCCATTTCTGTGGCCAACTGTGCATTCCCGTAAGTAGCCAGGTAGACATTCCCAGTTAGTGCCATTTACAGACGCTACTGAATACTTATTCATAATCTGTTTATCTGGGTCGTCGTAATAAATGATCTTCTTCACAACAGGTGTTTTACACAACAGCCGGCAAGTGTTCAGGCGGAGTCGTTCTCAGACTTCGAATGCTTCCGCACCACGAGCCGCTATACAGGACCGCTGGCAAGTCATCTCCAACAGCCAACACGCAAAACCCGCAGCACCAATTTGCTAATGTATTATCAAAACTGACTGGCAAAAACCAAACATTCACGCAGGCCGGAAAACAGAACGATCGGCGCGGGCCCACAGCTCTGGCCGTGCAGTCCGTGCACCGGCCATCGCGGGCTGAAAGGAGGCGCGGACGGCACCGCGGCACAGCCCATGTTCCCGCCGCCGTGGCCCCGCCCCAGGGTCGTGTGCGTGCCGGCCCGGCCGCCGCGGCCCACGTCGTCGCCACACACCGGCCACAGTTCAGAGCGCCGCTCGCCCGCGCCATCAGACGACCCGCCGGAGGGCAACGCTACGGGGCAGGCGGCGCCGGCGGCCGGCGGCGGGTGTAAGTCCGCGGCGGCCTCGCGCTCCTGCTGGCCAGGGAGCCGGGCCAGGGACCGGGGCCGGGACCGAGGGTAGACGTTGGCTGAGACCACTTGCCGCTCGTGCTGCCGCCATGCGACGCTACTCCCGGCAGCTGCTGAGATGCGGTTCTGGCCTGCTGCTGGGCAGCGGTGCTGGCCTGCTTGTGTGAAGCTGTGCTGGCTTGCTGCCGTGCCAGGGCGCCGGCTAGCTCTTGGCCTGGGCGGCTGGACAGCTGCCGTGCCTGAGAGTCGTGTGGCTGCGCTGTCGGAGGGCAGACCTGCTGCTGCGGCGCTGCGCCGGGTGGTGGCTGCGGCGCTGCGCCGGACGGTGGCTGCGACGCTGCGCCGGGTGGTGGCTGCGGCGCTGCGCCGGGTGGTGGCTGCGGCGCTGTGCCGGCTGCAGCCGCCGGGTCGGACCACTGCCACGCGGAGGTACCGCCTGACGTGGCCTGGGCGCCGCCCGGCGGAAACGGGCGCCGGCTGAGGTAGGTGACGGGGACCTGGACTGGACGCGCCTGCGGCCGACTCTTCGATCCCTCGCCGCCTGAAACGCCAGGTCACGTGTCACTGGGGTGGTACACACACGCACGCATGCACGTACGTACGCACGCAAACAGGCCCGCCCCGTCACACCGGTTGTGGGGGGAGGGGGAGGGGCAGTAAGCTGCCTCAACCACGACCTGAAAATCGAACTGACGTCTGGCAACTGGCTCGACTGCATGTATAACAAAGTGGCACAAAACAGGGGGGGGGGACGCCCATCGTCTGAGACCTCGACCCAGACTGCCAGCACACTGCGCCGGCAGTGTGCCAGCGCCGGCGGTAAGCAGGTGCGGATGGTCACACCCGTGACGCGCCGAAAAGAACAAAAGCAGCGCAAGCCGCCATCGTGAGCACGGCTTGACATTTCCAAAACTTCATCCAGCGGCTTTTTCGGAATGTTCGCCAACTTAACACGGGTGATCACATGCTACAAACATGCCGGAACGATGACCATGTCGTTCGGAGCTCATTAACCGCCGGCAAGCGGACAGCCGCCTGCCGTCCGTTTTGAGCAGCCGTCCCCAACAACAAAATGAGCACCGTGGGAATGCTGGCCGCTGTCGCGGCAGCTGCAGATGCCGCCGGCCGCGGCCAGTGTGGAGCGCACCGACACGCCGCCGCCCTGGCGAGGAGGCTTTCGGGGCGGCGCAGGTGCGCTGTCATACGGCACGAGGGTTTGCTTCGTTGTGATGTGCCGTTCGGTTGGCCATGTCATCAGCCATTCCCAAGCCGGCACAGCTGCATCCGCGGCGCGGAAATTAACGCCGCACTCCCTGAAGGCGGGCAAAGATTGTGGCGCGCCTCAGTGAGGGTGCCGGTCGGCGCAGAGATTGCCGCGGCGACGGCGTGTGTGCCTGCACCGGCGTCAGAAGGCTATAATCAAGGACGTTCACAGGACTGGCGCCCGCCTGGCGTCGCCGGCGGAGGCGGCGCCGCCCCCCCGGGGGGGCGGTGCCGGACCTCGCCAACTGATTCTCACGCGCCCCGGATGGCCGAGCGAATACGGCGCGTGCGGGTGCGGGGGTCCAATTTGACACGAGATGTGTAAACAACTTAGAGATACACATGCAATTTACAGGGCACGTAGATCTCTAGGTGGACTCATTTCTGTCAAAGTTTGAGGTCTCTAGGTTGTGACCTTCTGGTCGAATAGGGTCAAGCAAAGTCAACCTTGGGATCAGCGTCCGAAGTACCTTCAGACTTCTTCATGCAGCCAGCTTTAGCCCTGGTCTTTTGTTAAGCAAAAGTTCGTTCGGCCTCATATCAGGTCAGTGACCTAATCTCATCCTTGGAGCGCCAAATGGATAACACCTCCGAGACTGCTCTGATATCGGAACTGAAAATCAGCGTCAATTAATAACCTTGGAGGCATGTTCATCAAAGCAAAATGTTGATTGGGATTATTTTATATCGGCGGCCTCCTGACCTGCATGAAGTCAACATAAGAAGTATGCTGACGTCCTTATAAGCAAGGAATCAAAAAATTTAATCCGAGCGTGAAAAACTATCCCGTAAAGCAAGTTCTGTAGTCAAAAGGGCGTGTCCTCAATCTGACGTCCATGCCTCTCCCAAGATCAGAAGAATTAGTTGTAACAAGCGTTTACCACGCTTGATTCGCTTTGCTTAGTGAGAAGCGTAGAATTTTGAATGATCTGCCTTTGCAGTTTGATTGATGCTTTTAGTTGCTCTGGATACCGGAATGCAAAACGGGGCTCGTGCGCGCGTGACACACAGCACGTGCAGCGTGACAATTTATATCAAGCGATTTGCCCTTTCGATTCGCTATTAATACGTGCTTCTCCCGAATGTGTCCCGTGCCCTGGGCGCCGAGATGTGGCACAAAGCATGTAAGCCTGTGGAAGAGAGCGAAAGCCATTTGCCTGGCTCGTGTGCGGCCGACACGTGTAACGTGCCACGGCGCGCTTGAGACACCACGGGATTTCCCATTCAATGGTTTATCGCAGCGTGCCAGTCTCGTGTCACCACGTGCCATACGAGCGGCAATCTTGCGTAAAGCGTATAAAAAATCGACGAAATTGACAAAATACATATTCATAGCTGACGTGCACCTGCTCCATGACACGTGCAGCATCACCTTGTACACGCTCGAGTGACTGCCCACTAAATCGCCTATCAAAGCATGCCAGTCTGGACGTACTTTATTTCCTGGTTGCTGGGATATCCCAGAAACGTGTAATCCCCTCAATTTCAAAAATTTCACCCCTAACAGATCGTATGACGCGCCGGTGGTAACGAGATACTGAGGTTGGGTCTAATGATAAAAGGGCAATGAGTGAGTAAACTGAAATCGGACGGTCACGTTCCGTACGACATTGGATGGATTGCAACGACGTCAGGATGACGAAAGCCTCAGTGAAGAACACTGATCGGTGCTGTGGTAGGCAGAAGCCTTGCTTCGAGTCTCCGCAAACGAAGGCACAGCCTGTGCCAGCAAGACCCTCCAAACCGTCCGCAAATATCTCTTCTGAGGTGTGGCAAAGTGAGACTCGCTCCGATGCCATGCTGGCAAACTCCTGTACGGGTACGCTGCCTTTTTAAGCCTGGTCAAAATACATCTGCTCGGTGGTGTCTAGGCCGGCCGAGCGGTCCCCGGACGCCACCGAGCCGACCGGTCGCCGGACCACCGAGCGGCCGCCGGACGCCACGGAGCGGTCACCGGACGCCACCGAGCGGTCGCCGGACGCCGCCGAGCGGTCGCCGGACACCACCGAGCGGTCCCCGGACGCCACCGAGCCGAGCGGTTCCCGGACGCCACGGAGCCGAGCGGTCCCCGGACGCCGCCGAGCGGAGCGGTCGCCGGGCGCCACGGAGCCGAGCGGTCGCCGGACGCCACCGAGCCAAGCGGTCGCCGGACGCCGCCGAGCGGTCCCCGGACGCCACGGAGCCGAGCGGTCCCCGGACGCCACCGAGCCGAGCGGCCCCTGGACGCCACCGAGCCGAGCGGTCCCGGACGCCACCGAGCCGAGCGGTCCCCGGACGCCACCGAGCCGAGCGGTCCCCGGACGCCACCGAGCCGAGCGGTCCCCGGACGCCGCCGAGTGGTCGCCGGACGCCGCCGAGCGGTCACCGGACGCCACCGAGCCAAGCGGTCGCCGGACGCCCGCCGAGCGGTCGCCGGACGCCGCCGAGCGGTCGCCGGACGCCACCGAGCCGGGCGGTCGCCGGACGCCGCCGAGCGGTCGCCGGACGCCACCGAGCCAAGCGGTCGCCGGACGCCGCCGAGCGGTCGCCGGACGCCACCGAGCCGCGCGGTCGCCGGACGCCGCCGAGCGGTCGCCGGACGCCACCGAGCCGGGCGGTCGCCGGGCGCCACCGAGCCGGGCGGTCGCCGGACGCCACCGAGCCGGGCGGTCGCCGGGCGCCACCGAGCCGGGCGGTCGCCGGACGCCACCGAGCCGGGCGGTTCGCCCTGTCCGCCGCGGTCACGCGGCCGAGGAGCAAGGCGGGTCCGGGCGAACAGCGGTCCATCGCTACGCGAGACACCAGCGCGGGGGCCGAACACTTCGGACACTGACTGGGCTGCTGTCAGGATGGAATGGCCACCGGCAGGCCAGCATAGGACGCCTCAGAAACATCACCAATCCTAGCACTGGTAACCTACCGATTTCCTGATTTGCGGGCCTCTCTGACGTTTCCATCATTACCGATTAATAAATACCGAACTAAACAGCCAACGAGTGTGAAGCCTGCCGAACGACACGGGCCGCTCACTGACCTATGGGGCAGCACGTCCTTTGTTAATTCAATCGCAAGGTCTCAGCCACGCCTAAGCGGCGTGGCGAGGCTGGCCGGACCCCTGCCACCGCCGCTGCTAGGCGACGCCCGCCTTCCGATGGTTCTGATCGGTGTCCTTCGATGGCGGTGTGAGCGACAGCTGACGGTGGCTCCGGCAATCTCCGGAGTCGACACGAGGTGAAAGCCGTGCCCCACGCCGACACACGTTAAGGACTGCTGATTCAAATAAAGGACGCCACCGGTCCAGGGCATGACGGCATAATATCATGCGTGAGGTACGTTCGTGGAAAGACTTGTATCTGAAGCACTCAAGTTGGCATAAAACGTTACCTTAAAACGCGCTGCAAAGCCGTGTCTGAATCCACAAAATGATCCCAGTAAAGCCTCCCTCGCAGGCGCGGCGTTATCGCGCGGCGCAGCTAGCTAGCTCCAGATCGACCCGCGTCTCCTCATCGAACACAGCATATCACCATCGCGCACATTCGACCAGCCCGGCCCACTCGGCAGCGTATGTCAAGCGCCATTGCCATGCCGCTGCCACGCGGACCGCTCCGCTGGCTGCCAAGGTTCAGCGCGCGGCACTCCCAGCGCCATTGCCATGCCGCTGCCACGCAGAGCGCCCCGCTGGCTGCCAAGGTTCAGCGCGCGGCACTCCCATTCGGACGGATTCAGACGGATGGGCCGGCTGGCGCCGAGCCTCTGTGGGGTGGGGCCCCGCCAGATCATCGCATCAGCCATTCCAAAGGCTTACGTGCGCCCATTTCTGGAGACGTGAGCGGCGCGGTAACCAGCTCAGCCTTCAGATGCGTCCGTTTTTCGAGGAGGCGTTTTGCACTGGAATAACAAATGCAATTACGAAATGCATACGTAAGACCCATGCCGTCGTGAAGACAAATGGACTGAGTAGGATGGGAAAACGCAAATCACGCCAGGCCCAAATCCGCTAGCTAGGGAGCACCAAACAGGAAAAGACAGCAGCGAAACGAAACTGATCGGCACCGCAATAGCTCTGGACAGTTATGAAATCCTGAATAGACCGGCTGATGCTGATGGCCCTTAAAACACCCCGTTCATCTCCTAGAGTTGATCATATAAAATAGTAAGGGCTACAGGAAAAAACTAAAGCTCAATTAAAAAAAGCAAAGCCCACTAAATTATTGTGCGCCTGCAGGCACAAATAGTGCATATCAGGGTTCCTATTCTGTCAAATGGAGACTAGCAGCTTGAGTAAAATTAGTACACATAATCCCTGGGGCTAGATTGTCTACAGAAACGCATATTAACATCACGTAAACTGGATGCCCCCGAAACTTATCGTCCTGATGGCAAGGGCACAAAATCCGTGCCCATGATCTCAAGAAAACATATATTTGCATGACCGCAGGGTGCTACAAGAAGCCGATGTATGGACACTGAGCGAGCCCTGGTTAATATACTCTATATTGAAAGCGCTCTAATGTGCTAACATAAGTCAATTTCTGCTTGGCTTGGATCACTGAAATAGTTTATGTTCTCGTTCCTTTGGATATCACACAGACGACGCTGACGATTTTTTTTCCAAAAGAAATCAGAGGACACACTTATTTAGTTGATGTTAAGCATGTTACATAAGCTTTGCTTGCGTTGCTATCCACCTTCAAGCACAGCCCCTTTGTGATTGTAGCACAGCTTCTTTGTGATGTATTACATTCATTCATGTGTGGCATGTGTGCGCGATAGATATTTATCATATCTGTTATCACATGCCGTATATGTTCTATGTATTAACTCCATGGGCTATCGTGAAACCGAAATTGACGTTGAAAAAGCTGATCTAATGGACCAATAACGCCAATTTCTTTACGACGAATACATTAATTAGAAAACAGAAACAAAACACACGGCGGACTTCGACTCCGTGCCTTACCGACCTCACAGGACCTGTGCTAAAGCAATAGGCCCTAACATAAGAACTCTTGGGCTACATGTCTATGTTATGTTATGCTACACGTGATGTTCCACGCTGGAATCTCACCAGCTCTCCCGCTCTCAGTTTCGCTTCAACGACGGTGAACACGGGGCGAGTGCCAACACGTCGGGGATGGGTGAGCGCCAACCCTTATTCACCTCATGATGAGTCAAAACTTCGCCGACCAACCGCAGCTTTACACTTCCTTGGCGACGAAGAGGCGCATTCGAACGCCTTGTGTTGGACCGCCGGCAGGAGCGGTTCGGCGCCCCGCGCCAGCTCCGTCGCAGCCCCATACCGGCTAATGCCCCGCGGCGATCGCAGGGGTCGCCCGACCAATCAGCGAAAGGCGGGACGGCCGGCCACGCGCGAGACAGTTCACGGCTCAAGGTCAGCCTCCCTCGCAGCAGAACCACCGAGCGGCCGGTAAAAACAGCGATGCTCAAAGAATCACAAAAGTCACAATTCATGCGGTGCCTAGCAGCTCCTAAGTTGTTTGGACAGGAATAATCCTTTAATACCACAAGGACGTAAGCTTTGTGTGATTGTGTTAGGCACGAGAATATGTTTAATCAGCCACACCATTCGCAATTTGACACAGCTGCCTCCTACGCCCGGCGACCAATCCGTCCTGTCGTCGTCGCCCGGCCAGAGCGGGGGTCGGCCGCCCGCCGCGACCAGCGCCGACAGAGCGGCCCCCTGGGGCGAATTATCACGGCTCGCAGGCCGGTCACGGCCGAGGACAGCACGGTCACGGACCGCGGCCGTGAGCGCCGGCCGCCGGTAGCGGAGCCGCGCCCCGAGCGGCCCCCAACAGCGCGAGCACGGCTCGGCGCCGCGTGCTCGCGCCCAGTGTCTTCGCCTGACGGACGGATGCCGTGCGAGCGGAGCGGCGCCAGATTGCCGCCGGCACGCGCCCGCGCTCGTCGTCGAGACCTGTTTGCCCCGTTCAGACCGGCCGGCTGACCGGTGACGGGCGCCGGGCGTTTTTGTGATGGAGAGACCAAAGCGAACTTCCTACCAATTTGTCGGGCCGCTTTTGGCTCCAGTCAATGCAAGGAGGCGCACTGGGAAGGCCCCGCTGGGAAACGCAGAATCGCCATCGGACCGCGCCCCACACTGGATTGTCAAATGCACCCAGCCACTGCTTGGCTCCTGTTTTCAGGACGTACTGCGCCGAGCACTGATGCCTACACCCCGATGGCGTGCAAGTAAGGCTAATCAATAGCCACCAAGTCGGCCACATAAATAAGGCCGCTAACTGCTCCTCGGCTTCCGTGTGAGGCCTCAGTATACGGGCTACCAACACTAATTTCGGGCCAGCGGTAGTAATAAATGAACGCCTGATGAAGCACAGCGTCTTCTGGGCGCACCACAAAGGAGGCCGCTCTAACCGTAACCGCTTGCGAGCCGCGCTACCTCTTATTCATGCCGGGCCTGCGGCTGAAGGCCGTATTCAATGCGTCACGGTGATAGATGGCTGTGCCATGGCATGGTGGATATCCACCAATAATCATTGGTGGAAAATCAATCCCACTGAATATCACGCGCACTTAGCATTGCAGCGGTCCTCCTGGACTGAGTTCGTGGAGCTGGAGAATGCGCACCACCGGATTATTGAAATAGATAAATCAAACACCCACCTGATATGCACCCACCTGATACGATCCCCGGTTATGCGCATCACCCATATTGCGTACGAGGAGCACTGTAATAATCTTTTGAACTACTAGATGGTGAGAGAAAAACAATCATAAAGCCGTCCCATGGTATGAGCATCAACCACATCGAGCGGGATGAACCCTAGCCATTACATTTTCCAGGTCCATAACAAGACCGACCAACCAGCTTTGAATAGCATTTCACTGGGCGTGACCACTTGCACGTCTCCTGAATGCTTGGAACATACGGCTCGTATGGGTTTGGACGTTGGACATAGTTTTTCGTGTACACCCAGAACGGGATACCGGTCGCCACACGTCAGTGGCCGGCGGGATACCGGTTGCCACACGTTAGTGGCCGGCGGGATACCGGTTGCCACACGTTAGTGGCCGGCGGGATACCGATCGCCACACGCCAGGCGGGATACCGATCGCCACACGTCAGTGGCCGGCGGGATACCGGTTGCCACACGTTAGTGGCCGGCGGGATACCGGTTGCCACACGTTAGTGGCCGGCGGGATACCGGTTGCCACACGTTAGTGGCCGGCGGGATACCGATCGCCACACGCCAGGCGGGATACCGATCGCCACACGTCAGTGGATGGTGGGATACCGGTCGCCACACGTCAGTGGCCGGCGGGATACCGGTTGCCACACGTCAGTGGCCGGTGGGATACCGGTCGCCACACGTCAGTGGCCGGCGGGATACCGGTCGCCACACGTCAGTGGCCGGCGGGACACCGGCCGCCACACGCCAGCGGCCGGCGGGATACCGATGGCCACACGCCAGTGGCCGGCGGGATACCGATGACCACACGCGTAGCCCGACCGTTGTTTTAGCGTTACAACTTAATGCGGATGCTTGGCGACGCCTTCATAGGAACATCCCTCATGAGTTCAAACCGTCAACAGGTGTGGTACTGTTTTTTCAGACATAATTAGGATGAATATGCCTAGCAAAGAGAGCCCTGTTCGTAAGTGATGTGGTCGCAAACCCGCTAACATTCATTCGTCACATAAAAAATGATAATTCCTAATTGTCATTTCATGCAGCCTACAACTAATGGCAACAACAATTAAGCCATGAATTGGCCTTGACAAATTTACCATTAGTGATGTTCGCTATGCAAACAATGCAAAGCCACAGTAGATCATACACAAGAAATACTGAAAAACACGGATTCTTCATTACCCATAACTAGAATGAACATCACGTTGGCTGCCGTGAGGAAACATGTAGCAGGTGAGCCTCCCGGTATGCTAGTAGGTCTCCAGTTATTCACTGGCAGACGACTGGATCACTGCGCCGAGCGCCGGCATAACTGTCACGGTCCCCAGTGAACTATGGTTCACTGAATGGCGTAGCTGTGAGAAACCCGAAGTGTGCAGCGACACCAGTGCCGTCAAGCACGAATGCCATGCACGCTACAAACGTTAGTCTTCGGAACAATGTTACAAGGAGCCAAACTAGACACGGTCAGCCCACCCCACTGACGAATGGGAGACAGCATGGGCGTGGATGCCGTCCACGACTGCCAAGGTCCATGCCGCGCGCCGGTTACGCCGCGTCGGCAGCACGCGAGCGGCGGCGTCTGCCGCCTAGCGTGACCCCCCCCCCCCCCCCCCCGCGTGACTCCGGCGCCTGGTGCACACACCGTAGCTGCCGGGCCCAGACTAGGGCCTAGCGTGACACAGACACACACACACACCAAGAGGCGCCGGGCGCACCCACCGTAGCCGCCGGGCCGGGACCAGGGACTGGCGTGACCCCTTCCCCCACGCAGCGCCGGGCGTACCCACCGTAGCCGCCGGGTCAAGACTAGGGCCTTGCGTGACAACCCCCTCCCCTCCCCAAGAGGCGCCGGGCACCCACCGCAGCCGCCGCGCCCCTGGCGTGGCCCCCTCTCCCACGCGGCGCCGGGCGTACCCACCGTAGCCGCCGGGCCTAGACCATGGCGCCCGAGTCGTCGAACAGGGCGCGGCAGCCAGCCACCGCCGCCGCCTGGTTCAGCTGCGTGGCCAGCGGGTTGAGCAGCAGCGGCGCCGGCACGCGCAGCGGGTCGCTGAGCGGCCGCAGCAGCTCGGTCAGCAGCGGGCGCAGCTGCTCCGGCACCAGCGAGAGGTCGGCCAAATCGGCAGGCAGCGACTCCTGCGGCAAGGTCAGAGGCGCGCTGGCAGGGCGGCGGCAAGACAACCAGAGCCAGCCGCACACCCGAACCGCACCCCAAACCGCGAGACGACGTGGCCCCGGGGAACAGGGACGACCACACTTGGAGCCGGGGCACCTGGTGCCTGTGCTATGACCAGAAGCAAACACACCACAGCAGGGGACGGGGCCAGTACGTGCACATGATCCATCGCGTCCGTCATGACCAACAAACCACACTGCGCGATCGTAAGCCGACTCCAACAGGCCGGCGCATCAGCCTCATCACGGAGTATGATCACGGGATTGCGTGTGCCGTATAACACGTGAGACTTCGCTATATTGTGTTTAGCACAGCCTGGCATTTCTGCCCAACATGTGCCAAGGTAGCATATGGCGAGCAAGCCCACTGACACACGCGCCACCAGCTTAGATACGTCGATCAGTGGCTTATAACGCGCAGCCTAGACAGCTGGGCTTACAGACACCAGCTTAACTAACCGGATCAGTGAAGACATTTTCCTCCGCCAGGCGGCGCACGTGGTTGCTACACCACATCCATCTCTTGTGCCGCGACAAAGTAATAGATCGCATTAGCACCGCCAGGTGGTGCAGCAGGACCAGCAATATCCGCGCAGTCTGCGCACTCGGCTGGGGTGGAACCTAAGGGCCGAACAACGCATTAAGGCACCGGGCAACAATCTGCACAAATTGGGCATGAATACGTCGTAGTTCCGCACGGGAGCAAACACTGGAAAATTCGGCTCGCCTGAAGCGGTCCAGCCATGCTACGACTTCTTTCCACTGCTTGCCGCACGTCTTCCATTGCAGCCAGGCCCTCAGAGGTTGCTCAAACCCTGGCACACGCACAAGCCCGCCCACATGCACACACCCACACCCACCCACCCACCCACACCCACACCCACACCCACACCCACACCCACACTGCCCAGAACCCTCGCACCTATCGCGGCAGCAGCTTCCCCTTCCCCCACCCGATACAGCGACCTCATCCTCTGCCACTAGCCGACCCCAACCCAGCGGCGCCGCGGCTCACCTTCCCGTTGGCAATGTAGCCGAGGAAGGTGTACACGGGGCTGAAGTCGTGGCGGCCGTGGCGCGCGGCCAGCTGGCGCTCCTCGGCGGCCGCCAGGTTGGAGCGGCGCCGAGCAGGCGGCGGCGTCGGGCCGCTCGGTCGAAAAGCAGGGCGGCGGCGCGTTGGCGCGCCCCAGCCGCTCCAGCCAGGCCTCGATCGGCGTCGACTGCGCCCGCGCGCGGCGCACCCGCCGCGCCCGTTTCAGGTGGTTCAGCACCTGGCGAACAATGGAGGTACGGCTCAGCGGCGGCCAGCTGGGCCCGCGAAGGCGAGGGCGTACGTTCGAGACTCACTGCCGGCTGTTTCTAGATTTGTCGCGGTCACCTTCCGCACGATCGTTGCATGATATTACCGTGCCGAGGCCGGTGTCAGCTACGCACGTCGTGAAATATACGAGAGATGTGGCCAACGGCAGGCACCCATCTCAGGTGCACCAACATACACACACACGCGCGCGCGCGCGCGCGCGCGCACGCACGCACGCACGCACGCACGCACGCACGCACGCACGCACGCACGCACGCACGCACGCACGCACGCACGCACGCACGCACGCACGCACGCACGCACGCACGCACGCACGCACGCACGCACGCACGCACGCACGCACGCACGCACGCACGCACGCACGCACGCACGCACGCACGCACGCACGCACGCACGCACGCACGCACGCACGCACGCACGCACGCACGCACGCACGCACGCACGCACGCACGCACGCACGCACGCACGCACGCACGCACGCACGCACGCACGCACGCACCACACACACACCACACACACACACACACACACACACACACACACACACACACACACACGAGTAGCCCAGTACCCACACGCCAACGGACAGGTCGGCAGCCCAGCGCCCACACACCAACAGACAGGTCAGCAGCCCAGCGCCCACACATCAACGGACAGGTCAGCAGCCTAGCGCCCACACACTAACGGACAGGTCAACAGCCCAGCGCCCACACACCAACGGACAGGTCAGCAGCCCACCACCCACACACCAACAGACAGGTCAGCAGCCCAGCACCCACATACCAACGGAGAGGTCAGCAGCCCAGCATCCACACACTAATGGACAGGTCAGCAGCCCAGTGCCCACACCAATGGACAGGGCAGCAGCCCAGCGTCCACACCAACGGACAAGTCAGCAGTCCAGCGCCCACACGCAAACGGACAGGTCAGCAGCCCAGCGCCCACACACCAACGGACAGGTCAGCAGCCCAGCCCCCACACACCAACGGACAAGTCAGCAGCTGTGTATGCGGCCGCCCGTCAAAGTGAGGGGAGGGAAGGAGGAAGGCGGCAAGGCATTTGTGACTAGGACAGGCTGCCTTATTCGAAGGAGTACGCCAGGACTGCGGAAGACGCGCGACGTGACTCACGGCAGAGTTACTAAGCAGTACGGTTTCCCGGGCGGCACAGTGAGCCAGCCGTGTGGCACAATGAACAGTTCACGTCCTGGATCTCACCATACCTTTAACATCACTATCGTAAAAAGGTATCCACTGCATGCGACAATTTGCTGCACGCCGCCAGCCAAGACGCCGTGGACATCATTCATACAAATAACAATTTCTTAATGCGTTGTCCCATGACTATGCCAAGTTTTATTCATCAATGGCGCTGTTGTGACTCGGTTGAGGCGGTCCCATGCTTGAAGTGATAAATCTGAAATACCTAATCATCATGGCGCCACGTGTTGCCACATCGATCTTATCTATGGAAGGTGGAGGGTTGCATGATCCATCAGTGATTAGCGTCACGCAATGTTGCAGGCAAATGATAAGTGTGTAGCACCAATTTGCACCGACCGTTATGGCACCCATTTAAAATCCATAGCGATGTGGCATCCCTTTAAAAGATGAACTGTGAGGTCATATTCGGGCCAAAACGCTCTGTGCCTATAGATTGTGAAGTTCCTAATGCCTGTAGAGTGCGAAGCTGTCAGCTGTTGCGAAGCTGCCTGTCAAAACTGCTCTTGAAAGGGTCTGTTGGCCCAGTTGGTTCATGTCAACAGAAAACTCCTCCCCCTTATGCCTTTATAAAAGCTTTACGCGCAGCTTCGCAACCAGCTCACAGTCACCTCAGGCCTCCAGCAGCACTCAAAAGCGAGGCATGCGTCATTCAAACAGCCAGGCATCTTCAAGATTCTGAAAAAAGTACAAAGAAATGAAGGGACATACCAGGAGAATGTCAGAAGATGTTTGTCAAAGGCCAGCTCACCAGTGCATTCTTACCTGTTGTAAAGTACGTGGTTTCACTGCAGCAACCAGTGGTTCCATGCTGAATGTGCCATGCTGCCTGACAGCGCGCAGCAGCGCAGTCCTCTCCTGCTTTGTCCACCGGCTGTCCTTAAAATCATTGTCCCTGTGGAACAAGAGAAAGTGATTGGTAACTATACCAGCTCAGTGGGCCAATGAGCCTAAGGGCCATCCAATTTCATATAGCAGAGTATTTCCATCAACTAGGTAACACAACTTTGTTGCTAAAACGTGTTTCCAGCGGTTTTCAGACTGACCAGCTTAAGGTTGACAGCAATCTCAATCATGCCATACCACAAGCATTCCGAACCGTGACGGCAATTGTAACGTTTTCAACCCAGGCATAATGTTCTGTGTCACTTTTGTAAGACATGCATGCCAGAGGAAACTTTTGCACAGCACAATTATCACACATGCATGTCTATTCATTCATCTTGACATCGCTCTTTCTTCAATGTTTTGAAATGTTGAGAACTTGCTTTCCAAAAGCCAGACTGGATGGTGTCATATTCGTCTCCTCAGACAAATTCAGAAGTCAGTCTGACACACAATCGGTGTGTCTCTATGCACAGTGCCACCTTTGCCAGAAGGGCAGACGTTGATGGAAATAGCTACATATCAACAGACGCTGGCCGCGCGCGGCGGCACATTTGCGGAAACTGTTAGACGAAGCTCGGGATAGTGACAGCAGTGACTCGGCGAAATGTACTTAGAGTGCACTGTGCATCATGCGTTCTGTGTATTTCACTAGCATTTCAAATTTTAAATTTATAGCCGGGCCTACCAGTTTCATTATACAATCAGTGTTAATTCATTGTGTACTGGTAACACAGCAGCAGCAATGCTGAACACATGATACTGCTAAACAGCTCTGCTCTACTTGATCATGACCAACACCTGCCCTGAATTTTTCTGTCCTGAACCTTTTCTCCTCACTCACCACTTCTTTCACTCCAGCAACTCTCTCTGTTTCTCCGGGGCAAAATCTATGATTGGCCATGGACTGGGCTTCAGGGTCCTGCTTGTGGGAGCCCGCTCCCCACCTGACTGTCCACACCTAGGTATCAATGCAGGTTTAACCCCCAGCTGGTTGAGCAGGGGGAAGTTGACTTCCCTCCCTCAGTTCTTCAAGCACAGGTAAAAAGCAAACACTTGCAGCAACCCAAATTGTAGCTGCATGTTCATTTATTAATTTGCAGCCTGTGTGAATTTTAGTCTTGATGTACCAAGATCAGTGACCTATGTCAGGTCAAAGAGGTCACCCTCCAGAACAACTTTGACCACACATAACTTGTTTTGAGTGATCATGGTCAGGGTGAATCAGTTGGTTGCAGATACCATATCAGAATGTGTCACCTCTGGGGTGATCAAACAAAGGTGCAGGATGCAAGAGCACTTAGCATGTGGTGTGTAGAGTAGAAGCTTCAACCTAAAAAGCAACCACACATTGCACATTATCTGAGACTGTATTAGACACCTTTCAGTCTTTTGTGCTGTAGACTAAAAAAGTAGTGTTAACATGCAGCTTCATGGCCAAAAGTACTTAATTGACTGCTGACAAAATTTGAGCATGGAAGTCCAAGCATGCAGGTCAACAAGTAGCTGAAGGAAGGAAGGAGCCTCCCCAAACAAGCACAACAGGCAAGAAGCAAGACAAGTTCAAAGCAGTACCAGGTCTTTGCCAAGCGGCTGCACACTTCAAGGGCCACCAGAATTTGGGAAAATGTTTTATGTGTGGATGCAAAACAGCATATGGCTCACTTTGCAGTGATAGAATTTAGTTCATTGCTAGATGTATGGCACTCCTCTTTACATGCAACACACTGTAAGATTTAGGGTACAAGAAAAACAGGGCACAGAAACAAGTGATGACATCTGAAGCTTGGTACAAAACCATCAAAAAGCCAGATGCCTCTGCTAAATTAACTCATTGGCAGATTAGCAGCATTCATTAAGCAATTGCCCAATCTGACTTGTTCAGAAGGGCAACATTCATTGCACATAACAGATTTCTTACTCATCCTGTTGCTCATCTTTTAATGCTGCCAAAGCTCTTCGATCCCGTAATTTTGGGCATCTTGACCTTTATCAGCAGGTGTCCACTTGCATCTGTAACAAACTGAGTGCAATGATGGCTAACACACCTCAAAACAGGGCATATCAGGTAGTCAGAATAACACAATTTGTTGGTAGTGGTATGAATTGACTTGCAATTCAGAATATCAGATGCCTGCCCATGGTAACTAAGGCCACCAAATGTGGAAAAATTGCTCCTTGTGACATATATTTTCACATCCAGCCTATGAACGTTACAGATGAAATTAAGTCTAAAAAACAGGCAGAGCCTTGGGTACAGCAATAAGGCCCCATTCCGCTTCAGCTCGGGGACAATTTAGGGCATGACGGTTAACATGTTAGTATCCCAAATGAAAGACAGATTCGTCCTAAAACGACAGCATGCACTTGCAAGAAACACCGTCGAAAAATTGCATAAAGCCTAAACAGCACAATACCCACACCACATTCCTCAGCATCACAAAACGCTCCCCGACGTCAGCAGCAATCCGTGGCGTGTAGTAGTGCGCCTATTAGTGGTCAGTGGTGCGCCACAATTCCGCGCATTTTTCTCAAACTACCTCGGATTTGGCAGCTGCATGTGCGTGATGCCAGACATAATTTTTCTTTCTATTACAGTTTTTTACAAAAATGGCACGCGCAAAATACCGGATGAATATATGATGGGTTCGATGATTTGCATAGTAAAATGATGAGGCCATTACAAGTCTTCTCATAGTGCATGTCTGTTAATAGTCCTAACTAAGATAGGTAAGACTAAGAGTAAGACTCAAATACTTTCACTTAAACACTTTAAGCGGCACATCGCTTGACTCAATTTGAATCAAATCGATGATTCCACAGCGGGTAAGGCACCAGCTAGCAACTAGCCCACTTTCAAATTTCTATGCTGCTTTTTCCCGGGATCAACAGCTTAACTCCGTTCGCAGGTGGGTCTCAGTTTCCAAAGCTGAGTGATTTGAACTTCTCAGGCATGCGACTGGGTTTGAATTAGGAAAAAATGTGGTAAATCGGGTACGGACGACCCTCAGTGTGCTGTAAGGGCGTCATGCTAATAAAACAGGTGCCGTCAGTCGATGACTATTTTATGGTTCTGGCTGACCGCTCTCCTATGGAGCCATCGCGCGGACACGGTTACACCTCCTGCGTACGATTTTAACTATTTTGACAAGGCTGCCGTAGTCAAAGAGAATGTTTCAAAATTGAAGATATTGAAGAGAAGCATCAGATATGATGAAATGAGCTCACTTATAGCTATTGACATCTTTTAATGGAAAAGGCTTCTGTAGACAAGAAAATTTATCTGCCTAGTAAATATGCTCGTCAATTGGTCGTTGTTTGATGAGACCATTGTACGCTGAATGAGGGCCAACTGACGGGCTATTTGATCTGGAAATCATGTTCATGACCGCCATATGTGAACGACTCGATAATTATTTTTATATTGGCCTTATCGTCGCATGATCAATTAAAGGGCAGGATTTGAATGGCGTTATTATGGCGCCATGGGTGCCCGAACAATCTTGGAATAGTCTCTCCCAAAAAAAAAAAACTGTACATCTTCGGGGGCGTGCAGCTCAGAAAGAAGCGGGGGCTTAGGTCTAGGCAGGGTGGAGCTGTGAACTGCGCCGAATGATCTCCAAGATGGCTACTCCAGTTCAAAACCCCACACAAATGTGGAACACTCCCTTGAAAGAGGTTGAGATAGCAAAGACAACTTCTGATCGAAAGCATCGAAAGCTTCAGCATCTTTTTTTGTTCGTAACAAGTGCGTTCGGGTGTTGAAAGCAATGTCTGATGGACACATGCCACGGAGTTTCAGGCTGTATTTTTGCTGCTTTCCACACTCAACCAGATGATTCCTGTTTTAGAGCCGCTTTTATCCCAGATGTGGTCTCCTTGAGGGCGAGCACAATAATAGTCAAGTTGAAGCGCCACGCAGAAGAATTTTGGGAACGCAAGCGACGTATGGAGGAAAGCAAGAAAAAAGATACGGAAAAAGTATGAATAAAGATATGGATGAAAAAAGCATGTAGATAGACAGAAACGCGGGAGATGTATATTCCACATATGGGTCTTGTAATTGGTTTATGCACTTCACAGCTAAGACCTAATTATGTTCAGTTTTATTTCAGCCAACGGCCCTCCGTTTGCTGGCCCATAACACATATTGGATCTCTAGACATCAGTCTGTATACCAAGCCAGTGCCCCGTGAGTACACCAAACCGGCTTACTTCCTCAAACAATGCAGTGATGAATAAATCTCGTTGAAAACGGTTTCGTCGGCATGCCAGGGACAACTTTAAAGCCCTGGAAGCCTCAAAGAAGTGTTGGCTCTGCGTTTATGCCACTGAATTTGGGCTCAACGATGTAATAAATGGGGGAGTTAGGAAAATATATTCGCGTCATTGACGTGCATGAACGATAAAGTTGTAGCCCTAGAGCAGCGAGCATTTAAAGTCCCGGCCTATAACATAAAAATGGGTTACGGATGTAACGGACTTTGATACTAAAGATTAGCAAACCTCACACATTCCGCACGCCGTGCTTAGTGAGCCATCACAAGCATATTGATCATATATGTCACCACATGACCATTTTATGAATCGGAGCTTGACAGGCTATCGAATGGCAAAGTGACGTGGGTAGTAGAATCGCCATTTCGTGTGCGAATTGGATTCCACCAATCTCTCTGAATTTACCGCACAAGCATGTCAAGTACTCCCAGCAGCAGTCGCATGACAGTATTTTGCATCTAGAAATCCGGATGCGCTCCAAATCTGTAAAATGCTCTGTTGTTCTTGTCTTATCTGGTTTTTGCGGAACGTTCGCATTTAACACTATTTTGTAAAGCTTTAGCTCAGTAACGTCCCCGTGAAAGTTCCATTTTAAAAAATCGCAGCACTAAAATAACGCTCCAACGCGTGTCAGCACTGTGGGCTTTAGCTCTATGGCTGGGTAAGGCACACAGCCAGTGCAACAGGGGCGGATATAGATCGGAGTTGTTGTTTTTTTTTGGGGGGGGGGGGGGCAACCGTTCGTCGCCAGCTGGCTGGTGTGGGATCCGAGGTCCAGTGCATGGTGCCTCTCGCGAGTACCTAGTAGGGAACACCATTCAAGCAGCGAAATGATTTTGAATCTTAAACAGAATTCAAAGCAAAACAGTTAAAATTAAAACAGACGGTCAGTAGACGAAACTTTTATGAAGTTCTGAAAATGTTTTGGAAGAATCTATGGGGTTCCAACGGATGTGCTTGAAATCAGGCTTTTCTCTCCGTTCTACAACAAAGAACTCCAGAAAGCATTTAGGTTGTTTAAACCTTGCAATGCCATCTTCAATGAGCTGACAAGTTCTGTTCACTGTTATAGCACATACCGATGGCCGTTCTAGGCAAACAAGCAGGACATGCCTCGGGTTATGACCCTTATCGAGGTCACTGAACGACTGGACCTCTACAAGCTGACCCAGCAGCTGAAACAAATACGGGCTTCTTCAACCACACAGGGCGAGGGCCTGTGCGACGCCCTGGATTGCCTGTCCAGGGAAATCGAAAAGAGTCGCTAGACCCGGCTGCAAGTGAAAAGCACAAAAACCGACGTGGCCCATACCGTACCAGAGACCAGAACGGCGCACGGTCAAGCTTTGGTGACGTCATCGTCAGAGATTGGAGCCATGCACTGCTTCGACACATGCACGCTGCATACAGGAGTCTTGCTTCATTCAGCTGCGCGTGAATGCAAGTCAGTTCTTATTCAGCATGCTTGAGCGAAATGGAACAGAATGAAAAAGACGAAATGTCGTAAAAATAGATCTGGACCTACCTCCCACACTGCGATACTAATCAAGCGATTATTGCATCAAACAGGCATGACTGGGTCTGGCTACGGTTCTGAATCAAGCAGGATTGTACTTGAATCACGATACGAACAAGTGCGACTCGATTCGAAAGCAATGCTTCTTATTCTGAACGGCAGGAACACTACAGGTATGCATATAGTTGAACTAATTGCATCATTTATGACCTCTACAGCTCATAATCTGTCCTCTACAGGCCAGAATGGACCCTCTAAGGGCCAGTACGTGCGTCTTTAGGGCAGAATGGGTCCTACGCAATCAATAATGGGCCTTCTTCAGGTCAGAGTGGGCATCTAAAAGTTTAAAATTGCCCTCTGTTGCTTGGAATGGATCCCAAATAGGCCACAGTGAGCCATCGACGGGCTAGAATAAACTTTAAATGACTTGCATAATTCCTCAGCAGTTCAGAATCGACCGCTAACATAGCAGAATGGGCCCTCTACAGGCCCTCCAAGCTAGGAGGGAGGCGAGGTGCCCTTAATGCTCCCCTGTTCCCGCGTCCTTGGATATCAGCCCCTCTCCGAAGCCACCTCGGAGTCATCTTCTCGCCGCGCCGTCTGTATGAGATGTGGTTCCATCTCGCTAGAACCACTGTTGGTGTAGCTGCTGCATGTTACCGCCATACTTGCGCTGCAAAGATCGTCAAGAAATTATAAAAAAAAACACTTGCAAATACCGCTCGGTGTCGGCTGCGACAGCCGTGCCATTCCGATCCACGAACCAACAAGATTTGATCATGCCTCTGCTGCTCCTGGTGCACCATGCAGTGCACTGTGCGCTGTGCTGGTGGATTTCGGCGCCGGCGTCAGGGCCGTTTTGTCGAACAAAGCCGGTAATTTGCATGTAAGTTGGCTTTCCAAGGTGAGTTTTACCCTCATTACTGAGCAGGACTGGTAGATAAGGACAATCTTGCCTTTTTCTCCTCTGCCTCGCAAATCTAGCCTTGCAATCGTCTAGAAAAAAAAAACAGCCGCTGTATGTGTGCGTGAGCCTGTTTATCAGTCTCGGTCTGCGTCTGGTGGACAGAGACATTCGTGCGTTGCCGCAGGTCCCTTGGCTTCCTCCATTCTTGGCAGCTTAAAGCTGTCACAAGCTGTCCAAAGGCATAACAAGCTGTCAAAGCTGTCATACATGGTATCGGGCAACATTTAGGAAGCCACTCTTTATTTAAAAAACAACGGGACGTTCCTCATGTCCCGCTTCCCAAGCTGGCTGCAGTGGCAGGAGAGGTCGTCTTGTCCGCTTCAAGATGGATGCAGTGGTGGGAGGAGGGACGTCCGTTGCACTGCTATATTCCTAATCAATCCGTTGATCCTACTACTGCCCTCAAACAGCGGCCTCAATTGGTTAGAGCAAACTAGGCCCTCAAAGTCGGCTTGGTAGACTGTTAGGCCTTCTACCAAGGTGACGTCAAAGCGTCCAAACCCACCTGGCCGTCGTCATGGCGGCGTTTTAGAGCTGATAGCGTAATTTGGATCCCGTGTTGTTTATACGCCTTATATAATCGCGCGCCCGTTAACAAGACAGAGTCCAGGTACTCATAATTTTGTTTGCGGCCAGTTTGTTGATGCATGCGTATCCCGAACATTTCCATTCTACGTTCTGCACCTCTCTGTGAGATTATACCGTTCTACACCCGTCCAGTCAGCCTGTTCTCCCCATCCTGGTCACCGTGAGACCAGCCTGCCCACTGCGCCTGCTGGCCGCGGGATAACACTACTCTTCCGCTGCTGCCCGGTGTGGGATCAAGCCCACTCGTCGCGCGCTTGTGGGCTCTTCTCTTCCTGCCCGCTGTGGGGATTAGTCTGCCGTCGTGGGGTTAGTCTGCTCTGGCCCCTGCGGCGGTCCGGCTCGCCGTTGAATCAGCCCAGCCCTTGCCCTCTGGAGCCACTAAGGAAGGCCGTGGGCGACGACTGAGTGGTGTCACCAGGAGGTACAGGCCGGCCCTGCCTCCGGAGCCACTAAGGAAGCCGTGGGCGACGACTGAGTGGCGTCACCCGGAGGTACAGGCCGGCCCTGCCCTCCGGAGTCACTAAGAAAGCCGTGGGTCACGTTTGAGTGGCGTCACCGGAAGGTGCAGGTCGCAGTGTCCGCAGCTGCTCCACCGCCGGTCAGCGCCAGGCGTCAGCGGCGCCAGGTGTGCGTCGCGGAACAGTCAGCGACTGCTCCGGAGCTCCGCCAGTCCGGCAGACACTACGATCATCTAACTGTGAGGCCGCAGCAGCACTGCGTGCAGACTGCTCTGATGAGTGATTCGTTAGCGTTTTGATCAGATGTGATGGCCGATAGGTGTTGATGATACTCTCGCTTTGCTGCTTTGCAAACTTTTCTATCCCAAAAACATCATCAGACGGCTGAGGATCAGACTGATGTTTGAAACGAGTGTGCAGTGAAATAAAGCTGAAAGGTTTGTTGTGCTGCCAGGCGAGACCTTCACGGTTTGCTCGTCTATGGCAAATATCAAACAGATGTGGTTCCAACTATTTGCAACGAATGGGTGCGATTCTGCCGCAAGAAACGTAACGTCTTTAGGGCATCTCAGTTTATTCTTTAAAAATGTTGTTTTTTCAAATGAATTGCGAACTTGTGAGTGGGTGCTGGTTGCACAACCTATTAGCGAGAGCGAAAGAGGGCGGCACGTGGTCGGAGCTGCCCAGCCCACCGGCGCGCATCATCACCCACCTGCAGGTCATGGTTCTGCAACATGTCTCGGAGCTCGTCAGCAGCCTCCTTTTAGACCTCGTCCGTCAAAACCTGGTAAATACAATCCAGAGTCTCAACTGTGATCCGAATCGGATCCGGGTGGAATTTACACGAAATTCACGCATGAAAATAAGGAAATGAGCTTGGCTGGGTTACTGATCCTATTGGTAGCCCCTATAAACGGTGAATCTCATGTTCACTAAGAACGGAGGCAAACTGGAAGAAGAAACAAAAAAAAACTAAAATAGACGCCAACCTGAACTGTTTATGCCGTTTTACAACGAGAAGCACTGAATCTGTACGAGTCACGCTTGTTGGCGTAGTGATTCAGGTACTGTCCTGCTTGATTCAAAATCATGGTCTGACCCACCCATGCGTTTTGGATGAAATCAGCTGTTGATTCGTATCACAATCACGGTGTGAGACGTGGGTCTTGATCTCGCCTTGCAACTATTTGTCCACTCCACTCTGTTTCATTTATGCCCAAGCATGCTGAGTAAGAATTGACTCCGCTCACGCACAGCTGAATCAAGAAAGACTGTGTGCAGCACACATGTATGGTAGCAGTGCCTTCTGAGTGGAAACTGTCCACACCATTCACAACGGACGAACTGATGCCATTAACGGAAAGGTGTGGTAGCGAGCACGAGCACAATCGAGCACGTCCGAGCACCATTTTATCACCCGGTTTGAAGCGGAGTAGCGGAAAACATGGCGAGCACCAAAAGAGACGCTTGATTGAAGCAAGCAACGGAAATATTGTGCAGCACTCCGTCGTCTGTTCCAGCAACTTTTGATTAGTTCACCACATACCTACCACCATACGGGACACTCTCAAGTAGCTTCACCCTTGAATCGAGTTTCAGGCACCGAACGCAAAGAACGAAAGCAAAAGAATGGCTATTGTCCCCACTAACGTCGCCTGGAGTCCGACATTTTTGTATGGGGAAGTTGATACGCTGGGAGATCGCAGGTCCGACATGCCAAGGAAATAACTTACAGTATGAGTAGTTGAACATTTTGGACATGCTGTCCACAGGTTTACTTCGATGAACGCCATCGAGCAGCGCACTTTAACTACGTGATTCCTGCACCGGACATCGACAGTTACAGCGTAGCACAAAGCTCCACGGCTGAAGAGGTGGGCGAGAGAAGGTTTCCTACAGTTTCCTAAGCGGCTCCGGAGAGCAGGGCCGGCCTGTACCCCCCTGGTGACGCCACTCAGTCGTCGCCCACGGCTTCCTTACTGGCTCAGGGGGGCGGGGCCGGCTGATTCAGCGGCGAGCGATACCGCCGCAGGGGCAGGGCAGACTAACCCCACGACGGCAGACTAGTCCCACAGCGGGCAGGAAGAGAGCTCACCGCACGCAACGAGTGGACTGATGCCACAGCGGGCAGCAGCGGAAGAGTAGTGTTACCACCGCGACGGGCGGGGCGGTGGGCAGGCTGATCTAACTGTGACCAGGATGGGGAAAACAGACTGATTGTACGGGTGCAGAACGGTATGATCTCGCAGAGGAATGTAGAACAGATAACAGATACATGGGAACAGAAATTCTGGATTGCGTTCGGTGTTTTCGACCGGCGGAATAGTGTTTGAAATGACAAGCGGCAGAGGCAGGTAGAGGCAAAGGCAGGCAAGCGGTGAAAAGGCAGATATGTGGGAGTGCCAGGAATAGACAGGCAGGTAAGGCAGGTGTGTCATTGGATATGCTAACGCAGTGATGGAAAAAACAGTGCAGTTCGATCGGACTGCGAAACATTTTCGAATCAGACCACGTGACATTACAGCGACAGAGTTGGCTCCAATTACTTGCGTTGAAGTCACCAAAACTTGACTGCGTGTCGTTCTGATCTTTGAGGTTATGCAATACTCTGGTACGGTTCGGGCCGCGTCGGTTGTTTTGTGCTTTTCACTTGGGGCCGGGCCTAGCGCCTCCTTCCGATTTCCCTGGAGAGCCAATCCAGGGCCTCGTACAGGCCCTCGCCCTGCGTGGCTGAAGTAGCCTGCACGTGCCACGGCTGCTGGGTCAGCTTGCAGAGGTCCAGTCGTTCGGTGACCTCGCTTGGAGTCATGACTCGAGGCATGTCCTGCTTGTTGGCCAGAACGACCACCGGTATGTGCTGTAGCAGTCAAGAGAACGTGTCAGAACGCTCATTGAAGATGGCATTGATGGGGCGAAACAACAAAAACATTTCTGGAGTTCAGGGGAAAACACCTGACTTCAAGTATGTCCGTTAGACCCAACGGGCGCCAAAGCGGAAATGCGAATCACGGTGCAACGAAATGCACAAGTCTTAGATACCGAAATAGAATCTAACAGAGGCAGAGAGAGACGAGAGAGAGAGAGAGAGAGAGAGAGAGAGAGAGAGAGAGAGAGAGAGAGAGAGGAGGAGAGAGAGAGAGAGAGAAGGAGAGAGGGGGGGGGGAAAAGGGTTGGGGTGCGGGGAGGACACGTCATTGGAGCTACCAAGCCCGCCGGCACACACCGCCACCCACCTGCAGTTCATGATGCTGCAGCATGTCTCGGAGCTCGTCAGCGGCCTCCTGGATACGCTCACGGTCCAGTGAGTCAACCACGTAGATGAGGCCCTTGGAGTTGCTGAAGTAGTGGTGCCAGAGTGGACGGATGACCTTCTGGCCGCCGACGTCCCAGACGGTGAAGCTGATGTTGCGGTACTCGATCGTCTCGACGTTGAAGCCGATGGTGGGGATGGTGGTGACGACCTCGCCCAGCTTGAGCCGGTGCAGGATGGTGGTCTTGCCGGCCGCGTCCAGGCCGAGCAGCAGGATACGGACCGGCTCACGGCTGTGCACCAGGCCGTCCAGCGCCTCCAGCACTCGTGACAGCAGCAGACCCATCTCTCACGGGGCAGCTACAGCTTCTCAGGCGGTGAAGAGCAGCCGTCAGAGGACTGGTGAGCCACGGGTCAGACTTCGTACGGCTCCTCAGTTGTCTCCTTCTCCTCGCCTTCACGTATGAGGTTGTGACCCTCCGTCGCGGCTCCATCCCCGTTAAAAGCAGTGCTTGTATCTAACAACAACGGAGCGTGCCAGCGTGTCTGCTTCCAACGTGGCTCCTGTGGTGCAAACGATCGTCATGGGCCGATATTGATGTGTCGGCGGTTGGGTCGGACGCTGATTGGCTGACGGCGCGGCTTACTCAGCCCGAGTGTGACGTCACTGACTGCGGTCGACGGTCCGCTGCTGGTGCTGTTGAGGCAGGCCGGATTACCACAGAGCCGGGCAGTGGACGGACTGGTCCTAACCTGCTTGAGCGGTGAACGGATCTTAACCCAAAGAAGCCCTGTCTGGCGTGGTTCAGCCAGCCTTGCCCACGACCTGAAAGTTAACATTTTTCCATCGAAAATGACAGCGGCATGTAATTTTCAGAAAAAAGACATTGGCTAACAGTTTTGCCTTTTAATTAACGCGGCATTATCATACATACCGTTTGATCATGCAATACTGCAATGTAACAGGGGTGTAATAAGCGAAGTCAGCTGGTGTGGACAGCCAATAGGATATCCAAGGACCTCGATATGCTCCAAACGTTTGACTTTTCCCCGGATTTATATGCATAACGGAGATATTAAAGTCATTTTAAGCCACACTTCAAGAAAGAGAGAGAGAGAGAGAGAGAGAGAGAGAGAGAGAGAGAGAGAGAGAGAGAGAGAGATATATATATATATATATATATATATATATATATATATATATATATATATATATATATATATGTATATATGTATATATATATACATATATTGCGCGTTTTATAGGCTGTTAGAATTAAATCGTATGTTGATATTGGTATGTCATAAATCAGTTCGTCTATGGCCACCTATATTATTCTTAGCTGGCTTAATTTTCAAGAACACTCGTTCTCGATTCGCAAAGCAATGTAAGGCAGTCAGGCGGAAAGCATTCGAATATGGCGAAACATGACGCAGGCGTTACGAGACATAATCAAATGTGGACCATCAGCTCACAGAACATGCGCCCAAATATCAGGTCACGCTACAAAACACATCCAGACACACATACCTCACTTCTCCAACCTCTCTGACACCATGGCAAGTTCAAGGCACCAAATTACCACGCTGTCATTGGGTGACTGAACAGGTACAGTGACTGAACAGGTCTGCAGTGATGTGTGACTTGAGCTATTTGTTTAAATCAGACATTCTTTCTGTGATGAGGGTGGCTTCGAGGACTTGTAAACGGTGCTTCTTTGGACACGAGTTTAAAATTCGTGTGTTTTCAGTAAGGTCAGAGCGTAGGAGCTTGGTATTGTGGATTTTGCGCATATGCTGGTCTGGTGTTCCGCCCTGCAGGTGCATTGCCATGCGCCGTGATGGACGTGTCATGGTTATTCCAAGATAGGTCGAGTTACGCAGCCGGCAGTCGCCGTTGGGACATTTGATTCCATACACTGAACTGGTGGCTTTTAGCTGGTTTTGGTCTCCGGTCAGGTTGTTTTCCGTTGCGGGGCTGCTAGTTGTCGGGCTCTTGTAAAAGATGGCAAGTCGTATTTTAGTGTATTCGTCAGTCGGTGGGATATTTGACCTGGCGATGTTCTGCAAAACTTTTTCGTCCACCTTATATGACGAGGACATTTTATTTCAATAAAGGTTATTGGTCGGTTTCTTGTCGAGTGGTTTCAGGTTTTGTCTAATTTAAGGTGGACCTAACCTCTTGGTCAATTGCGCTGTTGGAAGGCCGTCATGAATGAGCAATTGCTTGCCCTTTCAAGTTCATTGTACGTGCTGGACTAGTTGAATCAATATATGAGTACTCTAACGGCCGCATGGTAATGCTCTAGGCATTCGCTAGCTTTATCATGCATTTACCGGCATCGGTAGATTTACGACGCGCTTTCGTCACAAAGATCCCTTACTCTCATTCACATCGGTGTCGAGAGATGGTTAACCGTTGTATACACTCAGGTCACCTCTAATATAAAGAATAAAAAAAACTCACCTCACCCCATTTGCAAACTGTAGCACCGATTGTCGCTGCATGGCTGCCTGTAGTTGACGAAGATGGACCTTGTCTCTAACATCAACAAATATGCCATCGATGTATCCGCAGTATATATGGGGCTTATTGCTCAGTTCTTTAGAACAAGGCTCTCCAGCCAGCACATATACACTTTAGCAAACAAACATCCGAGTGGTGATCCAATTGCGACACAATCTACTTGAGACAGATCTTCCGTTTGGACAAGTGAAGAGTGCCTCTATGGTGCAGCATCGGAGCATCGTTTTCGAGGATGGATCGTGACAGTTTTAGTGGTGGCAAGGTTGGGTGATTGCAGGATGGATCGTGACAGTTTTAGTGGTGGCAGGGTCGGGTGATTGTAGGCACAGTCCAGTATAATCTGGGCCGTTTTTATCAACAGGCGCGTTTGTAAACAGACTTTCTGCATTTAATGAAGCAAGTAAACCAGTGATATTGCTAGACCTGATAATATCAATGAACTCTCCCGTCGATCCCGAGCTTTGCTCTGCCGATATGTAGTGTTCAATCATGCCATTTAAAATGTTGCCAGATGATGGGTAGGTGTAGGGATTTGGGATACAACTGGTCTCAGGAGGTTATTCGGTGTATGTGTTTTACGTTGCCGTAAGCATAACCAAGTCTATATTTACGTGTGGCCTCCGTGAAGTGCTGCCCGCCCACCAGAGCGTTTGCCACGGTTATCAGCCTGTTGACTTTCTTAGTAAAGCTTTTGGCTTATTAAGTTTATTCGCATCCCTCGTGATGCGAATGAACTTAGAGGTGTTAGAGAGGAGATGCTTCATTTTACTCACACGGGAAGCTCAGGCCATGATGGAAAATATACTGGGGTTATCCGTCCTTCTGGCGACAGTCTGCTCGCGATTTCTCAGTTCTACAGTTCATGATTTCTCAGTTCTACAGTTAATGATTTCTCAGTTCTACAGTTCATGATTTCTCAGTTCTACAGTTCATGATTTCTCAGTTCTACAGTTCATGATTTCTCAATTCTTGAGCTGTCGAAATCATATCTGCGTTCAACAGCGGCACTCAACACGTTGGCAAACTTATGAAAATTGGATTTTGACAGGATGTTGTCACCAGGATGTTAACGCGATCACTATGCATGCGATGGCTCACTGGCTATGATATGCAAAATATGTGAGATTTGTCAATTATTTAAACCCACGACATTTGTGGCCCATTTTGATAGGGGACGTGACATTAAATGCCGACTAGTATAGTGATATAAACTGATTTTCCATGCGCGTCAAAGGCACGAGGATTTGTGCTCCAACTCCTACATTCAATGCATTTTTAAGTCAAAATTTAGTGGCATAGATGTGAAGCTGACACTTCGTTTAAGCTACGTCAGCTCTAAAGTTGCTCCGTTCTTGCTGACGACACCCGTTTTTAACGATAGTTATATCTCACTGCAATTCTAGGAACCAGGTCGATTTCAGATACTTACCGCGATCGACATGACAGTCGGTAGAAACACGAGGGACTATCGAAATGCGCTTGGTCGGCTGAAACGGAGTTAAAGATAATAAGGTCTTAGCTGTGAGGTGAATGAACTAATTTCGAGATCCATATCTCTTTCGCGTATCCTCCCCTCTCTCAAGGCGAGGGAATTGACGACCGACCAAACCTGTTGACAGCCCTATGCTCCAAGACAAGGCAGCCGATTGAGATGGAGCATTCACCATACGATGCCACTTGGTCGATAATCTATCTATTTCGGAACATGGCGATCAGGTCAAAGGCCACCAAAAATGTCAAAAACTGAAAAGATAGGGTCGCAGAAAATCTCATTCTCCCAGCCAATCGATCAGCATAGCACTTTCGCCAATCAATGCGTCGTAGTCTGTATTTTATTCTTTCCAGAGCATGGCAGCCTTGAGTGGGGCAATGGTCACCGAAAAACGGTCAAAAACACCAAAATTAGCTGCAGACGACCGCATGCGCGAAACCTACGGCACTGACCACCATGAAACCTTAACCAATCGGTGCGCCATAGCCGATATCCCATTCTTTCTAAGACATGGCAACCTTATGTCAGGTCGGAGGTCACCAAAAGCGGCAAAAAGCACCTGAAATTAGTTTTCAGACAACCCTCTGCTCCGAGTCTACGGGGTTGATCAGCACCAAAACTTCGCCAACCGATGTATTATAGTCGATATGCCACCCTTTCTTTAATATGGTGTCTTTGAGTCAGGTGGAAGGCCCCCAAAAACGACCGAAGCCACCCGGAATTAGTTTACAGATAACCCCGTGCTCTGTATCTACGGCACCGACTGGCAACAAGCCTTCACCAATCGATGCACAATAGTCGAAATCCCATCCTTTCTACAGCGCATTGACCTTGAGTTTGGCCAAAAACATTGGCCAAAAACACCTGACATTAGTTTGCAGACATCCCCATGCCCCGAGCCCTTAAGACAGCTCGGCACCAAACATTTATAGCTCAATGTGCCATAATCAATTAACTATCCTTTCTTGAGCATGATGACCTTGCGTCGGGTCAAAGGTAACCAAAAACGGCCAAAGCCATTTGAAATAAGTTTGCAGACAACCCCATGCTCCGAGCCTGTTGGACCGATCAGCACCAAACTTTTACCGATCGATGAGCCATAATCAATATCCTATTCCTCTCCAGAACATGATGACCTTAAGTCAAGTCAAAGGTCACCAAAAACGGATAAAAACGCCAACATTGGCCGCAGACAGCCACATCCTCTGCGCCTATGACACCGACTATCATGAAACCTTCACTACTCGATGCGCCCTGCCCGATATCCTGTCCTTTCCGAAGGTGGGGCTGGTAAAGTCATGAAGCTGGTGAAGATTTCATGTTGATTGGTGCAACAGACTCGGAGCAAGAGGTTGACTGCAGCCAATTTTTGGTTTTCTTTCAAGCTTTTGGTGACCTTTGACCTGACTCAAGGCCACCATGTTCTGGAAAAGATAGGATATAGACCATGCGCATGTATTGAGAAGGGTTTTATTGTGATCGGTGTCGTATACTCGGTTCACGGGGTTGCCTGCAGCCATTTGTGGTGTTTTCAGCCGTTTTTGGTGACCTTTGACCTAAATCAAAGTTATCACGCTCTAGAAAGAATGGGATATCGACTATGGCGCATCGAGTGGTGAAGGTCGCATGGTGATCGGTGCTATAGGCTTGGAGCATGGGGTTGTCTGCAACCAAATTGGCGGGTTTTGGCCGTTTTGGTGACTTTTGACTTGATTCAGGGTCACTTTGTTCTCGAAAGAACAGATTAGTGACTATGGTACATCGATTGGGGAAGGTTTCATGGTGATTGGTGCAATAGGCTTGGAGCATCGGGCTGACTGGGGCCAATTTTGGTGGTTTCAGCCGTTTTTTGTTATTTTTACCTGACCGAAGGCCACGAATTCTGGGAAGTGTAAGATATCGACTATGGCGCATCGATTGGGTAAAGCTTGTTGCTTACCGGTCCCATAGGCTCCAAGTATGGGTTTTCAAACCACTTTCAGGTGTAACCGGTTTTCATAAACTTTGACCCAGCTCATGGTCACCATGTTCTAGATCTGATACATCATCGACTATAGCACATCGATTGCTAAGGATTTGGTGCGATCTGTTCCATAGGCTCGCAACAATGGCGCTGTCAGCAAACTAATTTGAGGTGGTTTCGACCGTTTTTTGGTGACCTTAGACCCAACTCAAGGTCTTTACGTTCTAGACAGGATGGAATATCGACCAAGACGCATCGATTGGTGAAAGTTTGGTGCTGATCGGTGCCATAGGTTCAGAGCATGGGGTTGTCTGCAAACTAACGTCAGGTGACTTTGGCCGTTTTCGTGACCTTCAACCTGATCCATGGTCGCCATGTTTTAGAAAGAGTGGGATATCGGCTATGGTGCATCGATTGGCAATATGGTGCATATTGCCAATAACCGTTGCCAATATGGTGCATATTGGCAACGGTTTCACGGTGGTCAGTGCCATAGGTTCGGAGCATGATGCTGTCTGCAGCGCCTTTTTTATGGTTTTGGGAGTTTTTGGTGACCTCCGACCTGATCCAAGGTCACAATGTTCTGGAAAGGAGAGGATGTCGGTTATGACGAATCGAACAATGCATGTTTCATGGTGATCGTTGCCATAGGCTCGGAGCATGGGGTTATCTTTAGTCAATTTCGGTGGCCTTTGACCTCACTCAAGGCTGCCATGTTCTGGAAGATATGGATATCGACTATGGCGCATCAGTTGGTGAGAGTTTCACGGTGACTGGTACCACAGGTGAGGAGCATGGTTTGTCTACAACCCTATTATTTCGTTTTTTGGTGACCTTTGACCTGGCCCAAGGTCACCATGTTCTGGAAAGGGTGGGCTTTCGACTAAGCGGCATCGAATGGTGAAGGTTTCATGTCAATCGATTCCGTGTCTCAGAGCATGAGGCTGTCAACAGGTTTGGTTGGTCGTTTAGTCCCTCCCTTTTCAAGGGCTCCTCTGCGTAACACTCCAGCAAGACTGTCATGGTATTTGCCTTCAACGTGAACTCATCTAGGGTTCAGGAGCAGTCTTTAAACATGCTCAGCATGGCTGGGTGTGGCAAACAGAGGAAATGGAACCTTGAACTCCGTGGCATGTGCCCACCAGGCATCCCAATGCACAGGAAACGCACTTCTCGTGTGTTCCAGCTTATTAGGTTTTAAATCTTGCGTATCAGGCTGTTACAGGGACTGCCCAGCGTTTGAACTCTGTCCGTCCGTTTGTATGATTACCACTGCGTAAAGAACAAACGCTGTGAAACGAGGCCGAATCAGTGAAGGCGCATCGCGTGTACAAACAACCCGCCAAGTCCATTACTTCTAATTTTGCAGCTACCCTGGTCATGGTTTATGTTCGCAGATACAAAGATAAACCTTCAGCCTTGGACCCCAACTTTGCGTACGCCATGTGGGTTCAGGATGCGTGCAACAATCTGATCTGGGCACATCTGGATGTATTGTTCCCTGCATCTCGAAACCCACGTGGCATGTGTAAAGTTGGGTTCCCCGGCTGGCGTTTATTTTTGTGTCAGCAAAATCACGCCATGGCCAGCAAAAGCCACTAAATCAGAAGACATACACTTACTTGCCGGACTATTTGTACACGCGACACCGCCTCCACTGAGGCCCTCAGCACTGCATGCGATTAGCGGCCGAGCCGATCTGATGGCGTGGTGCGAGAAAACCCAACCTTTGCATCATGCCAGGTCTCGTTGTCGCCCCCCCCCCCCCCCACTTGACCTTGCTCTGTGGACTCAGCTCTATCAGCAAGTGCAGTGTGGACCGTAGGGCCGCTATCAGCCGTCCCCGCGTCGCCCATGACAGACGTAAACAAGGAGGGTGGCTGCTGTAAGAAGGTGTATTTGTCGCGTTCCGTAGCCGGAGCTCACCCTCTCACCTCTCACACGCGTCGGTAGCTCTACGCCGGCGCGCCGCACAGCGTCGCGCGATACGCGCCGGCCGACCGGCGCAGCAGCGCCACTACTCTACTGCCACACACACGGACGCTTCAGCGCCGTCCATTCGCTCCGTAGGCAGCCATCAGCCGGCGGGCGCCCCCCTGGCGGAGACGGCCCGCCGTCCGCCGCTGCGCCGCGGCGAGTCTGCAGGCGCAGAGCCCGCACGTGGCCGAGCGCCACCGCAGAGGCGGCGTCCCTCCAAGACACAATCGGGTACAAAAGCTGATCCTGACGAGTGGGCGTCGACCGCGCCCACCGGCCTATGTCTATAGAAGTCACACCGAGCGTGCCCAGCGGTCTGCGCCACGGGCAGCCGCTTCGGCTCACCAGACGCCGGCGCCGAGCTGTTCCTCGCGCTCCTGGCCTCACGTTCCCTGGGCCTCGCAACGCGCGCACCCGTCCCCGCGTCCTTCGCCAGTCCACGCAAACGTCCGTCCCCCGCGCCCTCACTCGGTAGGCGCGCGCGTCCATCCAACAAGATCACAACCCGCATGGAAGGCCCACGGGACACGCCTCCCGCTGCCAAGTCGACCTCGAGCGTGCGGTAGACCCGGTCGGCCCATGCCCCTCCCGCCCACGGCACACCCTGGGCGCCAAGCTCGGACACTCGCACACGCAATATTAATCAAATCGATCCAACGGGTGAAAATATCATTTATAATAACCATGTATATGCATATGTCTTAATGTACATCTCGGAGCGCAGGGCAGGCACTTTCGGCGACGCGTGCGTTCTCTCTCTCTCGCAGCACGTGAAGCGTCTCTCGGCGCGTTCGGCAGCGTTCGGTTCGCTCGCCCCCGTTCCGTGCGTGACAGCACCTCCATCACTCACAAAGCACAGTTCAGCCGCTGCCTCCGGCCCGCCGCCGTCACATAATCAAGCTGGAAGCGTGCAGACCGCCGCGGCGCCTCCGCCGGGATCTCCGGCCGTCGTGTGAAGTCACGGTGACGTCACACCTTGGGGTTGAGCGAGGACGGCACGCGCAGCAGCTGCAGGCTGCTGTTGTTGTAGAAGTTGGGCGCCGAGGCCGCCGCCGGCATTGTGTGCGCCTCCTCGTAGAAGTCGGCGTCCTCGGCCGGCTCCATCTCGCCATCGCCGTCCAGCTGTCGACCGGGATCAGCCCGGATTAGATGGCATCAGATCAGTTCGGTTCAAATCAGGTCAGGCCCAGCCCGGGCCAGACTGGGTCAGATCAGGTCAGCTTAGACAACGCCAAGTTCGGTCACTTGGGTCACGTCAGCTCGAGTCATGTCAGGTTGGGGTGGGTCTTCAGCTCAGGTCGGGTCAGACCAGGTTGGGTAAGGTCCAGTCAAGGTCAG
This sequence comes from Pollicipes pollicipes, assembly GCF_011947565.3. Taxonomy (NCBI): domain Eukaryota; kingdom Metazoa; phylum Arthropoda; class Thecostraca; order Pollicipedomorpha; family Pollicipedidae; genus Pollicipes; species Pollicipes pollicipes. The sequence goes on along the minus strand of NW_023596818.1, from coordinate 29,634,882 downwards.
GCCAGGGTGAGCGGGCAGTCTGGCGCCGCAAACTTGTGAGAGAAAAGAGCATGGACGTGCACATGCGAGATGTATAAATATGTTATGTGCCTAACAAAATTTGCGTTTACGTGCGCCATATGTCATGTGCGTCATAAGCACATCGCCGCCTCTCATTATGCTCATTATGCAAATAATTCGTCACTTCTTAATGTCATGCAACGTAATTTTTCTTAGTGTAGCTAAAAACGCGGTTTTCATCACTGCTACGACTCGAATAATCTAAGGTCTATACACGCGGCCTCGATCGTGGGGCACGTTCGCTTGGCGCCTGATGCTCCCCCTCCTCCCCGGAAAGTGCGCCAGTCCTAGGGTGGGGGGGGGGGGGCGTCCTCCACTCACCGCACACAGTTCCACGGGCGTGAACAGCCTGGGAAGCACGACCAGCCGCAGCGGGATCAGCAGCGCCAGGAAGAAGGGGAAGCCGATGGCGGCCGGCGTAAACTTGATGCCCAGCAGACCGCCCAGGCAGGCCAGCTGGATAACCGTGAACAGATGCATGCGCCACGTGCGAACCTGGCGGACGGAAGGGGAAACACGGTGTCAGCAGCTGATTGGGCGGACATAGCCAGTCTGATCCATCTTTCCGGTTGAGTGCGTTGTCTGGCAAGCAGGTGAGTCACCGGTTTTTTCTTACGTCTGAATATTTGGCTCCCAAATGTCATATACTCTCACTGCATGTTTCTGAAATATGAATACTTCCCCAAACGGTGCGCAATAATCCCGAAATATGCGCATGTTTTCCCAAGTTCTCAACAACGGTTCACTGCCGTTATTCTTGCCTTGATCCCAATGGCATATTTCTAAATAGGTCCATCTCGCAACTGAACCAGCTTAGAAGACGCCCCTTATTAGAATCCCAGTTCTAAACGCCCCGCATCGGCAAGCGTCGAGCAGTGCTGAATCGCCGCGCCACGCCAAAGTCGATCCTCACCCGCTTCACGTAGTTCTCGTCTGGATGGTGCTTGACCGGCTTGAGGAAGAGCACACAGCGCTCCAGCATCTGCACGCCCGACATGGACGACACGCCCATGTACATGAACACGCCGAACACCACGGCCACCGGGATCATGCCCAGCACGGCCGACAGCGCCACCGACAGGCCCAGCAGGATGGAGACGAGGAGCGCCGACAGCCGCTGCTCGTAAACGCCGATCATCTTGGGCTTCTCGCCGGGCGCGTACGTGGAGGACATGACGGTGAGCGCGGCGGCGTGGCTGACGCTGCGGATGGTGGCGGCGCACATCCAGGGCGCGCCGATCAGCGCCGACATCAGGTTTATCAGCGAGATCAGCACGATATCGACGTGGAAGCCGGTGCCCTTCTGCAAGTTGCGCTCGGGCTTGGCCATGATCAGCTCGCACACCATCGTCTCCATGTAGATGACGATGAAGATGAGGCCGGCAGCGGGCAGCGCGCCGACGATCGCCACCCACGAGGTGCCCTGGCGCAGGCCGAGAGGCGAGATGAACCAGCCGCGCAGGTCCGGATCGGACGGCGTCAGGCCGGACGGCACCTCCAGCCGCTGGGTGAACACCTGCCGGAGCAGCGGTGGACGCAAGCGTCAGGCAGGGAGGCGTCGGCACAGACGGGCTCGGTCAGATGGCTGCCGCCGTCTCCGGACAGGCAGAGGTTCAGTTCAGGTGGCTGCCGCGGTCCCCGAGCAGTCCGGACAGGGGTGCGGGCCAGATGGCTGCTGCGGCCTCCAAACGGCCTGGACGGAGATGTCGGCCAGATGGGTCCTGTGGTCTCCAGAGGCTTAGAAAGGGTACCAACCAGCGCCGGGAACACAAGGGACGCTTCCTTGGGATAAATGGGACAGTTATGGGCGTGCCGGCTGCAGCGTCAGTGATGTTTGCACGTGCAACCGCCATCCGACGGCAACACGCACACGAGACCGTCGTGGCTGCAGCCAGTTGGGCCCGTGACAGCACAACGACGTGACTTCACTGTCAGCAGGTGACCAGCGCCACCTTCCGGCGCCAAGCCCGAAGCGACCCATTCACGGAGCCCCCCGTTCACTGTGGCCGACGCCAGAGCCCGCCCTCCCCTGCGCCCGAGCCGGGGCTGGACCCGGGCCGGTGACGCCGCCACCCACCTGCGGGATCAGCATGTCGGCGCCGACCATCAGCAGAATGGCGATGGGCACGCCGAAGTCACCCAGCATGCGACGCACGCGCCGGCCCAGAAACTTGCTGTTGCGGAAGAAGCGCAGGTACTGGGCGATGGCGAACGTGCCGAACATGAGCAGCAGCGAGAGGAGCGCCGTGTTCGGCTGGTTCTTGGGAGCGGTGAGCGGGGCGTCCAGTAGCGGCGCTGAGCCGTTGCTCCTGCGGACGGGGAACGGATGGTCTGTCAGCGGCGGCCGGCGCCGAGTCCGGAGGCGACCACAGCAGCCACGAGCGTCCAGAGGGGTTCACATGTGCCAAGTACGGTTTGCGACGCATGCTGATGGTCCGGTCAGGTAGAATGAAGCGATCTAATCAAGTCGATTTAAGCTGGTCAGATTGGGCTAACTGGTGTCCGAGTACGTAACACAGATCGCTCATGCCAGTTCGTGGGCGCTATGGTATCACACAAGCATGTCATGCAGCAGTGCTCAAATAACTTCGTGCATGTGCCGGGCGGCAACGCACCATTCGGTCCGCTCCGAGCCGTCGAGCGGAGCCGAGCTGTTGAGCTGGGTGGTGCCGTTCTCCGGCTCGGTGCTCTCCAGCCCCGGCACGATCAGAGACAGCGAGCGCAGGAACAGCGGGTCAGCGCAGTAGTTGGCCAGCAGCGGATGGTTGATGAAGACCTGGCGACGGCGGTCCGACACGTCAGCTGGCAGCTGCAGCCGCGCCGCACGGACTCGGTGCCCACCCGGCAGCTGCGGCCGCTCGGCACGGACTCAGCGCCCGACCTCGGATCAGCTGCTGACTCTAGCCGAGGTGTATCGACGTCAGCCAATGGCCGTTCCTGGACCAAGTAAATCGCCGACTCAAAAGACCATAAGTGAAGTCAGCGTATGACTCGGCCTGGTCTCACCTCACAGCACTGGCAAAACGAATACCTTGCCGTCAGGGTGACGAGCAGTGCACGCACCGTAGCAAGCTTGGCCAGCGACTCGAAGATGAAGAGGATCGAAATGAGCGACGAGAAGATCTCGGTGGTGAAGCGGGTGAACTTCTTGACGAGCACGGAACCCTCCAGACCGACCAGGATCAGGCTGATGACCAGCATCCAGATGGCGATCCAGACCCGCATCGGCAGGAACTCGAGCCCGTTCGATTCGGCGAACTGCGGCGTCGCGGCGGGACCGGTCAGACGGATGACACTCGCCGAGCGATCGTTATAAGTGGCCAGATGATCGGAACGGGGTGCGGCCTAGCTGAGGTCGAGATGGCACAGGCTCTGTTGAGCAACGGTGACAGGGCAATGACATACGAAATTATTGGCAATGCGCCACACTGCCTAACGTCCGGCAAGCGCGCCGCCGTTCGAGGTCACGGAAAGCACAGTCAGCGTTGATGCAGCTTTCCTCGGAGCGGCAGCCAGTTGGCCGCCCCAAGCCCGTGCGCCCATGCCTCAGACCTGGAAGAGCGCCTCGTCGAAGAGGAGCACCGGCCCGGTCGTGCCAATGATGATGAGCGGCTGGCAAGACAGGAGCGCGAAGACGATTCCCGCAATGGAGGTGGAGATGAGCGTCTCCGAGATGCCGATCTGCAGCTCGGTCTTGTCCACTGAAACGGGGCGTCACGCGTGACTCCGGCTGTCGTCACGGCCGTGGGCGGGGCGGCACACTCCCGCTTGTCCATTGTAACGGGGCGTCACGCGTGACTCCGGCTGTCGTTACGGCCGTGGGCGGGGCGGCACACTCCCGCTTGGACGGATGTTCCAGGGTGCCGGACATCGGATGGGATGGGAATTACGTAACAGGAGTCGCAGTCTAAGTCAACGCATCCGGTCAAACACCCCGTTGGGCGGTGAGTGAGGCATGGAGGGAGACTTACTAGCCCGGCTCAGTGCCATCGGTCCCGTAAGGTGACGAACTCATAAGACCACGATTTCTCGCATTCCGCTGGGCTCCTCGCCCGCCAGCGGCAGGGCGGGGAGCACGTGCTCCCGCCGGGGGAGGAGGGATGGGGAGGGGAGCTCCTTGGCGGCCGATGGAGGAGGCTGGACCGCAGCTTGCGCCCGCGTCACTCACTCATCAGGCCGCCGAACGTGATGGCGCCGGCCAGCGCCGCGAAGAAGATGAAGAATGCCGCTGAGAGGACGGCGCCGCTCAAGCCGTCCTTGAAGTCGGACAGATAGAACGGATACCTGCCGGCGTCGGCCACGGTCAGCGTGAGCTAAGGGCGGGAAGACAGGCAGGTCATCTGGACGCAGGTAGTGACATTGCCGCTGGCTGAGGCCGGAGTGGCGGCTGAACGCCGGGGGAACCCCGCTCAGGCGGGGTTTGTGCAATGCTATTGTGTCACGTGTCAATGTGTGCGTTATGTGTCATTACAGTGCGCTAACGGCCTTTCAAGGCACACCTTTGTATCAAAAACATAACCTTAGAAGGAAACGAAAAAGCTTTAGATGTAAGTTATATATAGCTAAGTGTCTACAGATGGTTTATCGTGTGACTACCCGTACTCGTAATTGTCCACCTCTTCAAGTACTCGTGTTCCACCTCTATCCGACCATCCTCAAATACTGTAATACAGCCTTACGTTTAAAACCCACGCGTGTGATCTCACCTGTGGTCCTACCGGCTCTAGAAAATTACGCACAGTTACATGAAATTACCACAAATAAAGCTCTGAAGAGCATCAGCCAAGCAAGCATGTCCAGCACCTGGCACACATCCCTGTAGTTTCAGCCAGTGTCTTGCCGAGAGTCGAGTCAAGCGGCGTCACGCACCAGGTCAGTGTAGACAAACGGGCACCAGTTCCCCATCGTCAGATCGCGCCCGGCCCTCTCGCCACTCACCTCCGCTTGATGTCACGGATGAAGCCGGCAAACGGCCGGCCCTGGCGCACCAGCGGGTCGTCCACCAACTCGAGCTTCTCCTTGTCGCCGGGAGGTGGCGGGCCGCCGTCACCGGCCGCGCCGCCGTCGCCAGCGGGTCCCGATGCGCCCCAGGCGCCGGATGTCGAACCCTCGCGACGCCGCTCCAGCAGCGCCAGCTTTTCCCGCTTACGCTCCTGAATCTCGCGCGAGCGCAACTGCAGCTCGTGTACGTCCAGCACGTCCGGGTTGGCGGTCCAGTCGATAGGTGGAAGCACCAGCGTGTCGTCCAGGAACTCCTTGAAGGCCCACATCAGGTCGTTGCGGCCCTCGGCCTTGTAGGCCGCCTCGTGGAAGGCCTGAGGACGGAGAAAGCTGCGATCACGGATAGATGCTGGAACACGCGTCACATGTACCGACCGCATTGAACGCAAGTAAGTCGAGAAACGAACCACACACACGCATTTACGTCTTACGCGTGCAGAGACCAGAATCATGTTTAAATACTTGACAACCGACGGCTGTGCCTCAAATATCCCGTCAAACCGCTCAAAGAACATTTCACTTTTACTAGCTGGTGGACATGCCCCAACGGGCGCCGCAAACTTCCCGGCAAATCTAGTTCTCTCTAAAGCCGTCCATCTGTAGAGTGTGTCACGGCTGGTCACGTCTCGGCGGCCCGACTCAGCCTGCGGTCTGCCTGGCGAGGCGGCCAGGACTGGTCCAGACTGGTCCGGATCCGGTGGCTCTCACTGGTCCTGGCTCTCACCGGGCTGGACATGAGCGTGGCGAAGGCGCGGCCCGTCTCGTTGTAGTCCTCGAACGCGTCGTGCGGCCCCACCAGGAAGAAGATGAAACGAACGGGCAGTGGCATCTGGCGACACGAGGCGGCGGTGTCGGCCGACGGAGACAACGCTCGGAACATTGACAGTCTGGGGCGGGACGCACCACAAAGTTCGCACGATCGCCACTGTCCACCGGGTCAAACACGCCGCAGGTGGCTACAGTGACGCCTGCACAACATCAGCACACGCTGAGAAAAGCACCGGCTTCACGACCAAGGACTGAAGCCAAAGCTTCAGTGACGTCATTACTCCTCTTCACGAGCCCAACGCCGTCAATATCATGGCGCTGTCAGACCGGAACGCCTGTGATGACTGGATGCACCTGTGGGGATGTGCTGCGCCGCCCATAGCAGACCACCAGGCCTCGTCCACACAACGTAAGCGAGGCGCAAGTTACGAGGGACGCGATGCAAGTTGCGAACGATGCGATCCATCGTTCGTGATGACCTATGAACGTTGTAACACAGCTTACCCGCGATAACCCGGTATGTTTCATTGCTGATAACCTGGTATGTTCCATGTGTGACTCATCCACTGTAGCTCAAAACATTTGACCATTGTATGTGGCCCAGCCCATCCCCAATCCCGTGAATTAAATATATCTCTCTGTCCCCAAGCTTCCACAGCGATCTCGTACCTGCGTACTCTCCGCGATCCTGTCCTGACCGTCGCGACCCAACGCTTCCCTCCCCCCCCCCCCCCCCCGTCACCTTTCGCGAGCCGTCGCTAACCTCTGTGATGCCCGGCAGGTAGGTGCCCTCCGCCAGGCGGACGAAGGCAGCCACCGGGCCCTCGGCGAAGTCGACGCGGCCCACGTTAACGCTGAAGGCCTCGGTGCCGGGCGCCAGGCGGCGCAGGATGTTGTGGTGCGCCATGAAGCGGCGCAGGTCCTCGTTGCTGGTGATGCTCTCGCCACCGATCTGCGCGACCGAGGGACCCGTCAGTGGCGCGGCACGGGCACGCCGTTTTCAAAGATGAACTTAACCGACTACGCTGCAGAGGTCGCTTTGATGCTTCAATAGCTGCCGAGCGTGAGTTGTTTGGAGGACCCAGGCACCATGCCTCAAGAACAGTGACCACAGTTTAATGGGCGTACGTGGCCCAAAAGATTTGGACGTGCCACCGGCAAGGTAGAACACGGCGGCGTCTTCTTCAGTCCGATTTTCTCGGCCAGTTATCAACTGACCGCCAAAAAACGGCCATGTGAGGGCGTCGAGGGACGCCATTCTTCGCGTCCGCCCCACACGGGTGCTCCGCCCGACCACTGGCCGTCGAGGAGGCGCGAACGCGAGCAGGGCGGTGGACGGACAGCGGGAAAGGAATCAGGCGATACTCGGCCCCGCGCCGTGATAGGTGACGACAGAGCAGAGGGCTTTGGAAGCAGAGCAAGGCACAAGTGCACAGCTATCAATAAGGCCAGGGAGACTGACGAGGCAAGGGCTCTACTGTGGACCATTCAAACATGGAAACCATGGTTTAAGGCTCACAGTCCACCCTTCTGACCATCACTACCTGTCCAAATTAATACAACAAGGGAGGTGTTATTGCATCACCAATCACTAGAAAACATGCAGCCGAAAATCGTCTCACTCATCACACATAGTATTCACCTCCACTGCAGCTATCAGAGTGATAAACGAAACCTTGAGTGGACATATATATATATATATATATATATATATATATATATATATATACTTATATATATATATATACATATGCATACATATGTATATATATATATATATATATATATATATATATATATATATATACATAAAGCAACGATTGATGGAGACTGGGCAGATTAGTGAAAGGTGCGCGTGCGTAGACTATGGCAAAATGAGTGGGCAAAGATTATGCAGTCCTGGCATGCGATCACTTACATAGGTCTAAAAACCTAGAATCGGAACACTCGGAAAGTATCCACACAGCGCACATGCATAAGATATAGGTGACAAAGACGCTCACGACAAAATACGCCTACAGCGAGGCAGGAAAGCACGTCAAACAAATCAAGTTAAAAGGACAAATGGCGGAACGCAATGGCTATTTACAAAGCAGTCACACAGAGAACGGCCAAGTACGTTACGTTGTTGAGCGGTCGCGGTCTGCCAGGGTGGTATTTGAGCTGGAACCAGTGAGGTGTCACTGCCGACTGACGCGCTCACAGGCGGGCACATCACCAGGCACGTGCGCATGGGCTCCGCACCATCACCAAGCGACCGAGCACGCGGCAGACAGGCGATACAACGGAGCCAGTCCAGTCGCAATTTCATACGGCGCACAACACCGAGTCGTGATGGGCGGGGTGGTTCGGGATGGGGGTGAGGGTGGGGAAGAGCAAGCCCATGCGCGGGCAAGCTGGGGCGCGGGGAGAGATGCGAATCATTGCCGGGCCGTGGCACGTTGACAAGGCCTGACGGACGGACGCACGCGCACAAACACAGAGTGCCACTTTACCTCCTGGGGCGATTTGAACTGTGAAAAGATGGCCGGGGCTTAGTCCCACGCCTGTTCCATGCGTCATATGCTACGAGCCAAAGGGAAGGCATACAAATACATACATATCGGTAACATATGCATTTAATGACCGCATATTGTTACCGCACATTACCAGAGTCAGCAGGCTGATGACAACCATGGGAATGGCACAAGTGTAATCATGGAGAAACGGCGACGTACATGTTCCAGCTTACCCTGGCTGTTATATCCATCACAGAAACCCCTGAAACTGCCTGCTGTCCGGTTTTGGCTGTAGAATGTCCCTTTGGCTTAAGCCAAAGAACAGTGCCTGTGTTATGGCTTACTGCACTCCTTAGACAGTTAATCTGTTCCCTGTAAGAGCGCAGCAAGTACATCGCGTGACTCATCTGACCCCTCAGTGGGGCGGTGCCAGACGTCCACGGTCCCTGCGGTCTGACCTGCCGCCGGCACCGGGGTCGGCCGCGGGGCGGCGCTAGCAACGCTGGCGCTACTCACCGAGTTGTGGCGCGGGATCTGGCCGTGCGACGAGGACATGACCGACAGCGAGTTCTTGCGCGACTTGTCCTTGCCGGCGTCCGAGAGCGACCGCGCCGAGCTGTTGTTGCGCATGTCGGCCAGGCTCTGCGGGGCGCCGGGCGCCGTGAGCACGGATCGCCTCAGGCATGACAGCGGCCACACAGTGGAAGGGTGCTTCCTTTCACAGGATTCGCCTCCACCCAGCGAACTGTTCACCGGGAGCGAATATATTCGCCAAGCACGTATACTAATACACATGTTATGTTTTCGATCACAAACAGGGAAAAAACCGAAATAATACGGGGGCACAATGTCCATGACTTGCTTGAATCGACGAGCAGTGCTTGCTTCATGGTTTACCGTGCTCCTTAGTCATTAAATAAAACCACCCTGATGTCCGTTACGGACGCACTGAGCTGAAGATTGTCCAGTGGTAAGCTGGCGCTTCCCTGTTTATAGCCTAATCTTACCGGTCCAAAAACTCCTCCAGATCAGTCTTACGTTTAATCGATCGCGCCCACATAGCATTGGCCTGAATGCGCGCTCAAACCCAAACGGAATAACAAACACGGTATCGGGCGCCCCTGGTGCGATGGCCGGCCGCCGTCGCCGCCTTCTCCACACCTGGAGCGTGATGCGGGAGAGGTTGCGGTTGCTCATGTAGTTGCGCAAGCCTCGCGCGGTGTGGTCGGCCACGTTCTGGCGGCGCAGCAGCAGCGTACGCATGACGGCGCCGAAGTCCTGCTGCTTGATGTGGTCGTCGCTGACCAGCTGGGTGGTGATCCGGTGACTGATGGCCACCGAGTCGTGCTCCTCCACGTCCAGCAGGATCGTGCCTGCAAGCCCCAGTGCGGTGTCACTGGGACGGGACGGCGTCACTGCGGCGGCGGCGGCAGCGGCGCCTCGAGAGTGTGATGACGTCGGTGCGGGGAGGCCACCGGTCTGGATTGGGGTGGGGGGGGGGGGCGCTCGGAAAGGTGCCCGTGAGTTCTATTTGACGGGAGATGAATATGAGGTGAACGGATGTTACGACTTCGCTCCCGAAAAGAATTTACAGACTCTTAAATACTTTCAGGAAATCAATGCAATAAATTAATCAGGCGCTGCCACATTGTACGTAGGTGTGCACTCCCCAGTATATGGAAGAAACGAATGACAAAACAATTTTCGAGACCAAAGGCGACTTAAAGAAACTACGGGAACGTCACCATCGGACACGGTCGTTCAATTATAGACACAAACATGTGTTTTAAGAAGATCAAGGGCACCAGAGTAATGCTGTATTTTGAGGAGGTGGGAGACGCATTGCTAAATCGCGCACCGGAAATTTATCCACCATGGAATCAGAGCAGGAAAACCAATGTTAAGCAGTGAGCACCACACAATCCTGGAAACTGTGCTCTCGCTTTCATTGCCGAACACAGCCAAGTTGCCAAGTTTCCTCGATATGCGATTTTCGATCCGGCCCACTGCTGCAGACCCGCAGAGGACCGCTAAAAGATCACACCCAGCACATGCGGGACCTTTCCACGCGACTTGCACCCTGACCCCGACCGTGGACGGCCGGCGGGACGGCCCTCCACCGACTGAGCGTGACACCCTGGCCGTCCCAGCCGGTCCGGTCTGGTCGGGTCCGCCGCCGGCGGGGGCATCCCCGAACCTGCCCAGATGTCAACAATAGGGGAGTGGTGGTCATGGCTGCGTGTCAGAACGTGCTGCAAGCCTGTACCCCACACAAAGTGTGCGTGGGGTGGCCAAAACGTCAGACTGGCGTGTGACTTGTGAGTTCTTATTCCGGAAATAATCAGCCTTCAAGATGTCAGGAGACGTTGACTAAACAACGTTACCGAGCAGGCGTTGGCTATGCTGACAACGCTCGTTGTTTTAAGCAGTGCTCATGCTCACGGAGGACTTTGAACACAGCTTGAGACGTCGAGTTTTGTCAATACAGTTAAAACTCACTGGATCATTAATGGCCGATTATCATCGTAATACGGACTCTCAATTCATGTCGGAAACCAGAAGTTCAAGGCTTTTCTTGCTTAACCCAAATATCGGACGGCTTTCAACCGTGCGGTAAAATTTGATACGGCACAAATTGGTATGATGATTATGAGGGACATTTAAACATAAGCAATACCGAGTGTGTTCTTGTCTGTGACCATTATCATGAGCAGCGCTTTCGTCGCTTAGCTGTACAGATTATTTGGCTCGTATATCGATAACGCTAATCCAAGTCATTAAGAGGCGGCTTAGGTTTGATTCATTCGCACACATGGCCCATGCTGTCAGGGCTTCAATAAAGGACGTCATATTAATCTTATTCGAAAACCCAACTATTCTTTACACAGGCGACTTAATGCAGCACAACATTAAAAAAGGTGATGGTTTGAAAGTGCTGATATATTTTACCGATTCCACGACTATTTTGACCAAGAGTGTTCAGGAATGCCTATCGTAGATCAAGTTTGCGTTCGCTGCGGTGGTTTTGTGTGACTCGATCCCTCTCGACATTTTTGCTCCGTTATCTCGGCGTGGGGTGGCAACCTACGCCCAGTTTTGTTCCTTTCAAGGAGTCGGTCCATCGCCCTCACCCTTCTCGAGGCAGCGGCGCAGGTTCATGAGGCTCTGGAAGGACAGCGAGGTAAGATGGGGCTTGCCCCAACGGTCGGCGCCCGGCTCAACGTCCTCCTCGTACTTGATCCAGCGAGCCGTCTCCTGCCATTCGGATTCGTTCTCGGTCGCAGTCAGCTCGTCCATCTGCACGTACATCTGTAGGCCGAGGAGAGAACTTCAGCTTTGATTTTAATTGATAGATGGCTCTTGCGCAGCGTGAGGATTCTTAAGGCTTCGACCCCATGTGCGCACATCCGGTGTTTTTGGCAAGGGATATTCGTGACGTCACGCACTGGAATGGAGGGGACATCCTCATGAATCACGACTATAACGTGCAGCTAGTATTCGGCGAAGGCGGAATTTCTAAGAATACCAAGGAGGTAACTGCCTGCAGAAAAGAGTACCAAAGACGGTACACCAAAACATCAGAGGGGTTAAACCAATATGACACAGGGCATGCCACTCTATGACGTATGGGCCGAAAACACACAGTCATTCCATCCGACCTAAAAAATTTCCAGCGCTGAATGCATCTCGAACAAGTCCGACCATGTCTTCAGTCAGAGCCAATGGGAATCCTCCGGACGAGTGACGTCAGGTCACGTCACAGCGGGCCCCGCCGCGCAGCGGCCCGATGATGACTCATCACATTCCTTCACACTAATGCCGCCGGCACCCTCTCCCCGCCCGGAGCACTGGGGAGCAGCCCTGTTCCCCTCCTCAGGGGCGCCACCAGCTTACGTCATGGGGCGTGTGGTCGAACTCCTTCTTGCCCAGCAGCAGGGTCTGGCCCGTGTTGATGTCACCGAGGTGCACCACGTTCATGATATTGCGGTCCTCCTTCTTTTTGACCTTGTGACGCCGGTGGCCGGCCTCCTCGAAACGGTGGCCTGAGGGCACGTGACATTGGGCCCGGTTAAACACTGATCAGACCGGACTGAGCGATTACACAAATCACGCCAGCATTTCAGCACGTGTGGTTAGACACCCAGCGATCGAATGTCAGCGGTTTTAATCAATATACCTGATGACGTTTGCTTACTTCCGATCACACCTTATTCGGAACTTTCATAGCGCGTGGCATGGCGACATTCTACCGCAGATTTGTGTCACGTGCCACCTGAAGCCAATCTGGCATAACAAACTCGGATCATTTTTTGACACGTCGTGTCAGCAATCGACGACATAGATTGCTATCAAACGAACAATGTGTACGCATACCAGTCTTATCTCCCGTGTTTATTGTCGAAGTGTATTTGCCACCCATGCGGTCCGATGTCCCGAGTTAATCTGCGAACGGTGTGTGCATAACCGTCGCCCCACCATCCACTTCTGACTGTTTACGCACTCGGTCCATCAGATCCGAGTACATGCTCGGTGCTCGTGACCAGATGCCAGTCAGATTATTGCGCGTCCCCGTTCTCACTCTCATCCGCCTTGGTGGTGATGCGACCCATTTCCGACCATGTGCGGACGCATTCATTTGCCGAATGTTCTCAGATGCGCTGAAGCACATCCAGTTCACTGACGGAAGATCCGCCCACCGGAATCAGCCTCTGCGCCCCGTGTCCCTGTACCCTTCCCCTCTGCTGTGCACCCCACCGCCCTATGCTGGCCGAATCTCGCCCCCTGTCCGTGCCCGCTCCCAGACCGGCAGCACTGACTGGATATGTCGTCCAGATGGCCGGAGGCGTCTTCGTCATCGAGCGGACCGTGGCCGGTGGAAGTGCGCCGCGGCCGCCGCTCCGAGCCCGGCACCCGCCGGCCGGCCGGGTCCTCCACGTGTCGGTGGCGGCGGTGCTTGCGCTCCCGGTGGCCGGGCGAGGCGGTCGCCGCGCCCGCCTCCTCCTCCTCCTCGCCGGGGTCTTGACCTGCGGGCGGCGTGCGGCCTGATCGGCGCGCGGACTTTAGCTCGGGCCGAGGCGGGGCACGCTCGCTCACCAGGGAGACAGACACGACGACAAAAAGCACGTGCAGCTAGTGCAGTGTGAGAGACAAAGACGTGACACGTTGGCTGTTGAGCAACACAGTCAGGTAAGCGTTACTTTGCAGTGCGGACAACTGACAAGAGCGAAAAAGGACGGACGAACGGAAAACATAGCGAACGCGGTAGCACACTTTTTAATTCAATTGCTTGCATTATGCGATGGAAAAGTCCGATTTTAGGCTATTCTCTGAGTGCAGGCTGTCACTTGGCCCTGCTTGTTAAACCATTCCAGAAAGTAGACCATTTTCTTCTCTGTGAGATGTACCATGCCAAAGAGCTGCGCCCTTTTATGTAACGCCTGCAAACGGTCCGCCTAATGTCTCTCACAGGAGCGCAGCGAATAAAGAAACATGTCACCAAACAGGGCCGTGACCGGGGCCTGCGCGTCACAGAAAAGCGCGTGAACATTTCAGAGCGCCTTATGAAATCCGAAGCAGGTGATGTCATAATGCATTGCTAAATCAGACGGGACACAAGCGGGGAAGCAGCGTGCCTCGACGTTGCATTAATGTCTTCGCGATTGCATCAGGGAAACGAACGCGCAGGGGAAGACGCATTCTATGACCCGTGCAAGCACTTGCGGAAGCCACAGGACACTCAACACATTGCAGGACAAGTCCCCAGTCTTGCATCACGTCCGTGGCACGCATGACGAAACCGTGCGAGCAAACCCGGCGGCCCGACCAAGCTGATGGATGCGGTTCGCACAGAAGCATGTCCTCACGCGGCGTGGGTAAATCATGCCACGCTCCGCGCTTGAGAGAGGACTAAGAACAGGGCGGACGAACCGCAGGGGCCCGAACCCTCGTCGTTCGGCCGTCTGTCCTGCGGCCGCGCGGAACCATCGCCTACGTACCGACTTCGAATTGGACGCGGCTGTCTTTGTCGTCGGCGTCGGGCGCGTAGGCGCCGCGGCCGTCCACCTGGGGCGCCTCGTCCGTGACAACGAGAGTCGGCACCTGGCGGGGCTGCCCACTGCCGAGGGAGGACGGCCAGCCGGTCACACACGGCCGGGGCAGGTCACGCAGGTCACAGGTCACGGACCACGCACCGGGGCGACCATAAGCGGGGCGCAGACAGAGTGGTCCTATTGGGGCTTACATGCCGTGGACCGCACAACCAGTCATCAGGTTAACGTCTGAGCGTAAGCCACGATGCCAGAGGACACCATCACTTTGTCGGATAAATTAGTGATGGGCTCCCATCGGGGGGCTGGATCCGCACTGGGGCCATAACCATATCCATGCTCGCTGCGCATGCCAGGATATGTATCATTTGGATATTCTGACTTGCCCAATGAACATGGAGATATCACTTGGAAACGATGGGGCATGGCTAAAGATAGCGGCCTGCAGAAAAATGGCTCTGATCACTCGCCATGCAGCGGAAAGCGTCAGACGCTTTTACTCCTCGTCTGGCATCAGGCAGTTGGTCAAAAACTGACTTTGTGGGTGACACAGAATTCCAATAAAATTTATAGAACGCCGGCTATATATATATATATATATATATATATATATATATATATATATATATATGCGTGTGCGCGTGCGCGTGCGCGTGCGTGTGCGTGTGCGTGTGCGCGTGCGTGCGTGCGTGCGTGCGTGCGTGCGTGCGTGCGTGCGTGTGTGTGTGCGTGTGTGCGTGCGTGCGTGCTGTGCGTGCGTGCGTGCGTGCGTGCGTGCGTGCGTGCGTGCGTGCGTGCGTGCGTGCGTGCGTGCGTGCGTGCGTGCGTGCGTGCGTGCGTGCGTGTGTGTGTGTGTGTGTGTGTGTGTGTGTGTGTGTGTGTGTGTGTGTGTGTGTGTGTGTGTGTGTGTGTGTGTGTGTGTGTGTGTGTGTGTGTGTGTGTGTGTGTGTGTGTGAAATTGATAATATTAATCATATCAATATAACTAATGACGCGACCAATCAATTAGTGCTTTCAAGACTGAAATCAGGTATAAGACGACCCGCGAATCAAAACCGGTCGTTGTCAACTGTTCAAAATAGGGAAGGGCTGGGGAGCTCACACTGCCTCAACCTCCTCAACGTCCGGGCGTGGCAATCTGTGTGAGGGTGCGGGGGGAGGCATTCCGGCCCACCTGACGCCCTTTCCGTCAGGGTGGGGGGGGGGTCACTGTGCGTGAGCGTGATACACCACACCGCCTCGACCTCGCCTCCCTCTGGGTGGGATGGTGTCAGTGTGCGCGAGCGGAAGACACTCACGGCGCCTCGGCGGACGGCTCGTCCTCGTCCTCGTCCGGCTCGTCGCCGTCCTCCGGGATGCTGGGCTGGCCGGCGCGGCTCGGCTCCTGCGACAGCGGGTTGACAAGGTCAGGTCCGGTCACGGAGGGGCGGGGGCACGTGCACAGCAACATCTTGTTTATCTCAGCGTCGGAGTAGCGCGGCAACAACATCGCCAGACTTAGATACGATTCCCCGTCGCATTCGTCGCACTCGGTCAAACCTTGATGGCACATAGATTATCACAGTTGTTAGAATTTACCCCAAGTCCTGTTTCGCTTAGGTATGGGGGAAACAAGCACAATAAGAGCGTACATCGAAGGCTAGTGGTTCAGAAACAGCAATTACGCTAACCAGAGTCGCATCAAAGGTTTTGACAGTGTCTCCGCCTAAGATATCGCAGCAGCTTCAGATCATATTCCAGAACATTTTGGACAGGAAGGGTTGGAAAATATACAACACCAGACCTGTTTACGAGTTCGATCCTTCATTCACATTGTGGTCGCTATAAACAAATTTCATCGGCATTTTTTCGAAGCGTTAAGAACTGTTCGAATGATCAGGGTTATGAGACCATAGTTCGTCAGCAACCAGAGTTATACGCACCTCCTTTTTCCCAGACTCATCCTCGGACTTTTTCTTCTTTTTCTTTGTAGCGACAGGCTTCAGCGGCTCATGCGGTTTGGCGTACTGGTTTTCGCGGAAGTGTCCTGGGGTGACGTATAGTACATCCGTTAGTCCAGTGTGACGAATGACATGAAAGCAGTGCGTGAGTCACGTTGGACGCTATGTCATGTTGGATTGCAATATATGCGGCCAGTGTAGGCAATCGCCGAGATTTTGCTAAAAAAAAACTTGACTACGGAAATCGTCGGGAACAACGAGTCTGTCAGTATCAACGGGTCATAGGAAGCGTCCCCTATTCCAGAGTCTGTTGACAATGACGGTCGACACAGGCCAGTGTATCGTGGCCTCGGGTAGTCAACGTTGCACCGTCAGAGTCAGTGACTCACAGGATTCAGCGGTGGAATCAGGTACCGCTCTGGTAGAGTCCGTGAGCTGATCGCCAACCGATAGTTAACAGAGTGTGCAACGACAGCCCGCACGTTCGCTTGCCCGTCGCAACTGATATCTGGGAATCCCTCGGCGTTCTGTCCGGATGATGACGTATCTGCTGACGGCGCAGGGGCTCAAAAGCTACGACAGTGCGCAGGCCAGACCAGTCCTGGCTGGCGGCTGGAAGTAAGAGCAGGCTCGCAGACGTCGCCGTCGACAGCTTGGCCATCCGACAACCCGGCTCCAGTCTTCTCCTCGCCAGCTCATCATGCGAACCGGCTGCTTGTCCCGGTCGCTAGCGACAACTCTGCTATGCGTCGTCGCGGCCAACGGCCTGCCATTGTCGAATTCGACGCTGGAGCGGACCGCAAGGGCGACGGAGAGGCACAAGGCGAGCGCTGGTACGGCGTTGGGCGATGGCAGCAGCAGCCTGCCGCTGGAGCGGCGCACGCTCTGTCCGTTCACCATGCAGCCACGCCACATCGCCGGCAAGGTGACCGTTGAGGAGGCGGTGCTGGACCCTGCACACGAGCCGCCGACGAGCTGCTGGGGACGGCGGCACCTGCTCGGCCGTGCACAGCACAGTTACGACTCGGCTCTCCTCGGGGGAAGACGAGCAGATGGAGGCGCGTGTGGCATATGTGTGCGTGATGGATGGCCAGACGGGCGTAGAGCTGGCCAAACAGGGAGCGGCCCTCAATCGCCGGTGACGATAACGAGGTGGCGGGAGTCGCTGCGGCGCCTGTTCATCCATGACGTCCACGCTAAGACCCGTTCGCAGATGCACGTCCGCAGAACAACGTCCTGGATCGGCCAGCCGCCACCCGCCTTAGAGAAACGCGATGTTTTAGACGTGGAGTGATTTGTGTGATTTCTGGAAGCATACGAGAGACCGGAATCACTTCCGGATAGAGGCATGACGACTTCAGTTTATTATCTGACAGACAATATATTCCGTCCACTGATGTGATGCTTACGTTAGATTAAGACCAAAAGTGCTGATTGGGTTACAAGTTTTTGGAATTCCAAAATTTTCCAAGTCAGATTTAGACACTGGACGGACATGGGCAAAAATCTTTGATTTTTTTAACAGCCGATATCATTCTATCGTGTTGCAAATTGGCGCGCACTTTAACGTAGTTATTGCTATTCGTTTTCAAAAAAATTGCTTCTGAGACATAGGCAAGCTAATGGTAGAACGATTAGAGCACACTAGAAAATACCTCTTTTTGAAAAATGGGGCAATCCCGCTCTTGCGTACACTGCCACATCTTACTTTGGCTATAAGACTTATAAATTGAGATGGGAATGCGAGCGCTGATCTTCCAACACTGGCTGTTCACACCAGCTTTGAGTTCCCGTGTTACGGCTCCCGTTTTCGCCATTATATGCTGATTGTGCTAGGTCAACCTGAAATGCCCACTTAAATTGTTTAGCCGCTTGTTTTTTTTTTAATTTGGTAATGTAGGGATGTAAACATAGCTGTTACACTATGAAACATCGGAGGTGATGAATTGGTTGGGCATGGAAGGGACATCTCGCATGTGTAATTGCATTGTACTGTTGTCCACTGCCCAATGTCCGGGTACTGACTCGCATCTGATATTTATATTAGAAAATAGCGATGGAAAGAAATGCAGTGCGTCTGGTGGTGGGACACGGCGCGCTGCTTATGCGACTTTCCGGACGCCAGCGGTGCTGCGGTGTACCGCGTGAGCCCGAGTCGAGTCGCCCGATACCCCGCGGTCGGTTTGTTGTTTTAGACAACCCTACACTTCTACGCATTGGTCTTGGTTTCGTTGGCGCGCTTCCCATTTGTTACTCGGCCTCAATTTCGCGTTCGTACCTATGAAGAAGTGCGTAACTGTGGGGGACGAAGCGGAGGGAGGACAAGTAGTGCGGAGAGCGGGTTCGTTTCTCACCACATAGTCAACCTTAGCGGACATCGATGCGAATTGTAAATCATGGATCTTTTCACGACGGTCTGTAATACACAGAAGTAGCCCATGATCATGTTTTTTTTTCTTTTCGTTTTGTTCGATTCGAGTGAGGGAATAAAAAAGGTGTAATACACAGAAGTAGCTCACGATCATGTTTTTTCTTTTCGTTTTGTTCGATTCGAGTGAAGGAACGCAGCGAGGTCAGCAGTGACTGACGTTGTTGGTTGTAGCTTTACGTAGGAATTATTTGATTTTTTGTTGGAAATTTTTCGTCAGCCTGATTTTTGGGCAATTTTTGCACGGACGGCTAGTCCATCCTTGGACAGGGGATGAGGGCTTTTAGAGAACGGCGGCTCTGATCAGGACATGCTCAGGAATCATGCGAACTGCAGTTGAGATGAAAGTGCGATGGAAGCAAGGTGAAGTCGATGCCTTATCGCTGAGAGTAATCGCTGAGTGTCGTCGGGAATGGCACAAGCTGGAACCAGTAATGAGCGGAATAAACTATACTAAACTCGGAAGAGATCATGCTGTTCAGGTGGGTTACGTGTGCAAGTGATGGAACTTGAATACGCGCTCGGGTGGGGTGCCAAATTCTCCCCCCCCCCCCCACCTGAGGGTTTTTTCGGAATGGTTTCTGAACAGCGTGGCGTAGTGGCGCCAAATTTTACATAGCTGTAGACAATTAAGTGGTGCATCATATGGTATCGCAAATTTAGATGTGCTTTGTAAGATCGCTGACCCACGGCAGGTCAAAGTCAGGACATGGATTAAGCAAAGTCAATTTCTCGGGAACTGTGCAGTCTGATTGAACAACGGAGTGTAAGACGAAGCCATGCATCTCTGAAATATTTACTCAGGCAACACAACATTTGAATGACTAAATTCCATTGACCTAGGAGCAGGTATGAAGGTCAGACCAAGCTCAAAAACAGTCTGCCTACTGCTCTACAGCTTGCGCTAGGGGTAGTTTTCGGTGCTCTTTCGAATTTTTTGATAACAGGAGCCGCATTAGACACCTCCATAGACTTCTTAAAGGTCAGAATAGGTCCCGAACCCAAAATGACCCAGGTCAACATTTATTTTTTAGGGACATGCCGCCTAGCGTTAACTTTGTCGCTTATTCCAATGCAAAACTCAAAGCACTCTTGCATCACTTTGGTCACCATGATCTTCAAAAGGTCATACAGGGTCACTGACCTGAAATGAGCACGCGACTAATTGCTTAGAACGGGTATCTAGGTCTGGGGACACTTTGAAGACCAACTTGGAGTTTGACTTGTGTTGACCTTATTCGACCCGAAAGTCATGACCTGGAAACCTCAAAATTGGTGTCTCTAGATTTCTTAGTTCCTGAGATCTAGGAGGGGGGTTCAAATTGGCCCCACCCGAGAGAAGGGCATCCCACCGGCCGCCCGAGTGCATGTTAATACGCCACTATACACGACTTATAGCCAGCACGCCTTGTGCGTCCCACCAATGCACTCCTTGAGCAGCGCTCCACAGCTGGGTACCCTGACCACCGGGCCGCGGGACAGCGGCAGGCGGATATCAGCCGGACCCGGCCCGAGCACAATCGCCGCATCAGCGCCACCCGAGACGGCCAGGTAGCCTGACCCGTCACCAGACCACGGGGCACAGTCGGACGGCAGGGCGGCCGCGGTAACACGCGCCCGGGTGGCCGGCTAGATACCTTTCGTTCGGGTGGGGGTGGGGGTCAATTTGACCCCCCCGAGATCTCGGGAACTAAGAAAGCTAAAAACACCAAATTTACAGGGTGTCTTGACCTGTACGTAAACTCACTTAGGTCAAACTTTCAAGTTCCTAGGTCATGACCTTCGGGTCAAAAAGGTCGAACAAGTCAGGCTTCAGGTTGGTTTTCAAAGTACCCCCAGAACCTAGATAACCGTTTCTAAGCAAAAGGTCACACGCTCATTCAAGGTCAGTGACCTTGATTGACCTTTTGAAGGTCAAGGTGACCAAAATCATACAAGATTGCTTTGAGTTTTGCATTTGACTAAGCGACAAAGGTTACGCTAGGCAGTATGCTCCTAAAACAAAATGTTGACCTGGATCATTTTAGGTCAATGACCCATTCTGACCTCTAAAAATTCCATTAAAGATGTATAATGCGGTCCCTGCTATCAATAAATTCGAAATGAGCACCAGAAACTATCTCATACAGCAAGTCCCTGGGTAACAAAAAAGATTGGTTTTGACCTTGGTGTGACCTATATACTTGACCTTAGGTCAATGTAATTTTCCCTTTCCTCTGTTGTGTTGCCTAAGAAAGCATCTCAGAGATGCATGGCTTCGTCTAACACTCCGTTGTTGGATCGGATTAAAAGATTCTCTAGAAATTGTCTTCGCTGAAACCATGGCCTAACTTTGACCTGCCATAGGTCAGCGACCTGACAAGGTACACCTAAATTTGTGATACCAAACGATCCGCTATTCCATTATCTAAAGTTCTGCTAAATTTGGCGCGGCTACGCCGCGCCGTTGGGAAACCATTCTGGAAAAACCTTCGGGGGTTCAATTTGCCCCACCCCCACCCGGGCGCGTGTTAATCAAGCCCGCCATCCCAGTGGCTCTCACGGTAGGCTGAGTACCGTCCCCCCCCCCCCCCTCCTGCCCGCCCTCTGCAGCCAGTCACGGTGCAGGTACAGCTCATACGTTCTTGCGCGGAACAGATGTTCGGACAATAAAGCACTTAGTGCCACCGATTATTTATATTCATCAGAGACTTGAGCTCAAAGCACAATTCTTAACCAAGTTGGCTTACATCCAAGCTGTTTTGGGTCATGTGCCCACGTGTTGCAGTCCGTACAACTATTGCATTGCATTATATGAAACGACCTTAAAAACTGTTTATTTCTGAAAGAAATACGAGATCAAGATGCCCAGCGTAAACAGAGTGAAAATATATAAGGGGATTAAGACGCAAGCAAACAAAAAACAACGGCAACACAGAGTACAAATTTGAGAAAAATTATGACTGGGTGCGGGGTTGGGTAAAATATCTACAAAATTTCGGGTAGATACATTAAGAAATATTACAAATTGTTGCTTGCGCGCGCTTCTTTTACCCACAAGCAGCTCTGTTCACGCTACTTTTGCAGTTATCAACGCTAAAGAGTAAGATTTTGTGCAAACTGTACGGCAACTCTTCCACAATTTAGAACTTAAGTACTGGTGACATGAAAGCGGATGGGGAGCGGGTGCGTTCAACCGGTTTGTGATGGGTAGCGGGTAGGCAGCGACAGAGCCCCATGGGTAGCGGGTAGGCAGCGACACAACCCCATGGGTAGCGGGTAGGCATGGACACAACCCCATGGGTAGCTGGCGGATTGCTACCCGTGAAAGCCTCTACGCAAGGCCGAGCCAGCCGACACAGCCAGTCATCTGACTCAGTCCTCAGTCTGCAAACTCTGACTCACTCCTCAGTCTCCCGCAAACAGAGCTTCGAGCAGGGCAAACGGATTGTACTGAACGGCAGAGAACTGGAACAACTCATAGTTTTGGCTCATAAGGCTCTTTGGGGAAGCAACCCGGCCGTGCCCGCAGTAACATGTCGTCAATCCAGAGAATACCCTGAAAGATGAAGACCAGGTGTTTATGTCATTTGGGGAAATGGGGTGAAGTGCAATCCTGTAATTTTGATGATTGTGAGAAAATTCATAGCCTTGCGCTGTTGAAATGTAGGTAAAGATGCTGAAGGAATCGGTCAACTTCTTCATTATTTACCTTATCTGATTTCTAGAATCTTACGAATTCACAAGTATCGTATCATTACGAGTAGATAATCGATTTGTTTGAACTACCGAGGACGGGCTGGCCGCGGGTCAACCCAGCCCAGGCTGACAGCAGAGCGCCCCGACCGAGGACGGGCTGGCCCCGGATCAACCCAGCCCAGGCGGACAGCGGAGCGCCCCGATCGAGGACGGGCTGGCCCCCGATCAACCCAGCCCCGGCGGACAGCGGAGCGCCCCTATCGAGGACGGGCTGGCCCCGGATCAACCCAGCCCAGGCGGACAGCGGAGCGCCCCTATCGAGGACGGGCTGGCCCCGGATCAACCCAGCCCAGGCGGACAGCGGAGCGCCCCGACCGAGGGCGGGCTGACGACGGCTCGGATGGCTTGCTGGAGAGAGGGTGAACACGTCACGACCAGAGTCGTGTCCGTCCCCCGGCGGCAGCGCGAACTTTACATTCGAGACTCTTCCAACACCGAACACGACGTCAGCGGCCCGTGCAGCAAACCAGCAGCCGGCTGCAAGCCTCGGGCCTTACCGTACTTCGTTGAAACTGCTTGCGCTATAAATAATGTGCCCGAAGGCGTCCCATGACGCTGAATAACCGTGTCATGCTATTTTAAAAGCGGTGCAGACGGCTCGCGAACACATGCTGCCGCATCTGCGCACGTGTCGCATCTCGCCCACGCATCGGACCGTTACCTTGGGCACTACAGCCCTGTGGCTACCCCTGGACTACCACTGATTTGGCACGAAGGTGCCTCGCACCGGGCCCAATACTCGGTGCTCCTCTGTGGCCGTAATGTGAACCGGTCCCCCTCTGTGTTCGTGTTTGTCCTGGACACATGTCCTCCCCTCCCTCGCGCTGCGTGCCCCTAGCAGTCATCAAGACGTGCGCGAGGCTAGGCGCACGGTTCACCAGCGCAGCTCAGACACATTCCGCGCCGTCTTGTGACCGCCGCCGGCACAGTCGGCACCGTCTTGTGACCAGCGCCGGCACAGTCGGCGCCGTCTTGTGACCAGCGCCGGCACAGTCGGCACCGTCTTGTGACCGCCGCCGGCACAGTCGGCACCGTCTTGTGACCAGCGCCGGCACAGTCGGCACCGTCTTGTGACCGCCGCCGGCACAGTCGGCACCGTCTTGTGACCGCCGCCGGCACAGTCGGCACCGTCTTGTGACCGCCGCCGGCACAGTCGGCACCGTCTTGTGACCGCCGCCGGCACAGTCGGCACCGTCTTGTGACCGCCACCGGCACAGTCGGCACCGTCTTGTGACCAGCGCCGGCACAGTCGGCACCGTCTTGTGACCGCCGCCGGCACAGTCGGTACCGTCTTGTGACCGCCACCGGCACAGTCGGCACCGTCTTGTGACCAGCGCCGGCACAGTCGGCACCGTCTTGTGACCGCCACCGGCACAGTCGGCACCGTCTTGTGACCAGCGCCGGCCGGGGCCTCAGCCAGCCACGGCCGCTTCCGGGGCAGCGGGGGACGCGCTGACCCGGCCCGGCCCGCCCGCGCCGTCATGGCTCGCCGCGTCACGTGACAGCCGAGCCGAGGTCGCCACGTATGTCACCGGAGCCGCGCCGGCCCGTCGGGACGCCACCTCTGCAGACGCGCTCACCGGATTACAGTGAGAGCGGCCCGTGGGCGCCGTCACACCGTCACACGGCGCTCACCAGCTACAGTGAGAGCGGCCCGTCGGCCGTCTCTCCGGACCGACGAACGCAGCGAGTGACTGCGGCGACGGCCGACAACCAAGCGCTCTTCCAGGCGGCTGGTCATCTCACCGAAGCAAGCGACGACTTGGGAAAGTGCTGAGGTATTCTCACATCTTCTCTTTCATTTCTGTGAGCTGCTCCGGCCAGACCACCTCGCTCCGACCAGATCACCTCGCCTTGGCCGGGGCGGAGGCATCTCTCCATGCCCCGCCGGGTTGTCGTGTGGGCCACCGTGCATACCTCAGCCGGCTGTCGGAGACCCTGTCCCAGGCTTGCGTCTCAGGCCTCGTCCGCGGCGTCGCTTGGCAGGAATCCCCGGTCGCGTCGGTGGTAGACACGTGCTGCCCTCCGGCCGTCCAATAGCACGGTCAGGGGCCCTCCAAGCAGTCGGTGGGGTCTGGTGAGATACGTGACTTCGGCGCGCGTCGGCCACGTTGGTCATCTCGTGAGGCCGGCCCGCTCGGCCGAGTCGTGACGACCGCCGGTGTTGTACGTAGGTACGTCTTATAAGCAGCGTTGCAGAGACAGTCCGACCAAGAAGACGACTCGTGCAACATTTGTATCCAGTCCGGCCAAGAGCCCGGCAGATACACATGTGATGTTCACTGCTGACAAGCCCGGGGAAAGACAGTCGAGCACCCTCGCGTCACTCGCACCGGCGCCTTGTCGGGTGACATTCCCGGAAGAGGCAGACGTTCTTGACAGTTCGGATAAGCAGTCCGCATGGTTCGCTGCCAGAGCAGTATCGCCCGTAGCTCGCATGACGCACACCTGATTATGCGCCAGCGCCGAGCTTTAACATAAGCATGGGTGGCGGTTCGGGTCGGGTGGGGAATACCCAGTGGGTATGTCGATCGTCTGCAGGGAGAGGAAGAGCGAACGGCGCACTGAATATGGCAAGTTAACCGCCTACCGTAGTCACAAACAACGTATGTACATCCTGGCATTCGTCGTTGAGACCGGACTATGCGACTAGCGTCCTGACTAGAGGACTAGTTCCAGCGAACATGCTGGATAAATTACCGCTATGGTCACGGGAAAGGCCACATAGCGTGCAGGAGGCTCTCCCGTGTGCCCGGATGTAACGTCTAGACCATGCCTGTTAACGTGGCTAAAGTCCCACACAAAAGAGACGCCACACAGAAGCGACACCTTCCGAGCGCGACACCCGAGCTGTTTGTGGCGAGGAGGCGACGGCCACCGCAAGACAAGGCCAACTGGTCGGGGCGCATGCCAAGCCGCCGAAGGGAAAGACATAGGCCGGTGGCCACCGCTCGTCGGGTACGGTCCCATCAGGTCAACACAACACCGTTGCGGGCGTGAGGGGTGGGGCGCGGCCGTACCTTGGAAGTCATCCTCGGAGAAGCGCTTGGCCGGCTTGACCTCAGTCTCCTCGGTGACGAGGGAGGCGAAGTCGGTGCGCTCCTCCGGCGCGCGGAACATGTTCTCCATCTCGTCCATGGCGTCATTGTCGGCCGCATATCGGTGGTACGGCTGCAGCGACAGGGGACGCTGGGTCAGACACGGCGCTGGTCACTGGCCCATGGGGGAGGAGTGGGGAGAGGGGAGCGAGGACCTCGACGGTGAGGTAAGCACTTGCAGTTGGCGGGACAGCAACCAGGAAGCAGCGGTGTGTTGTTGAGCAGTTCAATTAAAAAAGACACCACCCGTCAATGAACAAATGTGTTAAATGGGTACGAAGTGCAAAGAGGCAAAAAGGTACAACGCTGCTGATCATAATATTTTCTGAGAAAAGCAAGAAGACTTGGGAGTTGAGTGCACGTCAAGCAAAAGCAAGTGCATATTTGAACCGCGAGAGAAAACGGATGGAAAACACCATAACTACGGTCGTCTTCCGCGTGGCCCTTGACCTTGACCTAGCCTGTTATCGAGGCACGTGACAGTCAACGACGTGGGGATGCCGATAGGCACTCATCATGGCAAATCTGAATCCGGCGATTGTGCCCTCCAGCGGGCGGCGCAATCGCCCGGGCCTGAGATACCCCTCCCCACAGCACAAGGTCAAACGCGCTCTTAAGAGCCGAAAACAAGCTAAGAGCGGCATTGGATACCAGCGCGACCATTCGGACACTTCAGAGCAAGAAAAGCCGCCCTGCGTTGACGCACTGATAAATACGAATTGGACATCAAATGCCAGCACGCGTGTCCGCGCCGCGACCCCGCACATGAGTGGGGCGATTTTTTGTTGTTGTGTGTGTGGCCATGTTGCTAGAAATGTTACGTGAACGCAATAAACAGCGATAGAGATCAGATAGAAGACACATGGGGGAAGAAAGCAAAAGTGCAGGGGCAGAGAGAGAGAGAGAGAGAGAGAGAGAGAGAGAGAGAGAGAGAGAGAGAGAGAGAGAGAGAGAGAGAGAGAGAGAGAGAGAGAGAGAGAGAGAGAGAGAGAGAGAGAGAGAGGGGGGGGGGGGGGAGCGGGACAGAGCATGCCTGTGCAGGAGAAATGGTGCAAAACATCAACAATCAGCCGGTGATTCAAACAGCATACTCCCTTTATTGGAAATGGAATGCCATTGTGCGCCAAGGTTGGCAAGGAAAGGTTCGCGGTGTGCATCAAAACATGTGATTTTCTGGTGCCCAATAAGCGTCTTGCTGTTTTGAGACTTGCCAGCCGCGGTCAGTCCGAATGAAAAATGGCCCACTCATTGTGTAACCGCTCGGCTGTGGATCATGCACAACCCGCCCGGCTTGTGTTTTCTAATCAGCGGACAGGTGTGGTCGAGGCCGGGCAAGCCTAGATGACTAGAGAGCTGGAAAAACCGAGACGAGATGCCGGGAGAGACGAGTTGTGTGCGCATGTGTATGTGTGAGTGTGTATGTGAGTGTTGAGATGATGGGTGGGAAGACCGGACGCGTTTCCAGGAGAGGCTGCCTTGTGTTTGTGTACGTTCAGAGGGGAGGTAGTGGTGTTATCGTCGTTTGCTAAGACGTGACTCGCACCTGCAGGCAGCGCAGTCCCAGCCGCGAGTCACGCGGCTCTCCGAGCCGGGCAACTCACGATTCTCAGGAAGATTGCGCTGCAACGCACAAGCGCAGAGGCGACAGTGCAACGCCCAGCCATCGACCCCGGCGAGCTGAGCTGACGCCCGGGCACGTTTGCGATAGCAGGTTTCGACGCCGCCAAGCCAGGTCACTCGTTTCGCCCGGACGGCATATAGCGTATATTCTGTGCTACCTCGCGTAAGAAGAGGATGGACTTAAGGTCCACCGCTAACAGAGAACGTTTACCCGTTGCTGGCATGGAAAGCGCGCATTGTGCGTGGGAGTCAGGTGTACTTTCAAGTGACTTTCGTTGAATGACCCCACTGAGTTTCCAGTAGTTCATACATATCGAAAGTAAACTATAATTTGACAAAAGCCATTTCACATGAATCAATGTCCAATTACTTGTGCTGTTTTAATTGGGATTTGCACAAATTTAGAAATGCTTATAAACTGTTACTCACGAGAAGTGAGCACCAAGTGACAAACAGCACAGGCATCCATAACTGGTAACTGGCAGGAGACCAATCACTCATTAAGATATGTTCCATGTTGAAGTTGTTGGCAGCTGTGTGTCATTGGGGCTTTAAGGCGCACTCAGCTGCTGAGGCTATATGGCGTTGCCTGCCTCTCAGCCCTGGCAGGAAGGGCGGGCACCGCGGGGAATCGAACCCCGTACCTCTGGTCTCCCAGACGCGCAGTGGTGAGCACAGACGCGCTAACCACTGCTCTACCGGCACCCCTTGTTGGCAGCTGCTGTGTCCACGTCTACGGCCGCTCGGTAGTTCATACACGCCAATGCGCCCTCGGGGCATGTGCTCTCCTGACAGCCGACTGCCGTGAGGAATTTTGTTTTGCTCCGCATTGAAACCGGCAAACCGCCAAGTCACGCTGCGGGAGGATGGCCCTGCCGACCGCGGTAGGCGGGACAGGAAGTGAGAGTGTAGCGTTGTGTGCCTCTGGAATGTCCGGCCCCGTACCCAGAAACCTGAGAGGATGGCATTACTCCAACGACACATGAAAGGGGCGACCTTAAGAGCTACAAAAATTTATTGGAGGGCCCGGTCAAGTATGACCCGTGGCAGGGAAGCACCTGAGGACACCACGTCAGTGCCCTGGTAGAGCAGGGTTCTCCGTGCCCTGGGCCCGTGCCGGAGACCCCTGTTGCGCCTTGAACAAGGCCCTCCGGAGATGCAAGAGGGTCTCTCCGGGTCATCCGCAGCAGGGCCGGCCCGGTCGAGCGGCAGCCCGTGTCAGCCCAGCTCCGGTCGAGCGGCAGCTCATGTCAGTTCAACTCCGGTCGAGCGACAGCTCGTGTCAGCCCAGCTCCGCTCGAGAGGCAGCTCCTGTTAGCCTAGCTCCGGTCGAGCGGCACTTTGTGTCAGCATAGCTCTGATAGAGCGGCAGTTCGCGTCAGATCAGCTCCGGTCGAGCGACAGCTCGTGTCAGCTTAGCTCCGGTCCAGCGGCAGCTCGTGTCAGTTCAGCTCCGGTCGAGCCACGGCTCGTGTCAGCTCAGCCTCGGTCGAGCGGCAGCTCGTGTCAGCCCATCTCCGGTCCAGCGGCAGCTCGTGTCAGTTCAGCTCCGGTCGAGCCACGGCTCGTGTCAGCTCAGCCTCGGTCGAGCGACAGCTCGTGTCAGCCCAGCTCCGGGCGCGGGCGGACGAGACACGCAGAGGCGTTCCCGGCACACAGAGCCATTCTGCAGCCGAACAAGCGTCCCGCTCTCGGTGCCGCCACCAGCACAGATCCGGCTCGCTCGCCATACACGCACGAGTGTCCAGAGCCGAGCGACACCGCGGGCACATTCCCCGCGCCGCGCACGCCTCCCACTACGAACCGTACCTTTTTGAACGGCCTGGTAACCGGCTCCTCCTTGTCAGCCATGGCAGTGACTGCGACGGGGCGGCCGGACAGCGCTCAGACAACGCCAGACAGCGACTGAGCGGCGGCGGCGCAAGATCACGAGTGTGGCACGCCCGCCGCCGGTCCGGCAGCTCGACCGGCGTTATCAAGCGTCGCTACCTCACATGACCGTCTGACCAGATAGAAGGCCGCGATCACCGAGCCGGGCCGGCGTCGAGCACCACAGATTGGCGGAGAGCGAAAAACAAGGCGGCGCGGGGGGCGGCCCTCATTCTCGAATGTAGGTCCCGTGATGGGAACAAGAACGGCAGTGTACGCTGGGACAGAAAATGAACACCAGAGTCTTAGACGTGCTCCGGGCCGGTCCACGTCGGCGCATCGGTCGGCGTGCCTGGAGCCGCTATTTGACGAGGACCGCCAAGGCTCGTCGCTGGCGTCGAACGCAGCAACCATCAAGCCAACGGACTGACGAATCAATTGAATGTGGTGCTTCTTGTAGTGCTGATCCGCGTGGCCTACCGCGTTGGGCCTCCCGCTGATACCGAGACACTGATACGCTGCTTATGCGTCGAAACGAAGAGGCTGCACTGGTCTTATCTAGGTACTGAGCGTTGACCTCTGAATCGCTATTCTGCGTTATATACAAAAAAGCGAACACGTGTTGCACACCGAGACATGTGAAATGCTAAAGCCTACGGCCGCGACCGAACAATAACCAACTTGCACCGGCATCAGATTCACGAGTGAAGTCCTGCAGCGTGCTCTGAGAGCGTTCTGAGAGAGAGAGAGAGAGAGAGAGAGAGAGAGAGAGAGAGAGAGAGAGAGAGAGAGAGAGAGAGAGAGAGAGAGAGAGAGAAAGCTCTGTGAGCGTTCGGCGCTGAGCGGGGGCCAGGCTGTGGGGGCAGGCGGTGCGCTGAGCGGGGGCCAGGCTGTGGGGGCAGGCGGTGCGCTGAGCGGGGGCCAGGCTGTGGGGGCAGGCGGTGCGCTGTGCGTCACGAGGGGCCTGTTCGGCCGCGACTCCCGTTGACCGATGGCCGCCGCGTCCGGGCCAAGCCAAGTCTCGAACCGGCGGCCCCGACAGACGCCCGGGCCAAGTCTCAGGACGAGCGGAGGCCCCGGCCAAGCAAAGGCTCGAGCCGGGGGCCCCAGCAAACGCCCTGGGTCAAGTCTCAGCACGAACGCCCGGGCAGCAGCCGCAGTCGCCGCCTCCGATAGACGCCACGTCTCGGTCAGGTCGATGACCGGTGACCCACATGGGGTACAGCGATGGAGTGAAAGCCGCCGCCAAGGCCGGGCTTTGGTTGAGCGCAGCCGCCGGAGTAGCATCCGCTCCGGCTCTGACTTCACCTCCGGCCCCGGCCGCGGCTCCGGCTCCGGCTCTGACTTCACCTCCGGCCCCGGCCGCGGCTCCGGCTCCGGCTCTGACTTCACCTCCGGCCCCGCCGCGGCTCCGGCTCCGGCTCCGGCTCAGGCTCCGGCTCCGGCTCCGGCGCCGGCTTCGGCTCCGGCTCCGGCTCCGACTCCTACTCCGACTCTGGTTCCGGCTCCGGTTCCGGCTCCGGCTCTGGTTCCGGCTCCGGCTCCGGCTCCGGCTCCGGCTCCGGCTCCGGCTCCGGCTCCGGCTCCGGCTCCGGCTCCGGCTCCGGCACCGGCCCCGGCCCCGACTCCGGCCCCGACTCCGGCTCCGGTTCCGGCTCCCGGCTCTGGGTCCGCCTCTGGCTCCGGCTTCGGTCCGGTTTGGAGGAAGTCGAATCGACCCGAACCATGCCAGGCTAAGCAAACCGGTCCGATAATGTGGGAGGTGATCTGACCACTACTAGGTTACATTTTTCGTGAGTCTGTTCTAAACGGTCTGCAATGGCCACGCTTCAGACTTAAAGTGTCTGCTAAGCATAGCTTGCTGCGTTTCCACTAACGCAACTACCAAGTTGTGCCGTCCTTTTGAACAGACAAGTTTGTCTCCGCCCTCTCACCAGGCATGACAGCGGAGGGTTTTGCGCGTCACAAAATGCTACGGCACGACCGCAGGGCTGCAAGGGCCCCGGGCCTCGGTTGACTATCATTGGCCGTTTTAAGCTGACCTTTCCATGTCGGCCGGGTCAAACAACGCGCCAGTTCTGGCAATCGCACCCAGGGCCACTGGATACTGCGTCTGACATCATTCTCCAGACCAAGGAAGACCCAGGTTCTAGTCCACCACGGCTATAAAGCCTAGGATTGTGCTCACACAGTCCCGCGGGTCAGACGGTCACGGAAATGGTGTGTGTGTGTGTGTGTGTGTGTGTGTGTGTGTGTGTGTGTGTGTGTGTGTGTGTGTGTGTGTGTGCGTCCACGCACACACACACACACACACACACACACACACACACACACACACACACACACACACACACACACACACACACACACACACACACACACACACTCACACACTCACACACACACACACATGCGCGCGCGGGCGCGCATGTGTGTGTGTGCGCGCATGTGTGTGTGTGTGGGCGCGCGGTGTGTGTGATGCCTGCAGCACGTGAATACAACCTCGCAGATCCTTCCATCTATGCTGTTTATGTACCGCCATATCCACCCTTTATTTTCGTCGCATTTACCATCCCACGTGCCGATCCTGTTTTGGCGTCATTTGCCAAATGACCTGAAAGCCGTCACGCAGCAGCACGCTCAGTCGACGCGAGCCAGCTGGGGCCCCTGCTGCCGGCCAGGGATCAAACCTGGACCTGGTGTTGCGACAACATGCAGTAGCAGCTCGCGAACTGCTGCACCGAGCCTCGGTTGTGGTCGTCGACTGACACTGCTGTTGGACCGAAACCCGAGCTGTTTTGCATGCAGCCGCGTGATGGCAAATCCATTTAAGTCTGTTCTGCTGTTGAAGTCTGTTCGCCGGTTAGAACATTTGATGTCGTGCATAAGCTGCGCTTGGCCTCATGTATACGTAAAATCCGGCATAAATTAATCGGCCTTTTTCGTTCGAACGGCTGATGACCTTCCTTGGTGGCGAGAGTAGCCGACGTGGCGCCGCCCACCGCAGTAGCCGACCCTCTCCGACGGTTGTTGACAAGTGCCCGAGGGTCTCCACAGCCGACGTGGCGCCGCCCACCGCGGCAGCCGACCATCTCCGACGGTTGTTGACAAGTGCCCGAGGGTCTCCACAGCCGACGTGGCGCCGCTCACCGCAGCAGCCGACCCTCTCCGACGGTTGTTGACAAGTGCCCGAGGGTCTCCACAGCCGACGTGGCGCCGCTCACCGCAGCAGCCGACCCTCTCCGACAGTTGTTGACAAGTGCCCGAGGGTCTCCTTCCAAGATGCGCCATTTCTGACTCGACTCGCTGACAGAAAACCACATGGTGGCTGTTTATGCGAGCACGTATCTCGCGAGCATCATGACGGCCTTGGTCTCTCGTTAGCTCTGCATGCAAATACCGCCTGTTGCTAGCTGTCCTACATCCTGACGGCCATCGCCCGTCTGCCACTGGTTTGGCCAGCATGCCAGGGCCTCATGATCGGGCTCCTCGCATGGCTACTGCACGCCGAACTCGTGCTGCAGTCCCCGAATCTCGACACGGCGGCTGGCCAGTGGTCGTGGCACGGGAGGGTCGGGATGCGAGCCGCCTGTGGGTCGGCACCTCTAGCCCGCTGCTCTCTCGTCGCTGCCTTCTTCCTGCCGCTATCTTGTCGCTACCGGCTGTCGTCGCTCACCGGCTGCTGCCGCCGCTCACTAGCTGCTGTCGCTGCCGCCGCCGGGACTGCCCGGCGAATGGCGGTGTGACCCGCCTGCTCGCCGCGGACGCACGTGCCCAAGCACGTCACATCGAGGCGGCACGGCACGGCACGCCCCTGGCAGCCGAACCGGACCCTGGGGCCGTGCGGCGCGAGCCCACGCACCACCACCACCCATAGGCGGATAGACTGACGCTGACACGGCGTCATGACACGCGCATGCTGCGCTGCGGCGTGGCAGCTGCGGCGTGACCGGCCGGGAGCGCAGACGGAGCTGTGATCCGACACGGTGTCATGACACGCGGATGTTGCGCTGCGACATAGCACCTGCCGGGGGAGCAGGTTGAGCTGCGATCCGCGCCGGACGAGATGGCAGCCCTTTTTATGAACGCGGCTGGTAAAACTGGGCGCGCACAACTTCTGTCCAAGCATGAGATGTTGTCCGAGGAGACTGGCGGTCCTGCTGAGACCCATGTCAGCAAGAAGCGGACTGGTCGCCGCGGCAGTTCACATTGGGCGGCGCTCCACGCCGAAGTAGTCCACGTAGCCAATGCATGGGTGTCCCGTCCTATCCTATCCTGTTCTGCCCTGCGCGCTTGTCGTTGAGAACAGTTGTAGCATGTCCACTTGACACATTCGTATGGTGATCTCACACAGTCGTATGTCCATTCGTATGGTGATCTCACACAGTCGTATGTCCATTCGTATGGTGATCTCACACAGTCGTATGTCCATTAGTATGGTGATCTCACACAGTCGTGGAGCCGAGTTCTTATTCAGACCGATGGAAAACTTCTCATGAGCGGAAGCCGCGCGAGGCCAGCGGCATTGCATGGTGCGTCATGAGCACTGATATGACGCTACGGCGCCGTCCGGCGGCGGTGCCGGACCGCAGTTCAGGTCCATCGGCAACCTGCGCCGCGGACAGGCCTGCCTTTCAGTTGCTGTCGGCGCAGGCGCCGTCGATGGCGGTCACTCGATGCATGCGACAGGGACGAAGCGGTGCCGACAGCCGGGACCCACGGAACAGCAACGGGGCTAGTGGAACGCGGGCAACAGTACGGCAACAGGATTTGCGGAACGACGAAACGGGACTCACTGAACGACGGCAACGGGACGGCAACGGGACGGCAGCGGGATGGCAACGGGACTCATGAAAACAACGACAACGGGACGGAACAGACTCCAGGAACGACGGCAACGGGACGGCAATGGGACTCGTGGAACGATGGCAACGAAAGGCAGCGGGACTGGTGGAACAGGGCTGCGGGCGGTCGCCAGCGCCGGCCAGGGGCACGGTTCAACAGGCACAGTCGATCGAAGGCCACAGGTAGTACACGGCCCCGAGCCAGCCGTTTTGTTATGCCACCCGGAGGAGGTCCCGATACGCCGGCCGCCCACGCGGCACGGCAAGGCTGCGGCCGGCTAGTGCCCAGGTCGGCGCTTGGCGGCGGGGAGAGTTCTGTCGACGGCCCCCAGCACCGCAGTCCGTGCAGCTGCGCCCGACGCTGCTGGATCAGTGAGACGCTCAGCGTCACTACGTGGTTCGGCTGCGTTCATCATCGAGCACAGGCTCGTAACCCACAAGCGCACCAGTTATCCGCAGTTAGATATTTTTGGGTTGTGTTTCATAAACATGAGCTATGCTCTGTTGCATGCAACACCGTTTCAAGCGGATTGCACGGGACGGTTTGCGTCACGACAATGCTTGCATATGCGCTTAAAAGTCATGGAACAGCTGTGCTACAAATTTAAACACGCAGAACATGAGCTTTCATCGTTTGGTTTTATTAATGATTCAGTATGTTTGCCTGCTGACCTCAGTATACTTCAAACACCAAATATGCTGGGTAAACTAATATTGCGCGTTAAGGAAAAATTGAGCTGCACTTTGTCTGCTGATGCCAGGCAACTACGTATGCATGCTAAAGTGAGCTCTAGCGAAAGGTTAGGTCTTAACAAATCCTTCCTCCGAACATCTTGAGTTCACAGCTGCGTAAATGATAAATTGAGTGCGGTTCAGAAAATAAGCGCCCGGTAACATCGATGTTTACGCAAGATCAGCTCCTTTAACCGGATTACGCCACATTACCGACACTTCTGCATGGCCTGATATGATAACTGCGTTGACCGCTTTTCAAGCAAGGCTTGGTTACGATATTCAACGCAAACAGAACCTGTTCATTAAACCCTGAGCTAATAAACAATCACATCGGTGGTAGTACCGCTCTCGGCGCGCAGGAACGTTCGTCCGCGCATCCGATGAACCACGACACCACTTCACGCGGCCTTCTTCGAGGACACATTATTTATGCTCCCGTACGGAATATATCAATGTACCCGTGTCGACTGCAATCCCTCATAGCTACACCACGGATAAATATTTCGGGGTGATTTGCATGCGTTTGTGAACAGGTAGCGGCCACTTCAAAACAGCATGGTGAAAGCGTTCCGGGTCAGCACTCGGGTAAGATGCAGCGATATACAACACCGCTGGGCGGGCAGCCTCACCGTATAAGCCCACATAAATAGCCCGACGTTTGTTGTCAACCCTGTCATCAATGTATCCCGAGTTGTAAAGCCGGCCGATTACCATAACTTACTTCCACAGTAACGCCGAACGCGCTTGAGAATAGGCACTAAGCCGGTGAGATGGCACAGCAGGGCAGCTAGTTAGCGGGAGAGGTGACAGACCGAGCTCTGAGGTAAGTCGCTCAGCTGTGCCACCCCGTAAACAAATGCTTGGCACACCTCGATACGAGGCGTGACGCCACCAGCAGCCGCATGGGATGCTCCCGTGTTGCTCCCGTGTGGAATGCAACCGCTGGTATTTCTGGATCCAATCGTCCGATCGGAAAACCAAACTGGAATTGGTAATTTCCCACTCCAGACATGGTAGCTGTTGAGGGATAGGAGAGTTGGCTAGAAAGGTCAAGGCCCAAGGCTAGATCATGTCAGTGCCATGGCCGGTCAAGGGCAAGTAGCCTCATCCGATTTTATATTTTACGTTACTGCTCGCACGATGTACAGAAGTATCTGGTTCGAAAATCTGTCAGTTATACCGACTTTTTAATTTCAGATAGACGTATTGAATCGACGCTCAAACGCAGTAAGTTGACTTGACATGACCTCTAATGAGGACCAGGTGTGACCTTGTATGATGTGAATGACCCCGTCTGGCATACAGTCGAACCAATTAACAAATTGCACAAAAGCAACCGAAAACAATCAAAGTGAGTGTGACTTACAACAGCCTGAGACGAAAACGGCTTGCGAACTTTCCCTGATGGCATCGTAACTCAACGACGCAAGCAGCATCCAAAAGGTGTCTCCACAGAAGTTTCAAATTGACTGCTTCTCTGGTGCTGAACATTTTGCGAACCGCACCGGCATGTTCGAAAAATATTCCTGAAACTCGTAGGGCAGTGCCCCTTTTACCTCCCTCTCCCGCCCCGGCGACCGCGGGCTAAAAACAGAAAGACTGCTCCAACCCCGCCAACCTTTCGAGCGTCGCGATCCGGCGAACATTGTTTCGCAGAAGGAGATGACGAAACGTACCCCGCAAATGTGCCAACAAATAGGTTTTCCCCGGATTTGGCGACATTCTTCTCACAGGGGGTTGGGGGACTGGAGTCACCCTCCCCCAACTGAATAAGAAACCCGACCGCTGGTCGCGATACCGCCCCCCAGCAGTGTCACCGACTGGCGGAGTCAGTGCGTAGCCGCGGATGGTGTACTTAGTGACACCTGAGGCGGGTGTGCGGCCCGCGCTTCGCTGCACCCACCGATACCGCGCTCGCGACCACGCGTACGCAATGGTTCTGAACCAGCTGGCCCCAGCGACCCCGCTGGTTCGATGCACCCTACCGACCCGGCACCCGCTGAACATAACCTTCCTGATTCTGCACTCGCTGAAAATACACTCAGTAATCCTGCCCCCACCGGACGCGTGCGGCCAGTGATCCTAAGTCCACTGGTCTTGCGCCTCACGATTCTACATCCAGTGGCCCCGCTCCCGCGCCTCCGTGTCTATACTTCGCACCGCTGCTGTCGGGGACATGACTAAACGGGACGCCGCCGGCAGTAAGCTCAGGCCTCCTTTTTACGCCTTCAAGAAGATCAGAAACACAGAGAGCGCCTGTCGTCGCCGCCGGCAGCTCAGCTGCACCCAGAGACGTACCCAGCAGCTGTCGCCCGGCGGGCCGGCGGCCCACCGCGTCCCGCGGGACTTCAACGGGGGCCAAGGCGCGCGGGTCGGCGACGGCTAGGTGACGAGTGCTGGGGTCGCCGAATGAAATACATCACTGACACGGCGCCACACCAGCTGAATTTGATATGCGCATGATTCGGCCGTCGTTCCGAGGCGAATAACGTGATCTCGACAACTTTGTTACGCGGTCTTTATTACAGCTGTTCCAGCGTATCGCGACTTCGAACGGTAGTGCCCTGCGGCGCTTAACGGAGGCAGGGACAGGTGTCGACGAATTCCTGGCAGCTGCGCCGAGGTCACGGCAGGGCACTTGTTGCTATCCGGCTATCCCGGTTGCCATGGCACGGGCGGGGGCAGGGGAGGGGCAGCGAGGGGCAGGTCCGTGTTACCATTAACCAGCCTTTTAATGACCGTTCCGGGCGCGCTCGGAGCGCCGTGTAGAATGCACAAGCAGACGCGGCGGCAATAAAGCACGGCCCACGCTCTCGACGGCTTCGGACCGCGCCAAGACCACAGCCTGAGGCAGGTCCGATACCTGGCGGGGGGGCAGGGTTGCGGTGGCAACTGGCGGAAAGGGAAGGGGGCACCAGCGCCCCCTCCGCGAGCTTAAGCGCTAGGTCAAGCCCCGTGCCGTCTGCCCAGCTCGGCTCGCGGACGAAGCCGTCGAGACCCGTGCATAGACACCCGTCTCCCGACACGGGCGTAGTTCCGGCTGCCCTGCGGCCGCCAGCAGACAATACAGGCGGCCGTCTACCGTGCCCCCGCGGCAGTAATGGCGCTCCGCCGGCGTCGTGGGCGTATCTCAGCTGTCGGCAGCGGCCACTTCGGGCAGCGCCGGCGCCACTCAGGACAGAACTATTCTTGCTCTGCTGTTCGCACGAGCGCCACGTGGGCGGGCGTTCGTGGGGTACACGAAACCGCGCCCATATCCACTTGCGACTTTACTTGCAAATGAGGTTCGGCTGTTTACACGACGTTGATAGTCAAATTCATAGGTGTAAGGACGTCTCGAAAAGTGTAGAGCCAGAGCCAATTTGGAAGTCGATTCTTTTCATGTTTCGCCATGGGGTGAATATCAAACATCCTCAAAAATTGGGGGACCATGGCTAGCTGCCCCCCCCCCCCTTCCCATTCTTACGCCCATGGTGATATCTGACTGAAGCGCCGCAAAACGGCACGCAGTCAATGGCGTAAACCGCCGACGGGCTGGGCTGAGTTGCTGTCATCACGTGCACTCTGACATCACAGGATGTGACGTCAGAGTGCACGTGATGCGCTGGTTAGGTAAACCCCGGCCAGCCGCGCGTGACAAAACGCGCGCATGCGTTCCTCGCTCCTGTGCGCTGGTCACGTGGGCAAACATTCCAACCATAGCCAAGGTGGGGCGCACTCGATGGAGGGGAGGGGGTAGGGCACTTCCCGAAGTGGAAGGGTAGAGGAGTGGTTGTCATGATGGAATGACTGGAGCCTAAGCATGTGCAATGGATGGATGCAGA
Source organism: Pollicipes pollicipes (assembly GCF_011947565.3). NCBI lineage: Eukaryota > Metazoa > Arthropoda > Thecostraca > Pollicipedomorpha > Pollicipedidae > Pollicipes > Pollicipes pollicipes. The sequence continues at coordinate 29,596,412 of NW_023596818.1, read as the reverse complement.
GCATTGTGGAGGAAGAAGGAAATAACGGTACCTAGGTATACGAGTGGAAATACTGACGAGGACCCGTGTGGGGAAAGAATGATGCCGTATATAAATTGAGGACAAAACGGCACTGCCGAGAAAGGACGAAGGGTGTGCTCTTATCCTCCGTAGTGCCCCTAGTTGAGCCCAGGCCTCCTCCGCATCAATACGTGCAAGGTCGCGTAAGGTCATACCGTGTGCCACACGCTGCTGCCAAATTCCTCCTGTCAGCGGAGGAAAGCAGCGCAAAGCAAACACGGCGCGTCAGCGCCACTTGTGACGCGCGCGTGACGGCTGGAGGTGGACGATTCAACAGGCGGGACCTGGCCGCAGGGGGTACGTGACCTTCGGCTTGCACCCGTGCAAGGTCAAGCCAAGCACACCCGACACAGCAGTGCCGCCGCCGAGAGGCTCCAGCTCAAAAGTGAATTCTGAATTTTTGATCGTGGGGTGCATCTTTCCCAAGCAGCCGTCGTGGTATATGTACGCGGTTTAGGAGAATATTAAGCATGGTATTTTATGACAAAAGCCTTTACGGACGGCTGTAACACACAGCTTTGCACGGCTTCAGCCCATTCTCATGAAAACTGTCGTCACTCATAGGTTCTGAAGCTTTTGACGGGGCGGCCTATATGTGCCACTTATATGGCGGCTAGCATGAGGATATGGATGCGGATGGGATGCACGAATGTGGAGCTCCTGATGCAACATTCGTAGCTACAGAAAAGGTGATCGTTTCGGAGATTACACTATCGCAAGCCCCAGTGACTTGAGGACAAACCCCATTGCAAACAGCAAGGACTGGAGCATACGTTTGTATTCAGTTTGTGATGAGTGTTTATTACATCAAAGAGATTTTTCCACTTCTGAGGATTTTGAAGCATCAGCCATGGTAAACAAGGGTTACTAATAATTATTGGTATAATTTTAAGTGCAAGAGACTGTTCTACACAACAAAATTCCTCTATTTAGTAAATACGCTCCTCGATAAGTCATTGTTCGATTGCGTAATGGAGCGTTTGTATGACGCTGAGATGCTGTCACACAAGCCTTGCAAAACTGCCACCCTAGCGTTCATTTGCAGCACTTCAGTCTGCCGAGATGCAGCCGTGGTGGTGATGGAGGCGTTTGCTGAACCATAGACTGTTACGTGCTTGTGTTTTGGCCCCTTCCCGTGGGTTTCTTACACATGTATTCATACGTGAGTTTAAGGTGTTTACTTGCACTGACATTTTCGGTTGTTCCGCTGTTCTTAAGCTATTCGATTGCAAGAGTTATTTCCGTAATAACTAGTAAGGATGTTCAGCCTCTTGTATTATGCAGCACAACGCGTAATTCGTCATTGAAACTCGCACAGCCTGCACAACATTGGTTGCGATACATTTGACGTTCCCTGTACCTGGAAATCGGGCTCACAAACGCCAGATGTGCGCGGCTCATCGATTTTGTATTTATTGGCCTTGAACGCCGTGTGGCCGATGGTATGGCATGATCTGAACGACGTTTTTATCGTGTCATGCATGCCTGGATGATCTTGATAAAGCCTACACGTCTTCGCGGGCGTTTAGCTCAGAAACTAAAGGAGTTCAGATCTTAAGACGGGCAAGGCCGTGAGCCGCACCGAGTGATCTCCAAGAGGATTATTTCAGTCCAAAACCCCGTTCAAATGTAGGCCACTCCCTTCCAGACACGCGTTGGTAACCTCATGATCGTAACAGCGAAAGAAATGTGACAAAAGCTAGGTAGCATAAGGCCACCATCACGTTTCGAACTTTATGTAACAATGTTCGGCTATGTACTGCACTACATCCATTTAACACAAATTAAGTTTTGGGCATTTTGAAGGGCCGCTTATGTGGGCTCAACAAGGACTAAGCGGGGGACGCGATGGCACGCGGCTTCGGCTCACGGGATAAACCCAGTTTTGCCGCAGCGGCAAAGCCGGGCCGCGACGAGCTGCAGTGAATTGGTTAAAGCTTTTCAAGCAGCTGTTTTGGTCACTCGCTGACATAAAGATGGTGGAGGTATGCTTGAAGTAAGATATTGCTGCTTATAGCATTGGTCTATCGTTTTATGGCTGAAATACTGGGCGGCTCCACAAGGATGTGATGCCATACTTAAAGTGAGTTGCTGCTGCTCATGGCATTGACCTATCGTTTTATGACTCCAATACAGTGCTATTAAATGAGCTTACGTTGCTGGTACCGCGAGCTTTTTCCAGCGGCAAGTATGCCAAATGGCGATGACTACCCAAACGCATTTATTGCACATGGTTTTTTTAAGCCTAGAAAGGTAACACTTCCCTTGCTTGGGATATCACAAATGCTGCTCAAAATGTTGAGTGGGAAACATGGAAGCTTACGAACCTGCCTTGCGCACTTGACTACAGACAATCCACGGAATGGTCACAGCTTGAGTTTTGGGCAGTTGACGCGCAAGCCCGCACGGAGGCCCTCCGCACAGGAGCGCCCCCGCTCAGGAACGCCCCCGCATAGGAGCGTCCCCGCACAGGAACGCCTCCGCACAGGAACGCCCCCAGACAGGAGCGGCCCCGCACAGGAACGCGCCTGCACAGGAACGCCCCGCACAGGAACGCAAACCCAGAGGAACGCACACGTACAGGAACGCCCCTGCACAGGGACGCACACGCACGCAAGAAGTCAGACAATCCATATACTTTCATATCAGCCACAAAATTTTCGCAGGCGTTTGGCTTCATTAGCACGTGTCACCAAACAGTGAAGCGGCGCAGCACTGAGGGTGTGACCGGCCAAAGTCCCTCAAGGAAGGTTACAGCGACACGACCAGACATTGTCTGTCAGACATTGTCAGCAATACATCTCCCTCCCGCCCGCGAATTAGCATTGCAGATGCAAATTTTGAACGTGCAATGCATATTTCGTTTTGCAAATTAGCAATGCAGAATCGTGCAAGCCCTTGCCTGCACCTCCCAGCGTACACTTTTACGAGGTCGCTCGCCGCGATGTCCGTGTCAAAGCCCGCTGAAGGTAATACCATGGCTTTTGTGGCGTGGGCCGGGCGGGGTGGCAGCGGGTACGAGCAGGACACTGGGCGCGTGAGTTGTCGTTAGGCAGAGGAAACGAAAATGCAAGGGAGCACCCCACCTTCCTGCAGTTTTCACTCAAAGCCAGATATGTGTCTCGTTTGGCCGGTAACTGGTACGAAAACTGTCCTGTATGTGAGCCGAAGCCACGTGCCATTACATACCACGCTCAGCCCGCGCCCAGCCCATCGGTGCGTATCCTGTCCAGACACGACCGTTTTCTCGAAAACCTTTTGATCGGCCCAGAATTTCACTACCGATGCAGCTGTTACGTCCCCATTCTCTTCAGTTTAGACCGCAGCTTGCTGCATTCCGGGCCGGCTACGAAAAAGCTCATATTGCCCGCTTCCCGGCTGGTGCTGACGCGCTAATCACTTATCGGATCTTGGACGCCGGATATATCACTGCTTTTCTCGGACGCCGGACAGCGCTGAGATTGCTTATTGCTTGACGACTTACGGACAGTGCATTCGCATGCCGCGCGCAGTTGACATTGTAGCGGTCAGGGAGAGTCCAGAGGCAGATGGTTTGACTCCCTGCGGACTCCCCACCCCTTCTACCAGGGTGAGAGGCAGGTGACGCCAGACAGCCTCAGCAGCTGAGTGCGTCGTAAAGCTCCACTGACGACGCTTCTCGCCTCGATCTGCTCTTGGTGCCAAAATTCGACATGCATTCTTTCAAAGCCCTCCAAATGGGCGACCCATAGTTTAGGCGCAAGAGGCGTGACCAGGTTTACACATCGACGCATACATTTGCCAATATGATTGTCCGTTTTTTCCTTCGTCTGGACTAATCGGTCTCGTGCCGCTGAGGCGCCAGGCCGCTGCACCAGGACCCGTTATTTACCAGTGCGTTTTAACTTTTTGGCAAGTTAGAAATTTTACAGAGCCTATGTTCATCAACTAGGATTTTTTAGATTGTTCAACTTGCAACTTGCAACAGGAAAATCACGCCTATACAGACAAGTGTCTGCAATGTGGCCCCCTGCTCTCCCCGCAGAGGAGCCCGGCCCCGTACGATGCCGGAGGCTGGAGGGTCCGGCTGCTCTCCCCGCAGAGAAGCCCGGCCCCGTGCGAGATCAGAGGTTGGAGGATCCGGCTGCTATACTGAAGCAGAGGAGCCCGACCCCGTGCGAGACCAGAGGCTGGGGGGGTCCGGCTGCTATACTAACGCAGAGGAGCCCGGCCCCGTGCGAGACGGGTCCGGTGCGGGTCCGGCTGCTACACGGACGCTTGTTTGACGCGAACGATGAGCGTGATTTAGGCGGGGCCCTGCACAATCGCACCAATCAGAACTAATAGACGGAGCTGGAAACTAACTTGGGCTTCATGTGAGCTACGCGTGACTCAGCGTCCAAACTGGCTGACAGCCAACTGATTGAATCTGGGGACGCTTTGTGTATCTAATCGATTGGCAGTGCATCTTTAAACCGTCTGCCCACGCCCTGGCATAGATTGTGAATTATTTTGAAATGAAACCAGCAACCTGCAGCTTTCCGATAGCTATTTTCAGGATAGTTTAGAGATAATCTCCGATGGTTCGACCCACTCAAGATATCCAAAGCAGCTCTGCGAAACTTTTGCAGTTGGAAAACAAATGTAATCCGAACCGATAAAACGCGAAAGCTTGCCAGTTTGTGAATTGCCAACGCATTTCATGGAGGTTCAAGAGCTGCATATCATGACACACAAATTGTCCATCATGTAAAATAAAGACCGACAGACTCAGTCAGTTACCGACTGATGCAGTACGCTTGGCGTCGGTCTAACGCTGCCGCTAAATGGTGATGACTTTGGTCCGGTCGTTGTCGAAGATTAGTTATTTCGCCTTTGGATCGGCAACGTTGGTAGGTTCTCTGCTGACGACGCCTCTGACTACATACCGCCGACGCCGTTGCGGCCGCCGCTGAAGGCGCCTCTGACGGCTTCTCGGCGACGGCCGAGCAGCGGGGCGGAAATGATGGTCGGCGCCGCAGACATTTGTCTGCAGTCCCGGGGGATCCGGCGCGGCCGGCGGCCGCGGCGGGGGTCGACTAGCCCCGGGGGCAAATGAGCTCAGCCGTGGGGTGAGAGCTCCACGCTCAGAGCTCCTCACGGCTCAGTCTGAGGCCGACTCTGGGGGCTTCTGGAGTCGACCGGCCGACGACCGCACCGAGTCAAGTCCGGGTTTTCCCGACTTGCGGGTGTGACTTCCGTGGTTGACCCCCACCCCACCTCCATCCCCACCCCTCCCCACCCCCACCCCTGATTGGTCTCTGACCTGCTGTGGGCCAATGGGCATGCACCCATCTCAAGATACACTCCTTGCAGCCGATAGGCTCGAGTGTTTTGTTTGGGCGTCTCAGACACGCTGAGAGACACGAGGCAGTCCAACGTGTGTTTTGCCTTACATTTTACGTGGATGGACACACCACCTGGCTGTAATGTGCCTGCACGGCGAGATCTCCGGGATATACAAAGGTCGGCCAGTGAAAGGATGAGCACTCGAAAAACGCGCGAGGTTCGGGATCGCCCAGGATCGGCCCGCACTTCGTCCACCCACGTCAGTCTGGTGTCAGATCCGGTCCAGTCAGGTCCAGCGCCACCAGAGCACTCACCTGCGAGTTGGAGCGCGTCGTACGCTGCCGCGGGGGCTGTTCGGGAACCGGGGCCGGGGTCGGGTCGGGGGCCAGCGACAGGGTCGGGGTCGGCGTCGACGCCAGGCTTGGGCCTGACCCGACCCGGGTCAGGATGCCGACCGGCCGCGACAGCGACGGGCCCAGCAGACTCTCCCCCTCGTGCTCTGGGATGACCGCCTCGAGGCGGCGCGCGCGCGCTGCGCGGTTGAAGCGCGTCAGGTAAGTCTCCTCGGGCGCCGAGCCGCGGCGAGCGTGTTGCCTGCGGGACGCCATGACGGGAGCGCGGGCCGGCTGGCGGGGCGGCGGGGCGCGGCGGCGCGACTGGCGGCTGCAGGCTCACGGTGCCGCTAGCAAGCCGCTCAGCTCACGTGCGCCGGCCGCTGGCGGTCACGAGCGGCGCGCGCCGGGCTCACGGCGGCCCGGGCGCGCCGAGCGGTCACGTGGTGCCCGCCAGTCCGGCGAGCACCATTGCCGCTGTTCGGCCGGCTGCCGGAGGTGGCTCATGGACCGCACCGATAGCCCACGTCCGCCGCCGCGGCGCGTGCAGCGGCGGCGGCCGACCGCACGAGGCGAGGGTCCGGCAGGGTGGGGCGCGGTGTGGGGACACCGCACACAGGACTTAACAGGCCGGGTAAACCTATGGGCTTACACATTGAGCGGGTAACCCGTGGGGTTAGGTCCAGATTTGGAGAATAGTGCGGGTGTGGGCATGGTTGTGTGCAGGACGCTTATTTAATATCGGGTAGATGGTACTTGGATAAGTACCCCGCAATGTCACTGTTGTTTCATAATCAGCTTCATCCACATTAACCCACACTACAACGCAAAGTAGTAAATTTGGATGTAAGCTCTCCTGAACCTATTCAATGACTAGGACTAAAGTGCTGGAAAAATGAAAACGGGTGGATAGCGGAGCGTCAGATGGACAGCGATGTTTGGTGCGTGGGTATGGGCACGGCCCGATGGGTAGCGGGTGGACGGAGTAGAGGACACGCTACCCGTGAGCGCCTCTTCCGAGGTCATCTGACGGTGTCGCAGCGGCTGGAACGGACTGCAGTGCCCAACGGAGGCGGCCCGGATGTACGACAACGGACGGAAACCTCGGGCGTCGTCCACATCCTCCTGAAGCTAGTTAAATTGACGACGTGGTCAACACCGACTGCTCGTAAGTCGCCATCGATCTCAGGGCCCCTATGTCAAGCGGCACCTTATGGACGACCCAGCCTCGGTTCAGAAGCCGCACAAGCAAGACCGCTCGGGCGAGCGAGGACATCTGTTTAACAAATGTCGCCGGCTTACAGAGCGGCCTGGCGGCTGACACTGATAAGGCACATCTTGTGGTATCTCAGCTTTATCGAGAAGCCATCAGGAATCATATCAAGTCAAGTGCGGGATGTCACGACGCGCGCTTTGTATCAGCGATAACCTGTTTGCCTCACTCCATCTGAACTGAGCTGTTTGGATTTAGTGCATTTGACCTGGCGGCAAAAGCACGTGAGCAGATGGCACGTTTTTGTCAATTGTTCGGAACAACGAATGCAGCCCTGATGTTCTCAACAACAGGGATAATAAATACGTCCCGTTCCGCTCCGTTGATCAGCTGCGCAGATCGCACCCAGTCCCTGCCACAATGTGGTCCTGCAAAGCGTAGTGATACATGTAGCACATATCTACTTGTCAAATCCTTAAACGGAACAAAGCTAGCTTCTGATATCCTCTTATCTAACTAGCGTACCGTGAGAAGCACGCGTGTGGGAGCGATGTTAATTTATTTTGGGGGCTGGGTAGATGACAAACGACCCGAACACCCACGCGCTCTCCATTTTTGTCACCAGGTCTCGGTCACTAAGGTTTCGAATTTTACGAAAAATTTGATTTGTTTTCTATTAATCTTATCATTGACATTCACACGTGGCCTGGTGCGAAAGCCAGGCATAAGCTATACTACTGGATTTATTTCAACTAATATGCAACATGTTCGTGTCATTTGCATTGTTTTGTCCTTCATATGCATATTGGTATCACGCTTTGCTATTCATTGTCATGGTAGAGAAAAAACAGTACATTATCAGCACACAGCAGCATTCATACCCTCAGAGTTAGGACGGCCGTCTTCAACACTCACGATGCCAGTAAAGGGAGTGATGATTCGATCATGCGCGGATAGTCACGAAACATTTGGACCGTTATCCAATACGCTTCGAGGAAACCCGTGCAATAATTCCGCATTATTGCTGCAGTGAGCCCGAGCTATTTCCACTACGGACACTCGAGTTCACCTCCCGTGCACCGCTGGCCGCTATTGCGGCCTGCTCAGTTCTGAGTGACGGGAGTTATTGTAATATCACGGGAAGTGTGGTATGGCATTGCATGGCCACCTTTCATCCTTCCAGCTGTTTGCTGCTCCCAGGCGGGATGGTCGCCCGGCTCAGGCTGTGGGTTCATCCGCTGCTTAATCCACCAACGGTCAGCAAATCAGGAGCAAAGTCCCATAAATTCACATATTTACATTGCATCATCGCGCATCGAGCCGCATCGTCTGACATTGTGGAGACATCGGGTTAATGGAGGGGGAGGGGGCTTCGCTCGACCAAAACGATATAATACAATCCCCCAGGGGCGGATATAATACAATCCCCGAGATCCCCCGGGGGCGGATCTCGGGTGCAGAGCAGGACCCATCATCATTAACATCATCATCATATGATACCTTGATCTGTGGCACTAATGATGGTGCAAAAACGATAATAGCGTGTCACGGTGTGTCAATGTCCCTGTTGAACCATCGCAGGGTCATAGACGGGAACGAAGGCTTCCTGAAATCCTCTTTTTATTTCATTCCGTTGAAAATGCAGTGAAAGTTGAGAAGACATATAACCAAACCAATAAAGAACACATAGGCAACGGTCAGGTGTGAGACAAGTAGCATGTCGTTGATGTGCACCTAGCTCACCAAATATATAGAATACGTCGTGCAGATAAGTAAAGTCTCAATCATTGACACACCATTATCTGTGGCATCATTGGAAGCGTATGCACAGCACTCAACATCACAATAAGACGGATAATACCCGCGTGGCGGTCGGCACCGGTATCAGCTGACACCCCCAGGAGAGACCTGAGGCCGCACCAGGGCCTGCTGCACCACCGGACGGCTGACAAGCCCGTGTTCGGAGCGGCCCTTGGGAGCGGCGCTGGCCGTGATCGATCTCAACTCGGCTCATTTGAAGCCCGAGACGATCGTGTTGCGTCTGGTTTGGAGTGACGTCATTGATATGAAAAACGTCGTCGTGCGGCTTTGACGCTAGCATCTGTATACTGTTATGCCGGTGACGAGATGATCATCTGTATATTGCTATGCCGGTGACGAGATGATCATCTGTATATTGTTATGCCGGTGACGAGATGATCATCTGTATACTGTTATGCCAGTGACGAGATGATCATCTGTATATTGTCATGCCGGTGACGAGATGATCATCTGTATATTGTCATGCCGGTGACGAGATGATCATCTGTATATTGTTATGCCGGTGACGAGATGATCATCTGTATACTGTTATGCCGGTGACGAGATGATCATCTGTATATTGTTATACCGGTGACGAGATGATCGTCTGTATATTGTTATGGCCGGTGACGAGATGATCATCTGTATATTGTTATAACCGGTGACGAGATGATTTTGAAGATGCCACAACATCTGTCAACTCGGAGCGAGGATTGTTAGACCTAGAAGACGAGTCCTCCTGGCTGGTATTCCATCTTATTCAGATCGATACTAGCCGGTGGCCAAGCAAGCCAACTGATAAATGGAGACCATGAACGGCCATCCATTTTAATTGTGAGGTTGAGCGATGCGCAGAAGTGTATTTGATTTGCTAGAGTGAGGTGTGTCAATGATTGAGATCTTCGAAGGCATTAAAGCCGGTGACGGAGCCGGCAGAAATCACAAATGCAGGAGCCGAGCAGGAGCCATAACAGAGCGTCTGTTCGTCCTATCTACAAGACATATCTCATCAATCGTATGGTTATATGCAATATTTCTATATGTAAATTTGCTCCAATTAACGTCGGAAAACGCGATGGATGGCTACCACCAGAACGAAACCTTAATGCCCAATGTGGTATTTTCACCGAGACCTTGAGCTCACAGCGGCATTACATGAGGCAGTCACAATGGCCACTTGATCTTCGCATCCGCAGTCATTACGTCAAGTCGTATTGAGCTCCTGGCATCGGTGGTTGCCAATCACTGGCATGCCCAGGCTGCCGACAGCGCTCCGTCATGCCCCGGGCGCCAGACAACCCTGGCAACTACTTCCCAGCACGCTTTAATGCCGCCTAAGAGCGTCTGATAGTAATCGCACGGGCGCAGACGAGAGGAGCACAACAGACTATCAGAACTGGTCAGCCGCTGGTCTGGACATGGCAAGCTTTAGGTGACGTCATCCTTTCGCAGCCGACAGAGCTGCCATCTACTAAGCGATGGGCCAATCACAGCTTGCATATCGCCTGCAGCGCCCTCATGGCCAACACCCGCGCCTGCGCAGCGGCTGTTTGACGGTACGCAGTGACCATGGAAAGCACAAAATGTCCAATTTGAAGCTTGGAAAGCAACATGCATGCGAAAAATTCACTTACGCACTCGCTAAGAGTTGACCTCAAGTGTAGCGCTCAACATGAAATTGGTGCATGTGATGATGAATGTTAGCATGCTTCGAAGAGTGCTGAAACCATGATAATCGCAATTTGTGGCTAGAGGGCTTGGTGTTTCATTGGACGGATCTCCCAACAAATCCAAAGAATTACCAGCATAAACTGATGGCAACACACGCATGAATGCTTCATGATTCTAAGGATTATTTTAATGGCATGGGATATGTCAGCAGGCAAAGCAAAAACCATCTTGCAACACGCTAGAAAGCGCAGCACGCAGCGCTTAAATCAGGCAATGTACCCATATCGGTGCCAGAGACAGACACAGGCGGCTATAGAGGCTCAGGCGTCGCGCTGATGGCTTGCTGAAGCCTGTGGGGCCCGACACTGGGCACCACCGTCCGTCGACCACCATCGGTAGCGCCGCGTGGCGGCCGTGCATCGAACCAAGCTTTCCCTAGAGGGCAGTACAGCCCACCTCCCGGAACGCGGCATCGCGATCCCTGCACTCGGACTGCTCCCCCGGCAGAGGGCGTCCTGATCAGATGGGGCGGAGGCGGTCCCATCCGCGCAGCTGCCGGCACCCTGACGCTGGGCCCTCGTCGCCCTGCGCCACGAACGCTGCGCTCCCGCGCCGGCGCGCACAGCCGCGGCCAGCGACTCTCAGCGACGGTGGTGCGGCGCTGTGTTCTCGCGCAGACCGGACGCTGCATCGAACGAGCTGGGGTCACATCCGACCGTCGGATCGGACGACGTGGGGTCACACTGTACGCTTAAGTCAAATCTGGACTCATATTTAAGCATAGGCTTGAATAGTACCACAGTGCTCATTCTAGCCATGCGCGAATTTGCGTGGAGGAACGATTACAATGCTGACTGATAGAAGCGAAAAACACAGCCAATCAGGGTCCAAAAATGTGCGTTGGTGTTGTTAATCGTCACTGCTTGAAGTGACTGTAACTACAAAAGATTAAAGAAAGACACGACAAAATGAAAAACAGCCAATCAGGGTTAAAAAATGTGCGTTGGTATCGTTAATCGTCGGCTGCTTGAAGTATCCATAATCACAAAATTTGATGCTGTTCCCGCTGGCCACGACGCTCTCTCCTGTGAAGCCAGAAAAGCAAGTAGCGCGCGAAGACCATGCCCATGGCGCAATCGACACGCCTTAAAGCCATGTAGTCATCGACATCCCATCTAAGCCCTTACGCCATCAGGTACCGTATGGCCGGCACGCCGGCTGCAGAGCGCAGTGCAGACGTCCCGCAGCCTCCGCTGTATGCCATATTCTTCCCGTTCATGTCTTTTCTGATGAGTCATCGGTCTTTGCCATCACTTTACGATTATGAACAGCGGAATCGCGTGCTCCCCGAAGATTGGTGCGGACTTAACTGCGCAGACATCCACGTGAGGATTCAGCGCAGCTCACGCGACGATGTTGATGCGAAAATCACCAGCGTTGGCAAAACCCAGGCTGCTTGTTGTGTACATACATAGCCCGCGTGCCATGTGGTGCTTGTTGTGTACATACATAGCCCGCGTGCCATGTGGTGCTTGTTGTGTACATACATAGCCCGCGTG
>NW_023596818.1:29552683-29583883 GCF_011947565.3 Pollicipes pollicipes | reverse complement strand
GGGGCCTGTTCGGCCGCGACTCCCGTTGACCGATGGCCGCCGCGTCCGGGCCAAGCCAAGTCTCGAACCGGCGGCCCCGACAGACGCCCGGGCCAAGTCTCAGGACGAGCGGAGGCCCCGGCCAAGCAAAGGCTCGAGCCGGGGGCCCCAGCAAACGCCCGGGTCAAGTCTCAGCACGAACGCCCGAGCAGCAGCCGCAGTCGCCGCCTCCGATAGACGCCACGTCTCGGTCAGGTCGATGACCGGTGACCCACATGGGGTACAGCGATGGAGTGAAAGCCGCCGCCAAGGCCGGGCTTTGGTTGAGCGCAGCCGCCGGAGTAGCATCCGCTCCGGCTCTGACTTCACCTCCGGCCCCGGCCGCGGCTCCGGCTCCGGCTCTGACTTCACCTCCGGCCCCGGCCGCGGCTCCGGCTCCGGCTCTGACTTCACCTCCGGCCCCGCCGCGGCTCCGGCTCCGGCTCCGGCTCGGCTCCCGGCTCCGGCTCCGGCGCCGGCTTCGGCTCCGGCTCCGGCTCCGACTCCTACTCCGACTCTGGTTCCGGCTCCGGTTCCGGCTCCGGCTCTGGTTCCGGCTCCGGCTCCGGCTCCGGCTCCGGCTCCGGCTCCGGCTCCGGCTCCGGCTCCGGCTCCGGCTCCGGCTCCGGCACCGGCGCCGGCCCCGACTCCGGCCCCGACTCCGGCTCCGGTTCCGGCTCCGGCTCTGGGTCCGCCTCTGGCTCCGGCTTCGGTCCGGTTTGGAGGAAGTCGAATCGACCCGAACCATGCCAGGCTAAGCAAACCGGTCCGATAATGTGGGAGGTGATCTGACCACTACTAGGTTACATTTTTCGTGAGTCTGTTCTAAATGGTCTGCAATGGCCACGCTTCAGACTTAAAGTGTCTGCTAAGCATAGCTTGCTGCGTTTCCACTGACGCAACTACCAAGTTGTGCCGTCCTTTTGAACAGACAAGTTTGTCTCCGCCCTCTCACCAGGCATGACAGCGGAGGGTTTTGCGCGTCACAAAATGCTACGGCACGACCGCAGGGCTGCAAGGGCCCCGGGCCTCGGTTGACTATCATTGGCCGTTTAAGCTGACCTTTCCATGTCGGCCGGGTCAAACAACGCGCCAGTTCTGGCAATCGCACCCAGGGCCACTGGATACTGCGTCTGACATCATTCTCCAGACCAAGGAAGACCCAGGTTCTAGTCCACCACGGCTATAAAGCCTAGGATTGTGCTCACACAGTCCCGCGGGTCAGACGGTCACGGAAATGGTGTGTGTGTGTGTGTGTGTGTGTGTGTGTGTGTGTGTGTGTGTGTGTGTGTGTGTGTGTGTGTGTGCGTCCACGCACACACACACACACACACACACACACACACACACACACACACACACACACACACACACACACACACACACACACACACACACACACACTCACACACACACACACACACACACATGCGCGCGCGCGCGCATGTGGTGTGTGCGCGCATGTGTGTGTGTGTGTGGCGCGCGGTGTGTGTGAGCCTGCAGCACGTGAATACAACCTCGCAGATCCTTCCATCTATGCTGTATATGTACCGCCATATACACCCTTTATTTTCGTCGCATTGTACCATCCCACGTGCCGATCCTGTTTTGGCGTCATCCTGCCAAATGACCTGAAAGCCGTCACGCAGCAGCACGCTCAGTCGACGCGAGCCAGCTGGGGCCCCCCTGCTGCCGGCCAGGGATCAAACCTGGACCTGGTGTTGCGACAACATGCAGTAACAGCTCGCGAACTGCTGCACCGAGCCTCGGTTGTGGTCGTCGACTGACACTGCTGTTGGACCGAAACCCGAGCTGTTTTGCATGCAGCCGCAGTGATGGCAAATCCATTTAAGTCTGTTCTGCTGTTGAAGTCTGTTCGCCGGTTAGAACATTTGATGTCGTGCATAAGCTGCGCTTGGCCTCATGTATACGTAAAATCCGGCATAAATTATCGGCCTTTTTCGTTCGAACGGCTGAGGACCTTCCTTGGTGGCGAGGAGTAGCCGACGTGGCGCCGCCCACCGCAGTAGCCGACCCTCTCCAGACTGGTTGTTGACAAAGTGCCCGAGGGTCTCCACAGCCGACGTGGCGCCGCCCACCGCGGCAGCCGACATCTCCGACGGTTGTTGACAAGTGCCCGAGGGTTCTCCACAGCCGACGTGGCGCCGCTCACCGCAGCAGCCGACCCTCTCCGACGGTTGTTGACAAGTGCCCGAGGGTCTCCACAGCCGACGTGGCGCCGCTCACCGCAGCAAGCCGACCCTCTCCGACAGTTGTTGACAAGTGCCCGAGGGTCTCCTTCCAAGATGCGCCATTTCTGACTCGACTCGCTGACAGAAAACCACATGGTGGCTGTTTATGCGAGCACGTATCTCGCGAGCATCATGACGGCCTTGGTCTCCTCGTTAGCTCTGCATGCAAATACCGCCTGTTGCTAGCTGTCCTACATCCTGACGGCCATTCGCCCGTCTGCCACTGGTTTGGGCCAGCATGCCGGGCCCTCATGATCGGGCTCCTCGCATGGCTACTGCACGCCGAACTCGTGCTGCAGTCCCCGAATCTCGACACGGCGGCTGGCCAGTTGGTCGTGGCACGGGAGGGTCGGGATGCGAGCCGCCTGTGGGTCGGCACCTCTAGCCCGCTGCTCTCTCGTCGCTGCCTTCTTCTGCCGCAATCTTGTCGCTACCGGCTGTCGTCGCTCACCGGCTGCTTGCCGCCGCCCACTGGCTGCTGTCGCTGCCGCCGCCGGGACTGCCCGGCGGATGGCGGTGTGACCCGCCTGCTCGCCGCGGACGCACCGTGCCCAAGCACGTCACATCGAGGCGGCACGCACGGCACGCCCCTGCAGCCGAACCGGACCCTGGGGCCGTGCGGCGCGAGCCCACGCACCACCACCACCCATAGGCGGATAGACTGACGCTGACACGGCGTCATGACACGCGCATGCTGCGCTGCGGCGTGGCAGCCGCGGCGTGACCGGCCGGGAGCGCAGACGGAGCTGTGATCCGACACGGTTGTCATGACACGCGGATGTTGCGCTGCGACATAGCACCTGCCGGGGGAGCAGGTTGAGCTGCGATCCGCGCCGGACGAGATGGCAGCCCTTTTTTATGAACGCGGCTGGTAAAACTGGGCGCGCACAACTTCTGTCCAAGCATGAGATGTTGTCCGAGGAGACTGGCGGTCCTGCTGAGACCCATGGTCAGCAAGAAGCGGACTGGTCGCCGCGGCAGTTCACATTGGGCGGCGCTCCACGCCGAAGTAGTCCACGTAGCCAATGCATGGGTGTCCCGTCCTATCCTATCCTGTTCTGCCCTGCGCGCTTGTCGTTGAGAACAGTTGTAGCATGTCCACTTGACACATTCGTATGGTGATCTCACACAGTCGTATGTCCATTCGTATGGTGATCTCACACAGTCGTATGTCCATTCGTATGGTGATCTCACACAGTCGTATGTCCATTAGTATGGTGATCTCACACAGTCGTGGAGCCGAGTTCTTATTCAGACCGATGGAAAACTTCTCATGAGCGGAAGCCGCGCGAGGCCAGCAGCATTGCATGGTGCGTCATGAGCACTGATATGACGCTACGGCGCCGTCCGGCGGCGGTGCCGGACCGCAGTTCAGGTCCATCGGCAACCTGCGCTGCGGACAGGCCTGCCTTTCAGTTGCTGTCGGCACAGGCGCCGTCGGTGGCGGTCACTCGATGCATGCGACAGGGACGAAGCGGTGCCGACAGCCGGGATCCACGGAACAGCAACGGGGCTAGTGGAACGCGGGCAACAGTACGGCAACAGGATTTGCGGAACGACGAAACGGGACTCACTGAACGACGGCAACGGGACGGCAACGGGACGGCAGCGGGATGGCAACGGGACTCATGAAAACAACGACAACGGGACGGAACAGACTCCAGGAACGACGGCAACGGGACGGCGATGGGACTCGTGAAACGATGGCGACGAAAGGCAGCGGGACTGGTGGAACAGGGCTGCGGGCGGTCGCCAGCGCCGGCCAGGGGCACGGTTCAACAGGCACAGCCGATCGAAGGCCACAGGTAGAACACGGCCCCGAGCCAGCCGTTTTGTTATGCCACCCGGAGGAGGTCTCGATACGCCGGCCGCCCACGCGGCACGGCAAGGCTGCGGCCGGCTAGTGCCCAGGTCGACGCTTGGCGGCGGGGAGAGTTCTGTCGACGGCCCCCAGCACCGCAGTCCGTGCAGCTGCGCCCGACGCTGCAGGATCAGTGAGACGCTCAGCGTCACTACGTGGTTCGGCTGCGTTCATCATCGAGCACAGGCTCGTAACCCACAAGCGCACCAGTTATCCGCAGTTAGATATTTTTGGGTTGTGTTTCATAAACATGAGCTATGCTCTGTTGCATGCAACACCGTTTCAAGCGGATTGCACGGGACGGTTTGCGTCACGACAATGCTTGCATATGCGCTTAAAAGTCATGGAACAGCTGTGCTACAAATTTAAACACGCAGAACATGAGCTTTCATCGTTTGGTTTTATTAATGATTCAGTATGTTTGCCTGCTGACCTCAGTATACTTCAAACACCAAATATGCTGGGTAAACTAATACTGCGCGTTAAGGAAAAATTGAGCTGCACTTTGTCTGCTGATGCCAGGCAACTACGTATGCATGCTAAAGTGAGCTCTAGCGAAAGGTTAGGTCTTAACAAATCCTTCCTCCGAACATCTTGAGTTCACAGCTGCGTAAATGATAAATTGAGTGCGGTTCAGAAAATAAGCGCCCGGTAACATCGATGTTTACGCAAGATCAGCTCCTTTAACCGGATTACGCCACATTACCGACACTTCTGCATGGCCTGATATGATAACTGCGTTGACCGCTTTTCAAGCAAGGCTTGGTTACGATATTCAACGCAAACAGAACCTGTTCATTAAACCCTGAGCTAATAAAAAATCACATCGGTGGTAGTACCGCCCTCGGCGCGCAGGAACGTTCGTCCGCGCATCCGATGAACCACGACACCACTTCACGCGGCCTTCTTCGAGGACACATTATTTATGCTCCCGTACGGAATATATCAATGTACCCGTGTCGACTGCAATCCCTCATAGCTACACCACGGATAAATATTTCGGGGTGATTTGCATGCGTTTGTGAACAGGTAGCGGCCACTTCAAAACAGCATGGTGAAAGCGTTCCGGGTCAGCACTCGGGTAAGATGCAGCGATATACAACACCGCTGGGCGGGCAGCCTCACCGTATAAGCCCACATAAATAGCCCGACGTTTGTTGTCAACCCTGTCATCAATGTATCCCGAGTTGTAAAGCCGGCCGATTACCATAACTTACCTCCACAGTAACACCGAACGCACTTGAGAATAGGCACTAAGCCGGTGAGATGGCACAGCAGGGCAGCTAGTTAGCGGGAGAGGTGACAGACCGAGCTCTGAGGTAAGTCGCTCAGCTGTGCCACCCCGTAAACAAATGCTTGGCACACCTCGATACGAGGCGTGACGCCACCAGCAGCCGCATGGGATGCTCCCGTGTTGCTCCCGTGTGGAATGCAACCGCTGGTATTTCTGGATCCAATCGTCCGATCGGAAAAACCAAACTGAAATTGGTAATTTCCCACTCCAGACATGGTAGCTGTTGAGGGATAGGAGAGTTGGCTAGAAAGGTCAAGGCCCAAGGCTAGATCATGTCAGTGCCATGGCCGGTCAAGGGCAAGTAGCCTCATCCGATTTTATATTTTACGTTACTGCTCGCACGATGTACAGAAGTATCTGGTTCGAAATCTGTCAGTTTATACCGACTTTTTAATTTCAGATAGACGTATTGAATCGACGCTCAAACGCAGTAGTAAGTTGACTTGACATGACCTCTAATGAGGACCAGGTGTGACCTTGTATGATGTGAATGACCCCGTCTGGCATACAGTCGAACCAATTAACAAATTGCACAAAAGCAAGCCGAAAACAATAAAAGTGAGTGTGACTTACAAACAGCCTGAGACGAAAACGGCTTGCGAACTTTCCCTGATGGCAACGTAACTCAACGACCGCAAGCAACATCCAAAAGGCGTCTCCACAGAAGTTTCAAATTGACTGCTTCTCTGGTGCTGAACATTTGCGAACCGCACCCGGCATGTTCGAAAAATATTCCTGAAAACTCGTAGGCAGTGCCCCTTTTACCTCCCTCTCCCGCCCCGGCGACTGCGGGCTAAAAACAGAAAGGACTGCTCCAACCCCGCCAACCTTTCGAGCGTCGCGATCCGGCGAACATTGTTTCGCAGAAGGAGATGACGAAACGTACCCCGCAAATGTGCCAACAAATAGGTTTTCCCCGGATTTGGCGACATTCTTCTCACAGGGGGTTGGGGGACTGGAGTCACCCTCCCCCAACTGAATAAAAAACCCGACCGCTGGTCGCGATACCGCCCCCCAGCAGTGTCACCGACTGGCGGAGTCAGTGCGTAGCCGCGGATGGTGTACTTAGTGACACCTGAGGCGGGTGTGCGGCCCGCGCTTCGCTGCACCCACCGATACCGCACTCGCGACCACGCGTACGCAATGGTTCTGAACCAGCTGGTCCAGCGACCCCGCTGGTTCGATGCACCCTACCGACCCGGCACCCGCTGAACATAACCTTCCTGATTCTGCACTCGCTGAAAATACACTCAGTAATCCTGCCCCCACCGGACGCGTGCGGCCAGTGATCCTAAGTCCACTGGTCTTGCGCCTCACGATTCTGCATCCAGTGGCCCCGCTCCCGCGCCTCCGTGTCTATACTTCGCACCGCTGCTGTCGGGGACATGTCTAAACGGGACGCCGCCGGCAGTAAGCTCAGGCCTCCTTTTTACGCCTTCAAGAAGATCAGAAACACAGAGAGCGCCTGCCGTCGCCGCCGGCAGCTCAGCTGCACCCAGAGACGTACCCAGCAGCTGTCGCCCGGCGGGCCGGCGGCCCACCGCGTCCCGCGGGACTTCAACGGGGGCCAAGGCGCGCGGGTCGGCGACGGCTAGGTGACGAGTGCTGGGGTCGCCGAATGAAATACATGACTGACGCGGCGCCACACCAGCTGAATTTGATATGCGCATGATTCGGCTGTCGTTCCGAGGCGAATAACGTGATCTCGACAACTTTGTTACGCGGTCTTTATTACAGCTGTTCCAGCGTATCGCGACTTCGAACGGTAGTGCCCTGCGGCGCTTAACGGAGGCAGGGACAGGTGTCGACGAATTCCTGGCAGCTGCGCCGAGGTCACGGCAGGGCACTTGTTGCTATCCGGCTATCCCGGTTGCCATGGCACGGGCGGGGGCAGGGGAGGGGCAGCGAGGGGCAGGTCCGTGTTACCATTAACCAGCCTTTTAATGACCGTTCCGGGCGCGCTCGGAGCGCCGTGTAGAATGCACAAGCAGACGCGGCGGCAATAAAGCACGGCCCACGCTCTCGACGGCTTCGGACCGCGCCAAGACCACAGCCTGAGGCAGGTCCGATACCTGGCGGGGGGGCAGGGTTGCGGTGGCAACTGGCGGAAAGGGAAGGGGGCACCAGCGCCCCCTCCGCGAGCTTAAGCGCTAGGTCAAGCCCCGTGCCGTCTGCCCAGCTCGGCTCGCGGACGAAGCCGTCGAGACCCGTGCATAGACACCCGTCTCCCGACACGGGCGTAGTTCCGGCTGCCCTGCGGCCGCCAGCAGACAATACAGGCGGCCGTCTACCGTGCCCCCGCGGCAGTAATGGCGCTCCGCCGGCGTCGTGGGCGTATCTCAGCTGTCGGCAGCGGCCACTTCGGGCAGCGCCGGCGCCACTCAGGACAGAACTATTCTTGCTCTGCTGTTCGCACGAGCGCCACGTGGGCGGGCGTTCGTGGGGTACACGAAACCGCGCCCATATCCACTTGCGACTTTACTTGCAAATGAGGTTCGGCTGTTTACACGACGTTGATAGTCAAATTCATAGGTGTAAGGACGTCTCGAAAAGTGTAGAGCCAGCGCCAATTTGGAAGTCGATTCTTTTCATGTTTCGCCATGGGGTGAATATCAAACATCCTCAAAAATTGGGGGACCATGGCTAGCTGCCCCCCCCCCCCCCCCCTTCCCATTCTTACGCCCATGGTGATATCTGACTGAAGCGCCGCAAAACGGCACGCAGTCAATGGCGTAAACCGCCGACGGGCTGGGCTGAGTTGCTGTCATCACGTGCACTCTGACATCACAGGATGTGACGTCAGAGTGCACGTGATGCGCTGGTTAGGTAAACCCCGGCCAGCCGCGCGTGACAAAACGCGCGCCTGCGTTCCTCGCTCCTGTGCGCTGGTCACGTGGGCAAACATTCCAACCATAGCCAAGGTGGGGCGCACTCGATGGAGGGGAGGGGGTAGGGCACTTCCCGAAGTGGAAGGGTAGAGGAGTGGTTGTCATGATGGAATGACTAGGAATGACTAAGCATGTGCAATGGATGGATGCAGAGCATTGTGGAGGAAGAAGGAAATAACGGTACCTAGGTATACGAGTGGAAATACTGACGAGGACCCGTGTGGGGAAAGAATGATGCCGTATATAAATTGAGGACAAAACGGCACTGCCGAGAAAGGACGAAGGGTGTGCTCTTATCCTCCGTAGTGCCCCTAGTTGAGCCCAGGCCTCCTCCGCATCAATACGTGCAAGGTCGCGTAAGGTCATACCGTGTGCCACACGCTGCTGCCAAATTCCTCCTGTCAGCGGAGGAAAGCAGCGCAAAGCAAACACGGCGCGTCAGCGCCACTTGTGACGCGCGCGTGACGGCTGGAGGTGGACGATTCAACAGGCGGGACCTGGCCGCAGGGGGTACGTGACCTTCGGCTTGCACCCGTGCAAGGTCAAGCCAAGCACACCCGACACAGCAGTGCCGCCGCCGAGAGGCTCCAGCTCAAAAGTGAATTCTGAATTTTTGATCGTGGGGTGCATCTTTCCCAAGCAGCCGTCGTGGTATATGTACGCGGTTTAGGAGAATATTAGGCGTGGTATTTTATGACAAAGGCCTTTACGGACGGCTGTAACACACAGCTTTGCACGGCTTCAGCCCATTCTTATGAAAACTGTCGTCACTCATAGGTTCTGAAGATTTTGACGGGGCGGCCTATATGTGCCACTTATATGGCGGCTAGCATGAGGATATGGATGCGGATGGGATGCACGAATGTGGAGCTCCTGATGCAACATTCGTAGCTACAGAAAAGGTGATCGTTTCGGAGATTACACTATCGCAAGCCCCAGTGACTTGAGGACAAACCCCATTGCAAACAGCAAGGACTGGAGCATACGTTTGTATTCAGTTTGTGATGAGTGTTTATTACATCAAAGAGATTTTTCCACTTCTGAGGATATTGAAGCATCAGCCATGGTAAACAATGGTTACTAATAATTAATGGTATAATTTTAAGTGCAAGAGACTGTTCTACACAACAAAATTCCTCTATTTAGTAAATACGCTCCTCGATAAGTCATTGTTCGATTGCGTAATGGAGCGTTTGTATGACGCTGAGATGCTGTCACACAAGCCTTGCAAAACTGCCACGCTAGCGTTCATTTGCAGCACTTCAGTCTGCCGAGATGCAGCCGTGGTGGTGATGGAGGCGTTTGCTGAACCATAGACTGTTACGTGCTTGTGTTTTGGCCCCTTCTCGTGGGTTTCTTACACATGTATTCATACGTGAGTTTAAGGTGTTTACTTGCACTGACATTTTCGGTTGTTCCGCTGTTCTTAAGCTATTCGATTGCAAGAGTTATTTCCGTAATAACTAGTAAGGATGTTCAGCCTCTTGTATTATGCAGCACAACGCGTAATTCGTTATTGAAACTCGCACAGCCTGCACAACATTGGTTGCGATACATTTGACGTTCCCTGTACCTGGAAATCGGGCTCACAAACGCCAGATGTGCGCGGCTCGTCGATTTTGTATTTATTGGCCTTGAACGCCGTGTGGCCGATGGTATGGCATGATCTGAACGACGTTTTTATCGTGTCATGCATGCCTGGATGATCTTGATAAAGCCTACACGTCTTCGCGGGCGTTTAGCTCAGAAACTAAAGGAGTTCAGATCTTAAGACGGGCAAGGCCGTGAGCCGCACCGAGTGATCTCCAAGAGGATTATTTCAGTCCAAAACCCCGTTCAAATGTAGGCCACTCCCTTCCAGACACGCGTTGGTAACCTCATGATCGTAACAGCGAAAGAAATGTGACAAAAGCTAGGTAGCATAAGGCCACCATCACGTTTCGAACTTTATGTAACAATGTTCGGCTATGTACTGCACTACATCCATTTAACACAAATTAAGTTTTGGGCATTTTGAAGGGCCGCTTATGTGGGCTCAACAAGGACTAAGCGGGGGACGCGATGGCACGCGGCTTCGGCTCACGGGATAAACCCAGTTTTGCCGCGGCGGCAAAGCCGGGCCGCGACGAGCTGCAGTGAATTGGTTAAAGCTTTTCAAGCAGCTGTTTTGGTCACTCGCTGACATAAAGATGGTGGAGGTATGCTTGAAGTAAGATATTACTGCTTATAGCATTGGTCTATCGTTTTATGGCTGAAATACTGGGCGGCTCCACAAGGATGTGATGCCATACTTAAAGTGAGTTGCTGCTGCTCATGGCATTGATCTATCGTTTTATGACTCCAATACAGTGCTATTAAATGAGCTTACGTTGCTGGTACCGCGAGCTTTTTCCAGCGGCAAGTATGCCAAATGGCGATGACTACCCAAACGCATTTATTGCACATGGTTTTTTTAAGCCTAGAAAGGTAACACTTCCCTTGCTTGGGATATCACAAATGCTGCTCAAAATGTTGAGTGGGAAACATGGAAGCTTACGAACCTGCCTTGCGCACTTGACTACAGACAATCCACGGAATGGTCACAGCTTGAGTTTTGGGCAGTTGACGCGCAAGCCCGCACGGAGGCCCTCCGCACAGGAGCGCCCCCGCTCAGGAACGCCCCCGCATAGGAGCGTCCCCGCACAGGAACGCCTCCGCACAGGAACGCCCCCAGACAGGAGCGGCCCCGCACAGGAACGCGCCCGCACAGGAACGCCCCGCACAGGAACGCAAACCCAGAGGAACGCACACGTACAGGAACGCCCCCGCACAGGGACGCACACGCACGCAAGAAGTCAGACAATCCATATACTTTTATATCAGCCACAAAATTTTCGCAGGCGTTTGGCTTCATTAGCACGTGTCACCAAACGGTGAAGCGGCGCAGCACTGAGGGTGTGACCGGCCAAAGTCCCTCAAGGAAGGTTACAGCGACACGACCAGACATTGTCTGTCAGACATTGTCAGCAATACATCTCCCTCCCGCCCGCGAATTAGCATTGCAGATGCAAATTTTGAACGTGCAATGCATATTTCGTTTTGCAAATTAGCAATGCAGAATCGTGCAAGCCCTTGCCTGCACCTCCCAGCGTACACTTTTACGAGGTCGCTCGCCGCGATGTCCGTGTCAAAGCCCGCTGAAGGTAATACCATGGCTTTTGTGGCGTGGGCCGGGCGGGGTGGCAGCGGGTACGAGCAGGACACTGGGCGCGTGAGTTGTCGTTAGGCAGAGGAAACGAAAATGCAAGGGAGCACCCCACCTTCCTGCAGTTTTCACTCAAAGCCAGATATGTGTCTCGTTTGGCCGGTAACTGGTACGAAAACTGTCCTGTATGTGAGCCGAAGCCACGTGCCATTACATACCACGCTCAGCCCGCGCCCAGCCCATCGGTGCGTATCCTGTCCAGACACGACCGTTTTCTCGAAAACCTTTTGATCGGCCCAGAATTTCACTACCGATGCAGCTGTTACGTCCCCATTCTCTTCAGTTTAGACCGCAGCTTGCTGCATTCCGGGCCGGCTACGAAAAAGCTTATATTGCCCGCTTCCCGGCTGGTGCTGACGCGCTAATCACTTGTCGGATCTTGGACGCCGGATATATCACTGCTTTTCTCGGACGCCGGACAGCGCTGAGATTGCTTATTGCTTGACGACTTACGGACAGTGCATTCGCATGCCGCGCGCAGTTGACATTGTAGCGGTCAGGGAGAGTCCAGAGGCAGATGGTTTGACTCCCTGCGGACTCCCCACCCCTTCTGCCAGGGTGAGAGGCAGGTGACGCCAGACAGCCTCAGCAGCTGAGTGCGTCGTAAAGCTCCACTGACGACGCTTCTCGCCTCGATCTGCTCTTGGTGCCAAAATTCGACATGCATTCTTTCAAAGCCCTCCAAATGGGCGACCCATAGTTTAGGCGCAAGAGGCGTGACCAGGTTTACACATCGACGCATACATTTGCCAATATGATTGTCCGTTTTTTCCTTCATCTGGACTAATCGGTCTCGTGCCGCTGAGGCGCCAGGCCGCTGCACCAGGACCCGTTATTTACCAGTGCGTTTTAACTTTTTGGCAAGTTAGAAATTTTACAGAGCCTATGTTCATCAACTAGGATTTTTTAGATTGTTCAACTTGCAACTTGCAACAGGAAAATCACGCCTATACAGACAAGTGTCTGCAATGTGGCCCCCTGCTCTCCCCCGCAGAGGAGCCCGGCCCCGTACGATGCCGGAGGCTGAGGGTCCGGCTGCTCTCCGCCCCGCAGAGAAGCCCGGCCCCGTGCGAGATCAGAGGTTGGAGGATCCGGCTGCTATACTGAAGCAGAGGAGCCCGACCACCGTGCGAGACCAGAGGCTGGGGGGGTCCGGCTGCTATACTAACGCAGAGGAGCCCGGCCCGGTCCGGTGCGGGTCCGGCTGCTACACGGACGCTTGTTTGACGCGAACGATGAGCGTGATTTAGGCGGGGGCCTGCACAATCGCACCAATCAGAACTAATAGACGGAGCTGGAAACTAACTTGGGCTTCATGTGAGCTACGCGTGACTCAGCGTCCAAACTGGCTGACAGCCAACTGATTGAATCTGGGGACGCTTTGTGTATCTAATCGATTGGCAGTGCATCTTTAAAAACCGTCTGCCCACGCCCTGGCATAGATTGTGAATTATTTTGAAATGAAACCAGCAACCTGCAGCTTTCCGATAGCTATTTTCAGGATAGTTTAGAGATAATCTCCGATGGTTCGACCCACTCAAGATATCCAAAGCAGCTCTGCGAAATTTTTGCACTTGGAAAACAAATGTAATCCGAACCGATAAAACGCGAAAGCTTGCCAGTTTGTGAATTGCCAACGCATTTAATGGAGGTTCAAGAGCTGCATATCATGACACACAAATTGTCCATCATGTAAAATAAAGACCGACAGACTCAGTCAGTTACCGACTGATGCAGTACGCTTGGCGTCGGTCTCACGCTGCCGCTAAATGGTGATGACTTTGGTCCGGTCGTTGTCGAAGATTAGTTATTTCGCCTTTGGATCGGCAACGTTGGTAGGTTCTCTGCTGACGACGCCTCTGACCACACACCGCCGACGCCGTTGTGGCCGCCGCTGAAGGCGCCTCTGACGGCTTCTCGGCGACGGCCGAGCAGCGGGGCGGAAATGATGGTCGGCGCCGCAGACATTTGTCTGCAGTCCCGGGGGATCCGGCGCGGCCGGCGGCCGCGGCGGGGGTCGACTAGCCCCGGGGGCAAATGAGCTCAGCCGTGGGGTGAGAGCTCCACGCTCAGAGCTCCTCACGGCTCAGTCTGAGGCAGACTCTGGGGGCTTCTGGAGTCGACCGGCCGACGACCGCACCGAGTCAAGTCCGGGCTTTCCCGACCTGCGGATGTGACTTCCGTGGTTGACCCCACCCCACCTCCATCCCCACCCCTCCCCACCCCCACCCCTGATTGGTCTCTGACCTGCTGTGGGCCAATGGGCATGCACCCATCTCAAGATACACTCCTTGCAGCCGATAGGCTCGAGTGCTTTGTTTGGGCGTCTCAGACACGCTGAGAGACACGAGGCAGTCCAACGTGTGTTGTGCCTTACGTTTTACGTGGATAGACACCACCTGGCTGTAATGTGCCTGCACGGCGAGATCTCCGGGATATACAAAGGTCGGCCAGTGAAAGGATGAGCACTCGAAAAACGCGCGAGGTTCGGGATCGCCCAGGATCGGCCCGCACTTCGTCCACCCACGTCAGCCTGGTGTCAGTTCCGGTCCAGTCAGGTCCAGCGCCACCAGAGCACTCACCTGCGAGTTGGAGCGCGTCGTACGCTGCCGCGGGGGCTGTTCGGGAACCGGGGCCGGGGTCGGGTCGGGGGCCAGCGACAGGGTCGGGGTCGGCGTCGACGCCAGGCTTGGGCCTGACCCGACCCGGGTCAGGATGCCGACCGGCCGCGACAGCGACGGGCCCAGCAGACTCTCCCCCTCGTGCTCTGGGATGACCGCCTCGAGGCGGCGCGCGCGCGCTGCGCGGTTGAAGCGCGTCAGGTAAGTCTCCTCGGGCGCCGAGCCGCGGCGAGCGTGTTGCCTGCGGGACGCCATGACGGGAGCGCGGGCCGGCTGGCGGGGCGGCGGGGCGCGGCGGCGCGACTGGCGGCTGCAGGCTCACGGTGCGCTAGCAAGCCGCTCAGCTCACGTGCGCCGGCCGCTGGCGGTCACGAGCGGCGCGCGCCGGGCTCACGGCGGCCCGGGCGCGCCGAGCGGTCACGTGGTGCCCGCCAGTCCGGCGAGCACCATTGCCGCTGTTCGGCCGGCTGCCGGAGGTGGCTCATGGACCGCACCGATAGCCCACGTCCGCCGCCGCGGCGCGTGCAGCGGCGGCGGCCGACCGCACGAGGCGAGGGTCCGGCAGGGTGGGGCGCGGTGTGGGGACACCGCACACAGGACTTGACAGGCCGGGTAAACCTATGGGCTTACACATTGAGCGGGTAACGCGTTGGGTTAGGTCCAGATTTGGAGAATAGTGCGGGTGTGGGCATGGTTGTGTGCAGGACGCTTATTTAATATCGGGTAGATGATACTTGGATAAGTACCCCGCAATGTCACTGTTGTTTCATAATCAGCTTCATCCACATTAACCCACACTACAAACGCAAAGTAGTAAATTTGAATGTAAGCTCTCCTGAACCTCTTCAATGACTTGGGACTAAAGTGCTGGAAAAATGAAAACGAGTGGATAACGGGAGCGTCTAGATGGCCAGCGATGTTTGGTGCGTGGGTATGGGCAAGGCCCGATGGGTAGCGGGTGGACGGAGTAGAGGACACGCTACCCATGAGTGCCTCTTCCGAGGACATCTGACGGTGTCGCAGCGGCTGGAACGGACTGCAGTGCCCAACGGAGGCGGCCCGGATGTACGACAACGGACGGAAACCTCGGACGTCGTCCACATCCTCCTGAAGCTAGTTAAATTGACGACGTGGTCAACACCGACTGCTCGTAAGTCGCCATCGATCTCAGGGCCCCTATGTCAAGCGGCACCTTATGGACGATCCAGCCTCGGCTCAGAAGCCGCACAAGCAAGACCGCTCGGGCGAGCGAGGACATCTGTTTAACAAATGTCGCCGGCTTACAGAGCGGCCTGGCGGCTGACACTGATAAGGCACATCTTGTGGTATCTCAGCTTTATCGAGAAGCCATCAGGAATCATATCAAGTCAAGTGCGGGATGTCACGACGCGCGCTTTGTATCAGCGATAACCTGTCTGCCTCACTCCATCTGAACTGAGCTGTTTGGATTTAGTGCATTTGACCTGGCGGCAAAAGCACGTGAGCAGATGGCACGTTTTTGTCAATTATTCGGAACAACGAATGCAGCCCTGATGTTCTCAACAACAGGGATAATAAATACGTCCCGTTCCGCTCCGTTGATCAGCTGCGCAGATCGCACCCAGTCCCTGCCACAATGTGGTCCTGCAAAGCGTAGTGATACATGTAGCACATATCTACTTGTCAAATCCTTAAACGGAACAAAGCTAGCTTCTGATATCCTCTTATCTAACTAGCGTACCGTGAGAAGCACGCGTGTGGGAGCGATGTTAATTTATTTTGGGGGCTGGGTAGATCACAAACGACCCGAACACCCACGCGCTCTCCATTTTTGTCACCAGGTCTCGGTCACTAAGGTTTCGAATTTTACGAAAAAGTTGATTTGTTTTCTATTAATCTTATCATTGACATTCACACGTGGCCTGGTGCGAAAGCCAGGCATGAGATATACTACTGGATTTATTTCAACTAATATGCAACATGTTCGTGTCATTTGCATTATTTTGTCCTTCATATGCATATTGGTATCACGCTTTGCTATTCATTGTCATGGTAGAGAAAAAACAGTACATTATCAGCACACAGCAGCATTCATACCCCCAGAGTTAGGACGGCCGTCTTCAACACTCACGATGCCAGTAAAGGGAGTGATGATTCGATCATGCGCGGATAGTCACGAAACATTTGGACCGTTATCCAATACGCTTCGAGGAAACTCGTGCAATAATTCCGCATTATTGCTGCAGTGAGCCCGAGCTATTTCCACTACGGACACTCGAGTTCACCTCCCGTGCACCGCTGGCCGCTATTGCGGCCTGCTCAGTTCTGAGTGACGGGAGTTATTGTAATATCACGGGAAGTGTGGTATGGCATTGCATGGCCACCTTTCATCCTTCCAGCTGTTTGCTGCTCCCAGGCGGGATGGTCGCCCGGCTCAGGCTGTGGGTTCATCCGCTGCTTAATCCACCAACGGTCAGCAAATCAGGAGCGAAGTCCCATAAATTCACATATTTGCATTGCATCATCGCGCATCGAGCTGCATCGCCTGACATTGTGGAGACATCGGGTTAATGGAGGGGGAGGGGGCTTCGCTCGACCAAAACGATATAATACAATCCCCCAGGGGCGGATATAATACAATCCCCGAGATCCCCCAGGGGCGGATCTCGGGTGCAGAGCAGGAGCCATCATCATTAACATCATCATCATATGATACCTTGATCTGTGGCACTAATGATGGTGCAAAAACGATAATAGCGTGTCACGGTGTGTCAATGTCCCTGTTGAACCATCGCAGGGTCATAGACGGGAACGAAGGCTTCCTGAAATCCTCTTTTAATCCATTCCGTTGAAAATGCAGTGAAAGTTGAGAAGACATATAACCAAACCAATAAAGAACACATAGGCAACGGTCAGGTGTGAGACAAGTAGCATGTCGTTGATGTGCACCTAGCTCACCGAATACATAAAATATGTCGTACAGATAAGTAAAGTCTCAATCATTGACACATCATTATCTGTGGCATCATTGGAAGCGTATGCACAGCACTCAACATCACAATAGGACGGATAACACCCGCGTGGCGGTCGGCATCGGTATCAGCTGACACCCCAGGAGAGACCTGAAGCCGCACCAGCGCCTGCTGCACTACCGGACGGCTGACAAGCCCGTGTTCGGAGCGGCCGTTGGAAGCGGAGCTGGTCGTGATCGATCTCAACTTGGCTCATTTGAAGCCCGAGACGATCGAGTTGCGTCTGGCTTGGAGTGACGTCATTGATATGAAAAACGTCGTCGTGAAGCTTTGACATCTGTGTATTGCATTGTATAGCATCTGTATATTGTAATGCCGGTGACGAGATTATTTTGGAGATGCCACAACATCTGTCAACTCGGAGCGAGGATTGTTAGACCTAGAAGACGAGTCCTCCTGGCTGGTATTCCATCTTATTCAGATCGATACTAGCCGGTGGCCAAGCAAGCCAACTGATAAATGGAGACCATGAACGGCCATCCATTTTATTGTGAGGTTGAGCGATGTGCAGAAGTGTATTTGATTTGCTAGAGTGAGGTGTGTCAATGATTGAGATCTTCGAAGGCATTAACGCCGGTGACGGAGCCGGCAGAAATCACAAATGCAGGAGCCGAGCAGGAGCCATAACAGAGCGTCTGTTCGTCCTAACTATCTACAAGACATATCTCATCAATCGTATGGTTATATGTAATATTTCTATATGTAAATTTGCTGCAATTAACGTCGGAAAACGCGATGGATGGCTACCACCAGAACGAAACCTTAATGTCCAATGTGGTATTTTCACCGAGACCTTGAGCTCACAGCGGCATTACATGAGGCAGTCACAATGGCCACTTGATCTTCGCATCCGCAGTCATTACGTCAAGTCGTATTGAGCTCCTGGCATCGATGGTTGCCAATCACTGGCATGCCCAGGCTGCCGACAGCGCTCCGTCATGCCCCGGGCGCCAGACAACCCTGGCAACTACTTCCCAGTACGCTTTAATGCCGCCTAAGAGCGTCTGATAGTAATCGCACGGGCGCAGACGAGAGGAGCACAACAGACTATCAGAAATGGTCAGCCGCTGGTCTGGACATGGCAAGCTTTAGGTGACGTCATCCCTTCGCGGCCGACAGAGCTGCCATCTATTAAGCGATGGGCCAATCACAGCTTGCATATCGCCTGCAGCGCCCTCATAGCCAACACCCGCGCCTGCGCAGCGGCTGTTTGACGGTACGCAGTGACCATGGAAAGCACAAAATGCCCAATTTGAAGCTTGGAAAGCAACATGCATGCGAAAAATTCACTTACGCACTCGCTAAGAGTTGACCTCAAGTGTAGCGCTCAACATGAAATTGGTGCATGTGATGATGAATGTTAGCATGCTTCGAAGAGTGCTGAAACCATGATAATCGCAATTTGTGGCTAGAGGGCTTGGTGTTTCGTTGGACGGATCTCCCAACAAATCCAAAGAATTATCAGCATAAACTGATGGCAACACACGCATGAATGCTTCATGATTCTAAGGATTATTTTAATGGCATGGGATATGTCAGCAGGCAAAGCAAAAACCATCTTGCAACACGCTAGAAAGCGCAGCACGCAGCGCTTAAATCAGGTAATGTACCCATATCGGTGCCAGAGATAGACACAGGCGGCTATAGAGGCTCAGGCGTCGCGCTGATAGCTTGCTGAAGCCTGTGGGGCCCGACACTGGGCACCACCGTCCGTCGACCGCCATCGGTAGCGCCGCGTGGCGGCCGTGCATCGAACCAAGCTTTCCCTAGAGGGCAGTACAGCCCACCTCCCGGAACGCGGCATCGCGATCCCTGCACTCGGACTGCTCCTCCGGCAGAGGGCGTCCTGATCAGATGGGGCGGAGGCGGTCCCACCCGCGCAGCTGCCGGCACCCTGACGCTGGGCCCTCGTCGCCCTGCGCCACGAACGCCGCGCTCCCGCGCCGGCGGGCGCACAGCCGCGGCCAGCGACTCTCAGCGACGGTGGTGCGGCGCTGTGTTCTCGCGCAGACCGGACGCTGCATCGAACGAGCTGGGGTCACATCCGACCGTCGGATCGGACGACGTGGGGTCACACTGTACGCTTAAGTCAAATCTGGACTCATATTTAAGGATAGGCTTGAATAGTACCGACAGTGCTTATTCTAGCCATGCGCTGAATTTGCGTGGAGGAACGATTACAATGCTGACTGATAGAAGCGAAAAACACAGCCAATCAGGGTCCAAAAATGTGCGTTGGTATTGTTAATTGTCACTGCTTGAAGTGACTGTAACTACAAAAGGTTAAAGAAAGACACGACAAAATGAAAAACAGCCAATCAGGGTTAAAAAATGTGCGTTGGTATCGTTAATCGTCGGCTGCTTGAAGTATCCATAATCACAAAATTTGATGCTGTTCCCGCTGGCCACGACGCTCTCTCCTGTGAAGCCAGAAAAGCAAGTAGCGCGCGAAGACCATGCCCATGGCGCAATCGACACGCCTTAAAGCCATGTAGTCATCGACATCCCATCTAAGCCCTTACGCCATCAGGTACCGTATGGCCGGCACGCCGGCTGCAGAGCGCAGTGCAGACGTCCCGCAGCCTCCGCTGTATGCCATATTCTTCCCGTTCATGTCTTTTCTGATGAGTCATCGGTCTTTGCCATCACTTTACGATTATGAACAGCGGAATCGCGTGCTCCCCGAAGATTGGTGCGGACTTAACTGCGCAGACATCCACGTGAGGATTCAGCGCAGCTCACGCGACGATGTTGATGCGAAAATCACCAGCGTTGGCAAAACCCAGGCTGCTTGTTGTGTACATACATAGCCGCGTGTCATGTGGTGCTTGTTGTGTACATACATAGCCCGCGTGCCATGTGGTGCTTGTTGTGTACATACATAGCCCGCGTGCCATGTGGTGCTTGTTGTGCACATACATAGCCAGCGTGCCATGTGGTGCTTGTTGTGAACATACATAGCCCGCGTGCCATGTGGTGCTTGTTGTGTACATACATAGCCCGCGTGCCATGTGGTGCTTGTTGTGTACATACATAGCCCGCGTGTCATGTGCTGATGCCACCATGTATCGTACGTCAATAAAATAGAAACTATGTTATGACTAATACGATTATTTGTAAGCGCTTTCCTATCGCATAACATAGTTCATGTGATGTGATGTCCATGTGATGTTCATGTTTGTCCATGCGCACAAATGGTGCATGCGATGTGAATGTGGATATGCCGATATTCGTCTCATACGAATCATTTCCACCGCAATAAAAAACAAGAACAGCAAATATTTAAGAAAGCAAAAACTGCGTTTTGGCACCGTCCAACCAATAATGTTCCCGGCAGTGTCCCTACCTGAGCCAGCACAAGTTTGCAAAAGCCAGCATAACAGCTACGACTCGGTGGCCAATGTTAACGCGGCGATAAATGCCACCCCTCGTCTGGACCGGATGGCGGAGTCTGGCCAGCCCCATCCAAGGACGTCAGCGGGAGGGCAGCGTTGTGGTGACCTGCTTCCCCCCTCATCACCCTCAAGGTCAGTACGGCCTCTACCCTCGCCCAGCATTGGCTGGAAGGGCGTGGGAGGGCACCGCAGCAATCGACCGAGATGAAAAACGGTTCGAACACGAAAGGCGTCCAAGTGCCTGACGTTCACTTGTTCATATTCGCCGCGTGAAGGTCATAACAAAGCACGAGCTGCACCTCGCCTTTGTGTCAGCTGCCCTCACAGCAAAGGAGACAATAATGGCAAGCGCCCATGTTTCGAGACGCTTTGAATTCAAAGCCTCCGTGAACTGTAATACAATCTGTTTTTAGTTATTTCCGTCACGGCCGTCTCGTGTCGTCGCGGTATGGTCTCATCCATGGTGCCGAGTGTCAGAAACTCGTAAAACACCAAGCGCCGACAACTGTAGCGGACAACAATGGCCCAAAAAATGCG
Organism: Pollicipes pollicipes; assembly: GCF_011947565.3. Lineage (NCBI taxonomy): Eukaryota > Metazoa > Arthropoda > Thecostraca > Pollicipedomorpha > Pollicipedidae > Pollicipes > Pollicipes pollicipes. Next base: position 29,562,762 of record NW_023596818.1, on the reverse strand, counting down.
TTTCAGCAAAAAAATGCGCCAGGAGCAAAAAACCTGAGTTTATGAACGTTCCCCCGCACGTCAGAGAGTTAACACAGTGACATGCGTTAACATGACATGACGTGAGATAAGACTGGACCGCATTACTGGACTGGTTCAGGGGAGCGCATTCACCGGCGCCAGCCCAACACCATCGCGATCGAGGCTGCTGGTCGATGCGGCTTCTGCCAGAGGCCATATCAATCAAAACATAGGCTGGGGGTGGCTTCCCTCGCACCTTGTCATTGACCGGCGGAAGAGACGCCCTCCAGACCTGCCCGTCCCCTCCCCGACGCCGTTCGCCGCGGCGGAAAGGCCGTCGCCAGCGGCTGTTGTGAAGGGCGCTTCGCGGCCGGCTGCGTGAGGCGACCAACCCCACCCCGGGCTTGTCTGTGGAAAAAACACCGCGAGAGCGGCGCGGGCCGCCGGCGGTCGCATTCCACGCTGAACGTCTCGCACCTGAACCACTGACGGGCGGTCCGAGCGTCGGCTCGGCTGTCCCGCATCACGCTCGTGGGAGGGGTCGGAAGAGGAAGGGTGGTGCCCGGCCCGCCGCAGCCCCGTCCCCGCGAAAGGTGTCCACTGTGTTCGCTGCGAACTCGCGTAAAGGTTTACGTCCAAAAATACCGCACTAGGGGTTTTCCCTAAATAATACCGAGTACGTGGTTCTTACGACGTTAGTAGCATTCGTGACACATTTTTCGCGCAATGCAAACTGTCGGGCATGCATACACTTTCTGGGAAAAACGTGAGTTTCACATTTTGCAAAGAACAATTTTCATCATTGACTATGCTCAATTTGTTAACCTGTTGTGACATTTTCACCATAAACTAGTTGAAGACTGAACATCCTGATGAATCCATGCTGCTCTCATCCATGAGGCTCTCGCGGCATTTCCAGAGGGGCACAAATAACCAGGGCATTTGATGTGCCTTCTAAACTCAAAATAACTAACGGCACATCCAGAGGATCCCGTCCTCATCCAGCCACAGTGCGAACAGGTCGATTGCCTTGCGGATGGAGCGCGTTCCGGCCAGACCTGCTGGACTGCACGTGCAGTCCACCGCGGTCCGGTCAGACCTGCCGGACCGCACGCGCAGTCCACCGCGGTCCGGTTAGACCTGCCGGACTGCATTCGCAGTCCACCGCGGTCCGGTCAGACCTGCTGGAATGCACGTGCAGTCCATCGCGGTCCGGTCAGACCTACTGGACTGCACGTGCAGTCCACCGCGGTCCGGTCAGACCTGCTGGACTGCACGTGCAGTCCACCGCGGTCCGGTCAGACCTGATGGACTGCACGTACAGTCCACCGCGGACCGCTCACATCAGAGCGCCGCGCCACGGTGGACACGCTGCAGCGGCGCAGTAGGTCAGCCGCGCTCCCATCCCCGGTGCGTCAGCTCCAGCTGAAGTCCCACGGCGTGGCTGCCTCCGAGCGTGGGATGCACGCTCGGACATCACGCAGGGCGATGAGACGCAAGCTTCCGAGGCAATTGCCGTGGCACCGCCGGCCTTGCCAGAACCTTACAGGGCCGGCGAGACCTGCCAACTGTGCTGGGGTCCGCCGTCGACTGAGCCGCTGACGGCGTCACCAGAGCCCTACAAAACCGGCGAGACCCGCCGACGGCGCCGAGGTCCGCCACGGCCCCAGCCGCCGCTCGGCAGCCCTCTCCATGCGGGGCTTTCTCCAGAGATGCTCTCGGACGCGGCCGGCCGGGCGGCGCGTATAAAACCCCGACCGATAGAGATCGGACGTTTTTGTGAGCAGCTTGAGCAGCTCAGCGCGCCGGGCGATGCCCGCGGCCCGGGAGGCGCCGGTGAAAGGCTACACCGCCTCCGTCAGGTCGACGACTCGGCGGGGTCGCGGCCGGCCCGCCGGAGCCGTCCCAGTCCGCCTGGCAGCCTGGCGAGACGGCGCCGGCAGACGGGAACGGATGGAAGCTGGTGGGAGCTGACGGCAACGGACGAGAACGGATGGCGGCAGACGGAAAGGGGCGAAAGCAGACGGGAGCGGGCGAGAGCAGGCAGGAGTGGACGAGGGTCGATGGGGATGGACGGGAGTTGGCGGGAGCTAACGGCAAAGGATTAAAACGGATATGGAAGCAGACGGTAAAGGACGGGAGTTGATATGAGCGGACAAGAGAGGATGGAGGCGAATCGGAAAGTATTGAAGTGAACGGGCCAGGTCCAGAGCGACAGCTACCGGGAGAGAGCGATCTGCAGTTGACGGGGCAGCCTGTGTCTTCCTCGCGGGGCTTACAGGGCGAAGCCCGGGAGGGAGGTAAGAATAAAGTGGGCATCCGAGCTTCCGGTCAGCCGCTCCGACAGCTTTGTCGGTACTTGCAGCCTTTAGGCGCCCTCCTAATCTAGTGAAAGATGTTTTAATATCATTATTATCGTATAATTTCAAGACAATGTCGTGTGAACCAAGGCACTTGACACAGCTCGGATGATGGCGAACTTCAGGAAATTGGAGGCAAAAGCCTCAGTGTATTTGAACCACAAAGACGTACTGATCTTCAGCGAACTCAGAATAAAAACATCATGACTACTTGCATCCTATTTTATGCCGGATTCCTAAACTTCCTCGAGGCGTGAAGAAAACACTTATTCCAGCAAAATCACCAGACAAGGCCAAGCCTTGAAAAGTTGTTCAAGGAAAACTGACTGGGTGAAATGGTGCGGAAAAATCAGACAAATTACCAACATTCTCGGTGGTTGGGTTTCACCTTGCCTGACATCCCCCGCGAAAGAGGACCCAAGAGGGAGAGAGAGGGAGAGAGAAAAGGAGAGAGGGAGAGAGAGAGAGAGAGAGAGAGAGAGAGAGAGAGAGAGAGAGAGAGAGAGAGAGAGTGAGAGAGAGAGAGAGAGAGAGAGAGAGAGAGAGAGAGAGAGAGAGAGAGAGAGAGAGAGAGAGAGAGAGAGAGAGAGAGAGAGAGAGAGAGAGAGAGAGAGAGAGAGAGAGAGAGAGAGAGAGAGAGAGAGAGAGAGAGAGAGAGAGAGAGAGAGAGAGAGAGAGAGAGAGAGAGAGAGAGAGAGAGAGAGAGAGAGAGAGAGAGAGAGAGAGAGAGAGAGAGAGAGAGAGAGAGAGAGAGAGAGAGAGAGAGAGAGAGAGAGAAGACTGAAATCATCGACAGGTTGCAACTGCTGCACCTCATCTGTTCATAAGCATGGGGCAGAAGGTAATTTGCCACTGCAGACCACGACAGGGTCATACAGACGGCCGCAGCTCGGGCCGCCCCAAATCGACGGCCATTGGCTGTTTTGTTGTTGTTTTTAGGTGGTTCCTACGATTTCATTTCACTATTTAGTCTTTCCCAGTATTTTTTAGTAATTTTACATATTGCGGATCTCTTATCACGGTTGCCATTTGACAATGTAGCACAACCCCTTTGGGAGCAGAAACACACGAAGAAAACAGAAACCAGCAGACGGACCAATGCCAGCAGAAACGAACACGAACGGAAGCCGGCAAAATCCATAAAACGGCTATCAGCTGGGCGCAGACGCCGCTTCCTCCGGCCATGGTCCATCGGCGAGAGGGGGTACTCCATGTGTCTCATTGTCCTGCCATACAGAGGGCGGCTATTTACCATGAAATAAATTGTGCATCGATTTTAGTCCCGGCCGGCACCATACAACAAATGTGCTCAGAGCTTTCAAACAGTATCTACGGCCACAGTAGACCAGTAGAACGCCCGGATCGAATCTATGTCTTCACCCTGGGACGTGGACTCATCACTGCTGTCTGCCCCGCCCCGCCCCGCCCCAGTAGCGGGTCAACAAAGTTTGACGCCCAAGGCTCAACCGGTAAGCTGGGGTCATGAAGTGGACTAGGGCCATTGCAGACCTGTAGTAGAGCCAGCGAACTGTGACACTGGTCTTTCAAACTGGTCTCATGGGCCCAAAACCGATTATTTGGATGAAAGTAGTTGAAGCGCTAGTATTACGGCTGCCGTGAGGTAGCATCCACGCATTGTATTGGAAAATATATCGGTTTGCGTCAGCTGAAACTGGTATCGCATGTGAGCAAGGCATTCACAATTTCGGTTTTTGTAGCCACGGTTGAATTTATTTCTCAGTTAAGTCTCCTCCTGCTTCCATTTCAAACAGGTTTCAAAAGCGGCGATGAACTGCATAGCACCGCGACCACTGGATGGCCAGACGCAACACTGCAAAGAGAGCAATTTTACCGGTCCTGGCTGTCGGAGCCACCACATTCCCATTAAGTTGAAGTTGAGATGCGCTCGGCCTGCGGACTCATTCGTAATGAGCTGGACACATCGTCAAATAATTACCAAAGCAATATCACAAACACAAGTGTGCGCGGTGCGGCTACACAGACAGTCACAAACCGCGGCCTTGTAGAACGCGCATCCTGCCAGTCTTGACTTAGTGAGTGCACTGGAGGCCATTTGACCTTCCCGCCCCTGGAAGACGTCGTCGCTGGTCCCCTACCCCCCCCCCCCCCCCCCCCCACCGGGGTGATCCTGGGCACCGGGGTGTCCCGCAGGGACCACCCCTGGACGCGTGACGCCACGGCCGACTCGCAAGGCAGCGTGAGCCGGTGTGTCCGGCCAGCTCGAGCGACCTCCGGCGTCACGGGCCCCCGGCCGCCGGCCGGAATCACAGGCCGAGGCGACGGCCGCCGCCGCCGCCATGCTCCAGATGTCGGCGCGAGGCGACAAAAACTCAGCCGACACCGCTCATTCAACACCGCCGTGTGAGGCGGACGGTGAAAACATGTGGACTGCCGCGCCGCGGACAGGTGCGGCCCCTGCTGGCTCCGGCGCGCGGCGCAGGGATGGCATGAGAGGACGAACACCCTGCTGCTCGAACTGCTGCCCTCAGGGAGCGGTCACCCTTGTTCGACGCGGGGTGCTTGTAGCAAAGCTTGGTTACAGTTCCTGTAGGTATTTGTTGTAAATAGCGTTGTTCTGATGGCATCATTAGTTCGTAAACATTGACTCCTCTCATGAATTCATAGCTTCGGTTAAAGCCGAGAACCAACGTTCCCTGATGAAAACACAGCGAAGTTCGAGCTTCTAACCACAAGCTCCACCTGCTCAGGAACCACAGTATGGTTATCGGGTTACACCGGGGACAGAAATGAAGTGAAGTACTAGGTTCTACTGTTCTTCAACGTGCCTAGCACAGGCGCGCGCCGCCAGCGCCTGGCAGTGGGCACGAAACAAGGCCTTTCCCACATGGTCTCAGTTCAGTGGGCCGTGAAGTACGACTGCACCACGACACCAGCCGTTCCTGAAACCAACGGCAGGCGACCCTGGCCTAACACAATGCCATCGCGCGGCCGACTCGAGCGCCGCCGCCCTCCACCAAGGTGAGATGCTGGCTTTCGAGCCGCGATATGCGCGTGCTTTCGAGCAACGGTATGCTCGGGTTTTCGGGCTGCGGTATGCGCGTGCTTTCGAGCAACGGTATGCTCGGGTTTTCGGGCTGCGGTATGCTCGGGCTTCGAGCAACGGTATGCTCGGGTTTCGGGCTGCGGTATGCTCGGGCTTTCGAGCAACGGTATGCTCGGGCTTTCGAGCTGCGATATGCTCGGGCTTTCGAGCTGCGGTATGCCCGGGCTTTCGAGCTGCGGTATGCTCGGGCTTTCGAGCTGCGGTATGCCCGGGCTTTCGAGCTGCGATATGTTCGGGCTTTCGAGCTGCGGTATGCTCGGGCTTTCGAGCTGCGATATACTCGGGCTTTCGAACTGCGGTATGCTCGGGCTTTCGAGCTGCGATATGCTCGGGCTTTCGAGCTGCGGTATGCCCGGGCTTTCGAGCTGCGGTATGCCCGGGCTTTCGAGCTGCGGTATGCCCGGGCTTTCGAGCTGCGATATGTTCGGGCTTTCGAGCTGCGGTATGCTCGGGCCTTCGAGCTGCGATATACTCGGGCTTTCGAACTGCGGTATGCTCGGGCTTTCGAGCTGCGATATGCTCGGGCTTTCGAGCTGCGGTATGCTTGGGCCTTTGAACTGCGGTATGCTCGGGCTTTCATGCTGCGGTATGGGTCAAAACAACCCGTACCAATGCGCGGATGCAGTATGCCGACCGCGCCCACGTCCACGTCCGGTGGTGCATGCCGGAAAGTCACTTTGTCTCCGGAGCAGGCTGAATACGCATGATTGCTTCCCCGTTCGCTGACTTGTTGACATGATTTCAACGCTGGAGAGACGGCCACACAGCTGTAACCACGAGGAGAAATCCGGCGGCGGTGCGGGAAAACGGCGGGGTAGCACGTCATCTGGCTCTCGTCCAGAAGCCGGCTCCTGTAGCATTAGTTCCACAAGGAAAAATCTACAAACAGAGTCTAATCGTGACTAGCACAAATAGATACGTCGCACCTACAACACCAGGTGCACGCCATCACACCATGCACAGCATCCGTGGCATGCAGACAGAGATCAAGGAACAGCGCACGGATGAGCTCACTGTATGTTTTAGGAAGTGTGGATATGACCTCATTGTACCCTTTAGGAAGTGCGGATATGATCTCAATGCATCCTTTAAGAAGTGTTTGCGGTAGTCATTAGGACGTGTGGATATGAGCTCACCGCATCCTTTAGAAAGTGTGGATATGAGCTCGTTGTATATTTTAGGAACTGTGAATATAAGTTCACTGTATCTTTTAGGAAGCGTGGATAAATTTACTACTGAAGCGTGTCACAAAGATTGGGCAATACCGTGCACAATGAAGAGCCCATATACGATCAGGTGACGCGCATGAGAGGGCCATCCGATCCCATGGCGCATCGCACCGCCGCGGCCGTAGCGAGTTCCAGCTGGCACTTCTTACCGATCAGTCTGCAAGGTGTCTGATGTAAGTTACTTCTTACCGATAAGTCTGCAAGGTGTCTAATGTAAGTTACTTCTTACCGATAAGTCTGCAAGGTGTCTAATGTAAGTTACTTCTTACCGATAAGTCTGCAAGGTGTCTGATGTAAGTTACTTCTTACCGATAAGTCTGCAAGGTGTCTAATGTAAGTTACTTCTTACCGATAAGTCTGCAAGGTGTCTGATGTAAGTTACTTCTTACCGATAAGTCTGCAAGGTGTTTAATGTAAGTTACTTCTTACCGATAAGTCTGCAAGGCGTCTAATGTAAGTTACTTCTTACCGATAAGTCTGCAAGGTGTCTAATGTAAGTTACTTCTTACCGATAAGTCTGCAAGGCGTCTAATGTAAGTTACTTCTTAACCGGCGCTTCGGGCTCCACAACTTGTGTTGTTAGTACTGGGTTGCATTTTTGAACGGAATCTATCGAGTTAATGAATTCAATAAACGGCAATAACAGAGTTATCCGTACAGAGCCAGGCTTCCAAAAATCGTAAAGTTGTTGTAACTGTCGTGTGGAATATAACCACAAACAATGCAATGCAATCGGACTCTTCAGGAACAGAGCGCCCGCGGAATATTCCATTCAAATTCGCACACTCACCAGTTTAATCTATTGGCCTAATATCTATAACGTCCAATAAACTTGAAGTTGTCACTCTTAACAGGGCCAACAGCACATATTTTAATGGGCAAGCACCGGGCTACAACACGTTGCAATAAGCGGCGTCAAACAATAGCATAATCCGTATGCTACTGGTATTCTTCACGTATATATCGCCTTCCAAATCAGTTCATCGACGCCAAGTTAATTTAACACCTTAAGTTCATCCGTTATCCTCGACGGAAGAACTTGCACTGCCACCATTCGCGCTCCGAGAGCTTTCAATCACAAAATCAAACAACACTGAGCGCCCAAGCAGAATGGGCTTTAGAAAGGACACCATCAGACCATCGAGCCCTACGGAATCCGAGCAGTTCATCAAACACCGCGCACGCGCCTGCACGGCTTTAGAAAGCACACCGTCAGACCATCGAGCCCTACAGAATCCGAGCAGTTCATCAAATATCGCGCACGCGCCTGCACGGCTTTAGAAAGCACACCGTCAGACCATCGAGCCCTACAGAATCCGAACAGTTCGTCAAATATTGCGCACACGCCTGCACGGCTTTAGCAAGGACACCGTCAGACCATCGAGCCCTACAGAATCCGAGCAGTTCATCAAACATCGCGCATGCGCCTGCACGGTTGGGGTTCAGCAGTCACTGTAGCAATTTTGGTCCAACCGCTATTCAAACCGATGATATGTGATGCCCCTCTCACGCGGTATGCACTGCATCGATACATGTAGTGTCCGTCTGATATCGATTAGCTCGCGTGCACCCTCGCCAACCTTCTGCGGCATCATAACAGATAGCGTCAAAAGTGCCAAACACTGTCCTTCCGTGGGAAAGCCCCACCGCGCCAAGACATAAGCTTCCGCGCTTAATAACGCAATTACGGACCCGATCTACCAGGATGTACCAAACTAGCCTGTTTCATAGAGTTGACGCGAAGCATTTCCCTTTTCGGTTAGCGCCTTACGAGGTTATAGACCAATACCTTTAGTTCCATTAACTTGTTATATGCATCATCAAAGCGAACCTGAATGGAAATCGAACCTTTTCAGGACGTACGTCTACTCAGTGCGACTTTTAAAGCGGAAGAAGGCATAGTTTCACTGCGTGAAGCTAGTTACGGGTCAGTCGATGCGGTCGGTAACCCAGGCCGCCGGTGGCGGGACCTACCTCGCACGGGGACGGGCTCTTGCGGCGACGGAACGAGCTGCGCTTGGGCGTACCGTTGATCAGGCCCTTTTCGTCGTCCATGGTTCAGTACCGAGTTCCAGCCGCACTGCGCGCCGGCCGGGTCGGGTCGGGTCGGGTCGGGTCAGTCGGCACCGCGCAGCGGGCGGCTCGAGTGTCCCACACTGACGCAGACCACGATAGAGTGCGGAAAGGAACGAGGCAAACAGAAAACGAGCTCTTGATTCGTTTCTCAAAACAGCTCAACTGTTAATTTTAAAACTGTTATAGGAAAATGGGCTGAATGAATGCCGTGAACAAATTGCCGTTAATATGCCGTGAAAAAAATGCCGTGAATAAATTCAAAGTGTCGTGCAGAAATAATAAAAATTACTGAGGGGACTGCCGACGCGGTTGGATCCCTAAGCAACGAGTGGTGCGCGCAGGGCGAGCCCCCGCTGCGGTGCCGAGCTGACGTTCACTCACGCTGTCCTCTGCGGGGGTGGGACGAACCGCGGACAGGTGGCAAGGTGGCCCACACGCGCACACCACCGCCGTTGGACCAGCGCGCCCACTGAGTGGCAGCCGCGCAGGCCGCGGAGGGGTACCCGGTGGGCCCGGCGCCCGGCCAATCACCGCCCGGCCCGGTCCGGCCCGAGGAGGCGGCGGCGGCCGGCCGACCGGCGGCAGCGGGTCATGCCGTCCGTACCGTCATAATGGAAGGCGAGCGACGCGGCTGGGGCCGGTGCATGGCCGGGGCGAGGGCGCGGCAGAGCCGGCGGCAGGACGGCGAGGTGACGACACGGGCCGGACATGGTTGGGGTTATGTGGCGAAGCGCGGAGAGCGCAAAAGCAAAGGCATCGTCAGCCCGTTAAACTCCTGCCGGAATTCGTCGCCCAAGGGAGTGTGGCCGGCTAACCTATCAGAAGTGAGACCACAATAACGGCTCGAGCGAAGAGTGGGACTGGCGTCGTAGTAAGCCTTCGCGTGACCAGTACATACGAGGGTAGGTGCTGGTCATGTGACATCCATTAGGGCCCAGTGCAGCCGACAAGCCGATACTTTGGAAAACGCGTGGAAAGCGAGGGCTGGACACGGGAGATGAAATGAGCCCAGAAAGCTCACTATACCCCACTAGGCCACCGGCGTACAATGTTTCGGAGGAAAAGCCAGTCGTCTTAACACGCACTACCGTTAGGACTGATGCGCTTTCATCAACAAGCGGCATTCGCGGGGTTACGAAGTGGTACGATAAGCAGGTACCCCAGACGGGGTTAATGTGGATTTCTAGAAAGGAGAGGAAAACTACGGTAATTTTCGACCAGGAAATTACGCTAAGCCAGCTCATGCTTCCCGATCCAGCAAAGAACTTATCAACCCATTCCGCCTGATGCAAAGCAGGGGAAGGGAAGACTAGTGCATGCAAGAATTCA
>NW_023596818.1:29345183-29550183 GCF_011947565.3 Pollicipes pollicipes | reverse complement strand
GACAATGCGTTTGGACAGCATGACAACACGCTCCGATCAGTCAGCAGGCAAACGTTACGAGCGCTCACGAACGCTCTGCGGAAAGTCAACATGTGGACTCGCCGCCTCTGGACGGCCTCTGGCAACTGTGGAGGTCACACTCCCACAGTCCATTTGCGCCACGCCATGCATCACGCCAGGCGTTCCGCATGACCAAAAGCCCAGCCGTGGCGCACCCATTGTCCGCCAGACTGATAAGTCTTTTTACGTTCTTCCTCATTGTTAGACGCGGAAAGTGGGGAACTTTGGCGTTTGAGGACGGCACCCGGTCATACATGGAGCCGCCGCTCCCAGTTGGCACCAGGCTGTCGCAGACAACGCGCATGCGCCGGTGCCGTCAGGAGACAACGCGCATGCGCCGGTGCAGTCAGGACCAGCTTTAGCGCGCATTCCCATGCACGTCGGAGGCGCAGTGATTCTGGTGGAGGAGTATGTATGAGTGTGGCACTTGGGCTATGAGTACGGCGCCAGGGCAGGGCTATGCTCCATTGTGGTGACTATATACAACATTTATGGGTTTATTCTTTGTCTTCATTACCAAATGTAAGTGGTTACGGTGGGAGGACCAAGTACTTCCTTGGCACGGTAACATACGCCATGGATAAAGTTACCACCTGAGCAGACGAGTGTAATTAGCATAACTTAGTCACGTCAGCAGATTTAAAACACCGCTACACGAATGCATGTTGAGGAAACTGTGGAGGGAAAGGACTTCAAACTGGTTCGCTTTTTACAGATATCCTCGTTAAGGCATGGAAGCGCAAACAGCGCGCTAATCAACCTCCATCGCGATGGAAACTGAATTAGTCTTACTTAAAAGTGACGGTTGAATGCATACTGTGTATCGCCATGGCACAAGCCATCACTATTGCGTACATACAACAAAAAACGTTGTGAAAATGCATGTTTGTATGTTGCCTACAGGACGGGTAGCGATACACAAATCGGGTACCAACTATACTGAGACGCCTGTTAGCACCACTGTAGTGCTATCTTCCGAGAAAAAAGCGGAGTCAACCCATCTCCCCAATAACATACATACTGCACATGCATCGTGACAAACCACTGTGCCTATCCTGGCGGGCGGATATATCTGAGAGATGGGGGTTGAGAGAGCCCTGTTCCGTGTGCAGCTCATGCACTCGTTTGCCACGGCCTGATGAAGGCATTCCAGTTCTGGCATGACGAAGAAGCCCAGTAAGCCGTGTTCATTTTTGCCTATTACACCCAGACATCCACCTCACGCCTTTGCAAACATTAAATCAAGACTAGTAAGGCGTCTGTTGTGGCGAGACTCATGCGAGGGGATAACAGACGTGGACAGACATAACAGTCGCAACAGACATCACGTAGATAATTAAACTAAACTAGTTAAACAAAACTAGGAAACGGTGCCAGTCGCTGCTAGGAACCCGCACAAGGCGCTCTCGCTTCAAGAACTATGTGTTGGGCCAGTATAAACAGTCAATCCCCACCCGTACCCACCCAAAACTCTGCAAAAAGACATCCGAAAGCTAAACGCTTGTGTGCTTTCGCTGACCCAAATTTTGTTTGTTTAGGCCTGAGCATGTCAAAAGGTAGCATACGTCGCTTTTTGGCCGATTTCACTGACGTCACATCACGGATCAAAATTTAACGTACATTGACTTTACCACGTTACGGTGTTACATAATGGACCGGTGCACACACCAGGGTACGCCGGAGGTGTCATTTACGAAGCAGTCGACCGATGCTCGCTTATACTGCAAATCATCGGTGCTGGACGACGAGGCCCACGAACTTTTCTCAACGGCGCAAGCCATAGGCAAAGTAGCGTTATTCACCAAAGTAAGAAGCCCCCCGTATGATGAAACTGGGCGGATGCGAGCTAAGTCGGTCCGGCGGTGCCTTGCCTGGGTTTGTTCAGCGCGAGGGGCGGGGATCAGGTGAAACCCTTGAGGTTTGGCCTTGGCACGCGAGGAGTTAATGCGATGACACGGCACCAGGTAGCACGAGAAAAACCGGGAAGGCCAGACGGTGCCGTGAATTCGTTACACCAATTCACGTCTGGTCCAGTAAGTGTTCGAACGGCTTAAGACGTAGGGTGACCAAGTGATCGGCGGCTAAGGCACCACTCGCGATGGAATCTTGTGGGAACATTTAAATGGCTAAGGGTCGGAGCAGAGACGCTCGTAGAAAACTGTGTTTACTGAACACGTGTCGTCTGAGGGAATGAGCATGACTGTCACTCATGCCATTACTATGGGAGATGGCAAGCACTCCTTATGTGTGCATCCTTCAGGGAAACTAGCTTCTGGCGATGGAAAGGGAACGTGTAGCATCTAGATAATGCAAATTCCAAATTACTGAACAGTGAGCAAAAAAGAAGTGAAGACAAACTTAAGTGATCCTATGCAATTCCAAGAAGCATCAGACACAAGTTAGGCGAGCCCCATGCGCATATGCTTGAATAGAAGATTGCACTTGGTAGATATCGTTAAATCTTTTGATCAGTGAGCAGCTTTTTGGGGGCAGTTTACAAGAATTTGAATTATCTGGTAACAATACGTTTGCTTTTCATAGGAAAGCGACAAAAAGAGTTGGGCTATTAGTATATGTAAGGCAGAATACAGCTGTGAAATTGTAGACCGTATGAAGAATCACTATAGCGCAAACGCGTTGAAGCTTCCTATTAGCCTCTGAATAGTTGTCAGGATGTGGACACAAAAATATGCGCAGAAATCGACCAAGGTGCGGGTGGAGAATGTGTGGTGCTGGGACATTTCGACATCCCAGGCTGGAGTGTTGATTTTGGGCCATTTTCAAGTGGTCACAAAAAGCATTTTTGCTTGTTTTGAAGAAAGCTTTCGTCAGCGGCTGGTGTGAGAACCCACTTTGGAAGATGAGGTTTTAGATATTGTTATGGCTAATGAGGAAGTGTTGGTAGATAGTTTGACAGTAGGTGAGATGTTGAGGAATAATGACCACAATATTGTAAGATTTTCAGCGTGTCTAGATAATTTACGCAAGACTCGCTATACTCTTATTCCAAATTTTGCGAGGTGTCATTTTGATGAGCTCACAACCTTTCTTGCTCGTTTCATGTGAGAATACACTCTAACCAGGCTCACTGTACATCAGATGTGGGAATTATGCATAGATATTTTAGAAGGAGAATAGGAAATATTCATTCCCTCCAAGAAAATGTGAGAAAGTAGCTCTAAGATATCCCATGACTGGCACAGACCGTGCGCAATTTTATGGCAGTGAAGAAGGTGGCACATAATAGGCAAAAAGTGCAGACCACAGAAAGGAACAAGGCATTGTGTAGGACTTCTATAAAAAAAACAAGGAAGAAAATCAGTGTAGCCAAAAGGGTATGGACGGTATGGCTAACAGACACTGGATGTGGCGACGTGAGCAACTTATTGTTAATACAAACCCAAATCTGAGGAATTATTTGTCGGCTTCCTCGAGAAAGATGGAAAGCATTTAGTGGAGGACAGCGAGATTGTAGATGCTCTTGGCAGGCAGCTTTCTTTGTTTTTTTACGGAGGATACTATGTATGATCTTCCTAAAAAGGCAAAATCTGAATGAAGGCGGTCTTGTAAATTTGGCAGTGATCGACGGTATGGTAACGGAGCGCCCTAAAGCAAACCAAGGTTAATAAAGCGGCCGGACCTAACTAGATATATTGTGGAGTGTTGAATGAATGCGCTAGTACTTAAGCTTATCCTGTTATGTTAATATTTGATAGATCGTTGAGTTTCGCAGAAGTACCCGAACACTGGCGCAATGCCAATGTAGTGCTGACTTTTAGGAAGGGGACCAAACAGGTGTCAGTAACTACAGACCTGTGGGTCTAACCTCACTAGTATGTAAGACCTTACAGAAATTCATTAACGCTAGCGTTCAGTCACACTTATATAGGCATCAATTGACAAATAGTAGTCAGCATGGTTTTCTTTCTGGCAAGTCCTGTTTGGCAAATGTCTAGAGTTCATGGAGCACGTTTCTAGTCCGATCGATAAAGACAATAGTTGGATGTTGTTTATTTATATTTTAGTAAGGCATTTGACAGGGTGCGACACCAACGTCTACTACATTAGTTAAATTTGCATAGCATTGAAGGAAAATTATTGGCTGGGTGAGGGATTGGCTGCTAGACAGGAAACAAAGAGTAGTGCGGTGAGATTTTCTAGAGAGTGGCGTTTTACAGGGGTCGGTGTCAGGCCATTTGCTCCTTATTATTTTTGTGAATGATATTGAGATAGGATTGGGGGGAACTGCTGAAATTTGCTGACGGTATTAAATTGGTATGACTGTCGAAAAAATACCTATGAGGTGAAGCAAATTCAACTTGGCTTAAAGAAGCTAGTGCAGTGAGCTTCTTTCTGGCGGATATCATTCAATTATGATGAGCGTAAGTTGATGCATTGGAGAAGTTTTGGCAGTGAGAGTATTGGCTATAAAATGGACGGCATGGGAGGCTGGGAGTAGACCGGATTGAGCTAGAAATGGACTTGGGGGGTATAATTTCTAAAGGGTGAAAACAATGTAGGGCTGCTAAGAGCAAAGCAATTCGGATTAGTGAACTTATTAACAGGAGTAGGAATGAGTGTAGGAATGATGTCAAAAGCTGTAATTAGCTTATGGCATACCACATTTGAAGTTCTGTGTACATGTTTAATTCCCTACGCTGCCAGAAAGATATGGATAGACTGGAGAGAGTGCAGCGAAAAGCAGCCAGGAGGATAAGTGGGATTGGCGGCTTAGGATATGGGGATAGGCTTATGGCCTTGGATTTGTATTCACTGAAATATCGTAGACTTTGAGGGGATCCGATAGGGGTAGTCAAGATATGAAAGGGATAGACAAGGTAGATCTACATTGAGCACTTGAAATTAGGCCGAAACATACAGAAAGCCAGTTTCATTAAGCGGAAGTTAGAAATAGAGATATGAATGGGCAGATGTCATATAGTCAAAAAGGAGTGTGTCATTAGAATGGACTGCCAAGCGAAGTTGTTGAATATTCCTCCCTCGCAGCAATTAAAAATTCCTTGGACAAGTTCCATCGATCTAAATATCACATTCATACCTAAATTTAGGCAGATCAGCTGGTGAGATTAGTTCCGAGGATGCGTGTGGAACCGAGGTAGTTCAACATCTATGAGCCCTGGTGACCCTTTGTTGGCCAGATGTCTTTATGCCTTTATGCCTTTATGTCTTTACGACAAAACACCGGCCCGATGGCTAGGTTCGAACGTACAACACCACAAATGGCCAAGAACAACCGAAATAAGAAACCCCTTGCGCAGCTGAAGCTAAGGACAAATGCAATCACATGTGTTGATAAAAGCGTCACGATGACGAACGATCAGTCATGTATCCGCGCTGTATGTTATCCGCGTAGTATGTTATCCGCGCTGTATGTTATCCGCGCTGCATGTTATCAGCGCTGTATGCTATCCGCGTAGTATGTTTTCCGCGCTGTATGTTATCAGCGCTGCATGTTATCCTCGCTGTATGCTATCCGCGCTGTATGTTATCCGCGCTGTAGGTTACCCGCGATGTATGCTATCCGCGCGGTGTGTATTTCGCGCTGTGTGTTATCCACGCTGTATGTTACCCGCACTGTATGTTATCCGCAGGGTGTGTTTTCCGCGCTGTATGTTATCCGCGCTGCATACTAGGAAATGTGTGGCATCATAAATGACGCCCTTTAAGGACAATGCGCCGGGTTAGCTTATTGCGAATGTAGCGGCGCCATGTTTAGCCGAGTGCATGAGGAATCGCTAACTTATTATAAACAGTTCATAGCAGAGCTCGTCGGAGAAAGCGATCCCCGGGACGCAAGCAACAAACTATGACCCCGACACGGTACCTGTTCCAGGGCGGGGTAAATCATGATGCCACTGCACTCTGTCATATGTCCATACACTGTATACTACGTGATTTTCGAGAGAAAAAATTATATTCAGGGTTGCCTACTCGTATAATTGAGGTGACCCTGGCCCTCGTGTTTATTTCATTTTGTCCCCCCCCCCCCCCTCCCGTAATGTTGACTTGGGCCCACGTGATGTCTTTGCGGGGATATTACAACAAAATATACCACATATCCTATCTTCTTCCGGCACTTGGTTTTCACCATGACCATAATTCTTCTCCACTAAAAGGCTTGTGATAAATTATGAAAATTTATCTTAACACACGTCATCTTAACACAGCATAGGGCCGCGTGGCCCTTGAAGCGAGCCACTTAGTGCAGAGAAGCTCAAGGGCCCTGTGCCCAGTAAAGAAACCCTACCTCAGCTGTGGATGCTTCCTTGATTTGAATTTTGGTGAGAAATGCTGACTATAAAACCTTCAGTTTGGGCAAAGGGGCCTCCTACTTTTTGGGGAGCGGGAGGTAGCCCGACAGGTGAGGGGGCAACTACTGGCTCTGACCCCCCCCCCCTCCCCCCTTCCCTTGCTGGACTACCGCTGACGGAAGCACAACCCAACCTCAACACAAAGGAGAAAGTGAACTCGCTACCTGGATGGTACTCTTTTCTCTTCTGTACGATGGTGTCCTCGCATACATAGCACCGTGGCCAAGCTTACCACGAGAAGTGCGGGGACGGGGTGACCCAACTGGTGTATGAAAAATCTGCTCCGCCATGGACCAGCCAGCACGTATTTTGGTCAGCCAGACGGTTAAAAGCCGCCTGAAGTTTGATGGACCGCTACTTTATGGGAATCGCTCCAAAACAATAAGTTGGCATGCCTTACAGAGACCACAGTCCTTTTTGTGAGAAAGCATACGTGAGCACGCGAAATACCTGCCGTCATGGCCTCATTTTTAACAGTCCCCTGTCGTTCTGAAGGTTACAATATAAATGGTATGTGAGCCGTTATACCGAGCATCGCGACTGCCGCCAAGAAACCGTTAAGTACCGATCCCAAACCATCATGACAATTTCCTGCATGCGCAAACTTGATAGTTTTGCAGAACTCTGAGCGTAATCAGAAAGGAAAGCGCCTGCACCGAGTAAAGAAGTAAACAAACCTGCATGGTCACCCACCACGGCCGCACATCGTTGGTGCGTGTCGTCACGGTCCGTTAAGTATGTCTGGCTGTCTCGCATGGAACAAGCCGCAAGGTCGATGTGCATTAACACGCGCCCGGGTGGCCGGCTGAATACCCTTGGCTTGTGTGGAGGTCAATTTGACCCACTGAGATCTCAGTAACTGCGAGAGCTACATACACCAAATTCACAGGATGTGTTAACCTGTACGTGAACTCGCTAGTGTCAAAATTTGAGGTTCCTAAATCATGACTTTCGGGTCAAATAAAGTCAAACAACATCAAATTTAAAATTGGTGTCCAAAGTGCTCCGAGACCTCTCCGTGCAACCACCGTGAACCTAGATACCTGTTATAAGCAAAAGGCCAATGGTGTTTATTTAAGGTCAGTGGCCTTGAGCAACCTTTTGAATGTCATTATTTCTAAAACCAGATAAGAGCGCTTTGAGTTTTGCGTTTGAATATGCGTCAAGGATTACAATAAGCAATATGCTACTAAAACCAAAATGTCTACCTGGGTCATTTTAGGTCAGTGACCTATTCTGGCTTTAAAGAAGGCCATGGAAGATGCATAATGTGGCCCACGTTATCAATAAATGTAAAATGGGTACCAAAAACTCCTCCATACAGCGAGCTCTAGCGTAATAAAACAGGTTGAAATTTACCTTGGTTTGACTTGTTAATTCAATTGTTGTGTTGCCTAGGAAACTATCACAGAGATGTATGGCTCCGAGTAACACTCCGCTGTTGCATCAAATTGAATGATTTCCTGATAAAATGTCTTCGCTGAATTTGTGGCCTGAATTCGACCTGCCGTAGGACAGTGACCTTACAAGGTACATCTAAATTGGTGATGCCAAACGATCCACCATTTAATGGTCGACATCTATGAAACATTTGGAAAATCATTTGGGAAAAACGTTTGGAGGGGATCAAAATGCCCCTCCCCCCCCCCCATCCCACCCTAGCGCGTGTTAAAGCAAATGTAGCAGTACAGTTACTTAGGTTAATTTATCGGGCGGCCTGCAAACTCTCCATCATTGCTGAACTTTTTAAGGTGAGCTTTTTGTGCGATTCGTCCTCCCCATCAAATATCGAGCAACAGAAATAATGCCGCTTCTGTCTTTTTGCGACCGTGACCAAAAGCAATGCCACAATTGTCAGCACATTCACGAACCAAATAAGTTCACACACGGATTTTGCTGGACCCAGGGATTAGCAGAATTATGTCAACATCATAAGGACTTAATCCGAGAAGTGAGTCACAGCTTGTCATGCGGCAAGTTCAAAGACCGCTTGTCATCCTTTTTAATTCAAAGATCGTGTGTCGACCACCATTGAGGCTCCCAGGTTGCCAGCCACCGGTAGCCCGCGCCGGCGCGGCAGTGGTGTACGGCCAGCAGCGGCGTAGGGCTGGCAGCGGTGTAGGGCCGGCGGCGGCGTAGGGCTGGCAGCGGTGTAGGGCCGGAAGTGGTGCAGGGCCGGCGGCGGTGTAGGGCCGGCGGCGGCGTAGGGTCGGCGGCGCTGTAGGACCGGTAGCGGTAGCGGACCGTTTATTATCGGTAGCCGGGCATTTATGAATGCAGAATGATATCCGGAGTACACAAAGACTTGTCTGAATGTGCCCAATTAGTCAGTGCAGCCCTTGCTAACCTGCGGCCTGCTACGACCCGATGTGCCGCTGCACGACAGGTTGGGGACAGCTGCATTTCAGATTTTGAAAATTAGGGTCGACCGCGAGAGCTACTCTGTCTAGACGCCGTGATTTCATGCATGTCGCGCCTACCACACGCACACGCACAGCACACGCGCATGCACACGCACGCACACACACACGCACACCACACACACACACACGCACACGCACAGCACACGCGCATGCACACACACACACACACACAACGCACACGCATGCACAATACACACACGCATACACACATCAAATACCGGACAACAGAAATTTTATATATAATTATATATATATATCTCTCTCTCTCTCTCTCTCTCTCTCTCTCTCTCTCTCTCTCTCTCTCTCTCTGCTCCTCTCTATCTCTCTTCTCTCTCTCTCTCTCCTCTCTCTCTCTCCTCTCTCTCTCCTCTCTCTCTTCTCTCTCTCTCTCTCTGCACAAAACTGGACCGCCGTGGCGCGAATTTGGCGCCGGTTTTGCCTCTGCTTCAAGCTTGAGAGTCTGGAACGAAGCATGCGTTAAGCCTCGTGTAATTCCACGCCCAACCGTGTACTTTGCCCTTCGTCCCGAGACAGCGCTCGTGTCGTTCAGATGGTCCAGCGGTTGAGGTGTCCATTTCGGCCCGCTGTAGTTGTCACACGCATCGATGTCGGGCACAACGGTCACACACAGGCAGGATGCCCTCCTAACGTGTCCGCGACAGGAAGGGAGAAACGTAGCTATCACGCAGCCGTGTCAGAACCCGGCATTGCACGCTAAAACCCCCAGTCCTATTTGGTAACAAGCAGGCTTGTAAGCCAGCTAGGAACAAACAAAGTTGCTCGATAGTTTGGGCCAGGTGCATCTGGCTTACCCATGAATGGCGCGACCAGCTACCCTGCATTAAACCATGCTTAGTGAAATGGAGCCCAACAGGACTCGAGCAAACAACCGTGTTATTTTTCACACGTTGTCTTGCTCGTTTGTTATGCTCGAATTCTCTGTAAAACGTCCAGCACTGGTATTTAAATTCCATCTAAAAGCTATCAGTGGCAACGCATAGATACTTATTTCCAGAAAACGCCCCCACTCTTTAATAACGAATCCCGTCCCATATCATCGATGAATGTGAGAAAACAGCTGGGAGAGTCAAAATAGAAGCTAACGTAACAATTTGAAAGGGATCGGACGCAATGAAACCAAACAACGTGATATTCGCCCCACATTGTTGTGGAAAATGCGCATCGGCTGCTCGTATTCCATGTGAGATCTGGCAATATATGAGTCACGGTCAACTGGCCTCGGCGCATTTCAGCTGGCGTGAAACGTGTTCACAATAACAGCATGAACAACAAATGTGTCTTCTTTTCCGCATTCCATTTTCCTCACATGTAGGATGACACCAAACAGAAATGAAACAAGTTATGTAATAACTAGCTGATCGCCTGAGACAAGTTGGCAGGCCTGAGTTCCGCCCCTTTGAAAGTTTCCCAGAAATGTCTCAGGGCCGGAGCGGCCTCGGAAGGCACGGCGTTCCACACGTCCCCAGACTGACTGCATGGCTGCATGGCGGCTGCTGAGATTAGCGTCGGTCCCGAGCCACACCCAACAGCGTGTCAGCTCGTGGACAGAGTCCCGAACCACACCCAACAGCGTGTCAGCTCGTGGATAGAGACCCGAGCCACACCCAACAGCGTGTCAGCTCGTGGGTAGAGTCCCGGACCACACCCAACAGCGTGCCAGCTCGTGGACAGAGTCCCGGACCACACCCAACAGCGTGTCAGCTCGTGGGCAGAGTCCCGAACCACACCCAACAGCGTGCCAGCTCGTGGACAGAGACCCGAACCACACCCAACAGCGTGCCAGCTCGTGGACAGAGACCCGAACCACACCCAACAGCGTGACAGCTCGCGGGCAGAGTCCCGAACCACACCCAACAGCGTGCCAGCTCGTGGACAGAGACCCGAACCACACCCAACAGCGTGCCAGCTCGTGGACAGAGACCCGAACCACACCCAACAGCGTGCCAGCTCGTGGACAGAGTCCCGAACCATACCCAACAGTGTGCCAGCTCGTGGACAGAGACCCGAACCACACCCAACAGCGTGCCAGCTCGTGGACAGAGACCCGAACCACACCCAACAGCGTGCCAGCTCGTGGACAGAGACCCGAGCCACACCCAACAGCGTGCCAGCTCGTGGACAGAGACCCGAACCACACCCCACAGCGTGCCAATTCGTGGACAGAGACCCGAACAACACCTAGCAGCGTGTCAGCTCGTGGACGGAGATCCGAACCACACCCAACAGTGTGCCAGCTCGTGGACAGAGACCCGAACTGTTTGTAAGGCCTCAGTTGGGAAGTCGACCTCGGCTATCCAAGTTTTTTTGGAACCGACAGCACGTGAAAGTCCTAACAAGCCAGACTGACGCGTTGCATGTTGAACTTCCGTGCACAAGGCGACATAGCGCATATTTTTCGCGAAGTCGTGACGTCAGCTCGCGTGGTGCGCCACGGCCGGTGATCGTCCCACGCGCTGGCCGCCGCGCAGTGCCCCAGGTCCCGTACTCCTCCCGCCTGCATACTCTGACTCCCCCGCCGTCGAGACGGCTTCCAGGTATGTACCCGCTGTACGGCGAGGCCGCGGGCGCTGCCGCGTGCACGCTCTCCGCCCACCGTCAGCTCGCTCTGCACCGTTGAAAGCATAACCTCATAAGGGGCGAGACAGGCGTCGGTCGCCCCGAGCTGCCGCAGGCCACAGACCAAGCAGACGTGGCAACCGCAAGCGGGCGCACTACCGGCGGGCTGGGTGTGGTCGCCACCACGGAGCTGCCACGGGCCACAGACCAGCAGACGTGGCACCAGCAGCGGCGCACTACCGGTGGGCTGGGTGTGTCGCCACCACGGAGCTGCCACGGACCACAGACCAGCAGACGTGACAACCAGCAGCGGCGCACTACCGGTGGGCTGGGCGTGGGGCTGCCGTGACGCTGGCCACGGAGACGTCCGTCCGCTTCTCCGGCTAAACTGCACGCCGAACTATGCTCGAAGGGGCCTGCGTGTGTGTGACGGAGATGGTGGGAAATGTGGCGTGTTTCTCTCCACACAGCGACCTGTGCTTTGCAAATGCTTGATTGGGCTATACGCAAGCAGTCCTCATGTGTGATGACCTATCACACCATCTTGCATGCAGTCGGGATCAAAGCGGATAGTGTTGAGGTGGTCTGCACCCGAATCGGTTCCCTTAGGAGTCTGAGCAAAAGTAAAGGGCGTTTCAGGCAGTGCGCACGCGATAGGATGCCAGTCGGGTGCATTGTATGACTGAGATAAGAAGCGGGTAAAAGTGGTAAGTGGTAAAAAATGGTGAAAGACAGAATTGATTCATTCTGAAAAATGGTAATCATCTCTCACAAAGTACCACATTTCCAGTAATCTGGAGTATCGATATCAATATTTTGGTCTCCAAGATGTTTTGTGGCAATAACGAAATTACCCAGATGCTGAGCTACCTGATTACACGGATCTGCAACCCACGAGGTCTGTTGCCTACGACTGTGAAGGCCAAAATGCTGTTGAGTCAGTGGCCCTTTTTGTTATGCCAAACTACACGGGATGCAAAGAACCACATCACGACCGTCACTGAGGTCAGCGGTGCAGTTATTCTTCACTTCTTCAAAGGGAGTGTTTCCCATCTATATGGGGGTTTGAACTGAAATAGCCATATTGAAGATCACTCGGTGCAGTCCATAGCCCTGCCTTCCTTAAGACCTAAGTCTGTCTAGTTTCCGAACTACACGCCCGCGAGGCTGTGCAGACTATTTCAGGGAGACTATTTCAAGGTCGCCCAGGCATCCATGATTTGATGATGAGGTTATTTATATTCTGTCATTCCATTAGCCGTGCAGCGATCAAGGCCAAGAAAATGTAACTGTCGAGTCGTTCGTATCTGGTTTTCGTGGATACGATTTCCAAATATAGCAGCTGTACATTTGCTCTCAATCAATTGTGTGCATGGTACGATGACGTAATCAAACGATTACGTATTGATGATTGAATTACAGTTGAACTATTCCACACAACTCCTCGAACAATGCTCTAAAAAACTGTATTCGCACATAAAGGCAAATACAGCAGGCCGGATTTTTTGTTTCCTTCGGTGCATCACAGAATGGTTTTGCCGGACAATGCAGTGGCAGTGGGGCAAAGCAGCACCAGTCTGTTGTGAGTCACAATCGACATTCAGTGACACATGATGACTAGCGACTTTGTATAGCGGCCATGTGTTGAGAAAGGTGGTGGATATGGGTAAATTTGTCAGGAAATCAAAGCAAGCTTAAGTCTGCAACAATGCGTTTAAAATGGCACTTCGGAACATTAACTAAACTGCCGGCCAAAGGCAAAAGGGCTAAGTGCTTTTTTACCTATTGGCGCTTAGGCCTTTGTACCATTGGACGGCAGTGCGATGGCCTGCCAGATGCCTTTTTAAAACTGGAAAAGCGGGCCAAGGAAGTTCCAATCCCGACATTGCACGTGCTGACGTTAACGGTAATAGTGGAGACAACCAACGCAATGCATACCGCCTAGCCAGCTATTCCTCGACCCGACAGCGAAGGGCGGGACCAGGATCGCCGACTACGGTCACGTGTTCGGCGCTGGTCGGCGGCGCTGCCGCCGGGTGGCCTGTTCGTAGCCGGCCGCTCGCAACTAGCGCCGATCGTGCTCTGTTCCGTCAGCGTGTGATCGGAAGTGGCACTGTCACCTAAGTATGCGTCCTCAAGTCGTAGTGCGTATACGTATGCCCCAGTTTAGCAGTATTTATTGCAATTTCATTACACGCGTTCTATCGGCAGTAGCCACCACAAATGCAAAATTCAATACTGCAGGCCACTACAGACAGGACAAATCTTACTTGTATATCCTTGATGCCCCCTGTTGAGTGCAACATCCTGACCGGTACAACTGGCGTCAGCCCACTGTATTCCCAACCATCCTACATCGCCGTCTGATAAGTTTTATCCAGATGTGTTACGCTCGATCTATTGACCCCTTTTTGGCAGCTGTTCCTCAAATTCTACGCAAACATAACTCATGAAATAACACAATGATAGCCACCTGTTTTGTGAAGTGCTCTTGCAGCCTGTACGACATTCGGTATGACGTCAATAAATCTATGTATAATCAAGTAGTGAAGGAGCGGTACCAACACCCCCGTCACCCATTGGTAAGATAAGAGGCATCTCCCGCAAGCGAAGGGCTACACGTGACAGGTCTGCGCCGGAGCCAGAGTCATGATCACGTCCAAGCCATCGTTGCCCTGGAGATGAAAGGATGAAGCGGGATATGGAGCTCAATCTGACATAAAAAGTGTTTTGACGTTTTTCGGCGTTTGCGTCGATGAGTTAGTGGAGTGCCGGACACCGGACCACTTGGATGGCAGGTCGTGTTGGTTGGTGGCTAGCAATAGCGATGGACTTCTTTGATTTCGTCAAAGACAGTAACCTGGCAGCAAGCCATGGGAGCTGGCACGGAGCGGCTATGACATGCCGCGCAGTGAGAACCAAATTCAATGAGTATTTGTAGCAACAGGTCGCGGAAAAAACGCGTTCTAGAGAATGCCACACTCAGAGGCTACTACAACCAGAAAATATGCGATTATGACGCTGGCGAGCTGTCGCTGCACGCGCCACTACAAAGTGCATCTGGGAGCGTAAAACAGCCAAATGCAACTCATCTTAATTACAGTGGCGGGCCTAAGCTTCGGGTCAAACAGCAAACAGCTCTAACTAACATCGGGCGTAACAGCACACTCCCTGCGCCAGGCGGTCAGAAATCATGCTGACCGATGGGTGGCAGTGTGTACTGGCTACGCTGCTGGCTGCTGGCTGCGTGGCTGCTGAACAGGCTATAATCAAAATATGCGCCAAAGACTCACCCTGTGGGGACATCGTTGAATGGTCGATGGTGGATTCAGGGTCCTCGCAACACGTTCCTCTTAGGAATACCGGATCTCAAAGCATCCCTTCAACGTACCCGATGACACCGTCTATGAAAACGTGAAAAAGTCCTTCCTTCTTACGATCAATACCGGAAAGCATCAAAGGCCTACCAAAAAAACAGACAAACTTGGGAACGATACTTAGCCTCCCTCCGTTGAACCCACGGCCATGGCTAGCGTCCTCTCGCAAGCGCCTCAGCAGCCGAGGCGAGGCGAGCGAGACGGTCCAGCGGACCCTCACCGCCTGCCACTGCAATCAACGACACCAGTTGCATGCCATTGTGCTTTTAAACCCTCGAATAACTGCTCCCCATGGCCATTGCAAATAACAGCAGCCTCAAGGCTACTCGCTGGCGCGGGGCTGGTGACGTCAGGGGTTTGGCAATCGGTGAGCCCGCGGCCTCTTGTGCCGCATCGCGTGCCGCCATTAACGCGGAGTACCCTGGGCCTGTGGCCGATTTCATGAGGCACAACTACAAGCTGCCTCCTTTTGCGCGGCACAGACGGTTGAGGCTTTCTCTCTTTAGCTTCATCATCTTTTTCTGATTATCGGAAGCTTAGGGTCAAAAGTTTATGTACCTATTTCCGACATGCGTGGCTCCATGGCGCCAATCAAAGATAGTTTGAGTGTCAGTGTTATGGCGAGAATCTCGTCATGTATAAGGAAGCCAATCTGGGTCACAACTGGGTACTTTAGCATCATTAACTGTGGTATAGTGAACAGACGGGAAAAAAGAGAACAAGGAGCTGGCAAACGGAGCTCAAGTACAAGCATCAAAACATAAATAATCTGGTGCTGAAAACACAGCAAATGTCACGATCGATTTGAAAGTAGAGGATCCCAGCAGACGATGTAAATATTTGACAACGTAGCCTCAAGCAATGTTGTACATTAACAGTGAGAATTTACCACATCATGATAACTTGTGCAAATGTGGCAGCCATGTCGTTTGAGAGTAGCAAAACCGAGTTAAGAGGCCAAGAATATTGAAAACCTTTAAAAGGATACCTGAATTGTGAAATAGCAGCAGCCTCTACACGAAATTCCATGAATAAAAATTACATTAATATTTATTTATTTTTCATTGCCATAAAAATTACATGATAAAAATACAATGGCAGAAACCAGGCAGTGGGTGAGCAGGGCGAGTGGCAGGATTTCAGAGGCCAATAGCAGAGTTGTGGAGAGGAGGCCAATAGAGAGTTGTTAAAACTGCCATGGAGGTCAGTTCGATGGGGAGTCCGGTTGGTAGTGGCCAGTCAGAAATCACCGCGTAGCCGGGGTGCTATGCTGCACACCACGTGCTTTGGGTCAATAATAAGACTGAACACGCCCCACCGGTGAGCAGGGTTCACAGTGGCAGGGTTTATCAGCTAACAGTCCTGATTTGATTATATTTTGAAACATTGTTGTCGCAAAAGCAATAAAAAGCTCAACTTTTCAGACTTCTCGCATTAGGATCGTAAGATTGCATTTTTAGTGTAAAATAGATTATGGCTTCCAGGGCAAACGGTATATTCTTATCAGATAGAGTTTCGTCACGACTGTCGGTCTTTTTCACTGAGAGGCTCCCTTTAAAGAAGTGAGCATGCCCGTGTGAAAATTGGCAGGAGTGACTGAATGATGCCGAAAATAAACATAAGCAGATTGATAACTAGACACAGTGAGCACACTACCTCAGTTACCTAATTCAGACCAAGCGCAAATGATAGGAGACGATGACAGCCTTATTCGTCGCGGGTCCCATGCCAGTCCAAACAAAGGGAGACGGATGGCAAAAAAGCCAGGCACTGTACTGTCCTTCACCCATGGCGACCTGAGACCTGATTCGGAATGCAACGTGCCAAAACTTCTTTTGAGTCCACTCCGTATTCTTCAGCGAACCCTGAGTGGCAGAGCAGACCAAAAAAGCCTGCAGTGCACGTCCTCGTCACGAAGCCCTGGAACAGTGTAATTAAGCACGCGAGGTGTTTTTTTCACTTTTCGATAAGGGCGAAAGTTCTTCATACGAATCCCCACCGTTCAAGGCCGCGCGGACAAGGTAAAACAGCCATCATGTTCAGGCACCGCTCCTTCCCAGCATTCCAATGGTATCGGCTTTATCATAAAAAAATGTCTGGACAAAACGCTTTAATGTAGTCGCCGTCCTGCACTGAACAGAACACCAGACTGGGCGATGTGTGCTGAATGACCATCCATCGGCCCAGCAGCCAATAACCAGCGACGATAGGGCCTGGCGCGGATCCACAGCGGCTGCGCCACCGTGGGCTAGACAGCACGCTCAGGACATGACCACGTCTTGGCTCAATAGTCAGCCTTATTAACGAGAAACGTAAAATGCAAATACGGATCGAGTCCCGGGACGACAGGGACAAAATACTTGTGCAGCTGACCGCCGCGCAGAACAGTGGAAGTAAATTCAATTGTCAGAGCAAAGAATCGACGCAATCTGTAGTGCAAAACATGTCGAGGAGCGATTGAAACAGTGCGTCAGACGAAATATACTACGCCTCTGTTTGCAAATGTTTTGTCTACTAGCATATTTTGCATCCACCCATGATAGGTCAAAACAACCGCAGCTGGCAATGCCACTGCATCGAATGCTTCCATCTGCAGCATTCCAGTTCAAATTCCACCACAACGCGTAGAAAAAGTGCACCTCTGTACACACCTTCTATAGTTCGCCTGGAAGTATTTTACCGCAGGCAGTGTGCAGCGCCGGCTTAAGCTCAGATCAAACGCGAAGAGTGAGCGTTTTATGACCGAGTAACTCAGTTTGCTGACGATGCATAATGCGAATGGCCACCGTTGTAACATCCCAGCTGTAAAACCAGCTCAAAGGTCTTAAATTTTAAGCAATACGCTGCTGATTCAGACATCTGGAAAGCAGGAAAATGTATACGTGCAGGACGACGGAAAAACCTCACTGTAAAAATAGATCACGCCATGTTTCGCAAGAACAGCCAGGCGCGTAACTGGAAGTAGCTACTGACATCAGATCTCCCTCATCTACCTGCATGATAACAATCATCGTATTTATTATCAGCCAAGTCAAGGGCCTCCACAACCATGAGCTGTATTTAAACAAGGACTTTCGCTGCCCAAATTTTAAGGAAGTGCGGGAGTGTTCATCCATGTTTCCACAACTTTAAGTAGAGCACCAATTGGTGCGCAAATACCTTTTGGGTGCCATATAAAAAGCGTGGTTCACGCGAAGGTCGCCTCCCCACGGTATCAGTTTCCCCTTGAACTGTTATCGGGCTATTGGGTTTCATTGTGCTGGCCTGATTCAACGTGCGCTCCTACATTTTTAACCTGACTGCATTAAATTTGAGCTCATTCTGAGTAATCGGATCAAATGCAATGCACATTTCATGTGAAAAGAGTGTGCGGGACAGGGTTATAGTGTTTCAAGACCATTCTTGACGTTAAAGCTGTTAAGGATATTTGTACTGAGCGCGCTGTCAAAATGCCGCTAATGCCACTGGCAAGGCTTACGAATCTGGTAACGAGACAACGCGCACAAGTTTTTTTCCGATTCTCAACGTTTATACTAGGTATCTGTCACCAAAAGGTATATGGCTTGGATTTGATTGCATGCTTTGTTCGGGAGGTGGGAGGTGCCGAATTTTACAGACACGACAGAGGTTACTACAACCTGGCTAATTCGCCGAAAAATCGCGCATGACAAGCATCTCGTTGCATTTCTTCTACATGTGGGTGGTAGTGCAGATGATCGCTCTTCTTTTTTAGTTTTATAAACGGGGGCAGACATCGCGATGCACTCCGTTTATAAAATGGAGCGTCAGCTAATTGCCCTTCGTTTGGGCATAGTTAATTACTCGAACAGTATAAAGCGAAAGTAACACGACAGGAAAGCAGGCCAATGTTTTTTGGCCAATCGCCACAATGCCGAATCTATAAAGCATGTATGCGCTTAAAGTGATGTGCCCATCAAAAATGCCTGTCTTCGTTCTATCAAAAAGAAAATCTCAAATTGGCTGAAATGAAAGTATATTTCTTCCTCTCCCCCTCCCCTAGTGCCATACCACCCTGTGCTGAAGCAGCAAACCGTAATATCTCGGAATGATTTCCCACCGTCCCTTATTGGCGCCCACTAGATGCGCTTTTTGCATCACCAGATGCGCGAAGACGCGCCTGAATCGGAGAGAACCAGTGCTATAGGTGTCCAGTTCGGACAGAGCGGCTCCGATGGGCCCTGAGCTGTGTGCGCCCGTGGCCTGCCAGAGAGCGCCACAAGAGGCGGGGAGGCGCGTCCAGTTCGCACAGAGCGTCCCCGACAGGCCCTGAGCTGTGTGCGCCCGTGGCCTGCCAGAGAGCGCCACAAGAGGCGGGGAGGCGCGTCCAGTTTGCACAGAGCGCCTCCGACGGGCTCTGAGCTGTGTGCGCCCGTGGCCTGCCAGAGAGCAACACAAGAGGCGGAGAGGCGCGTCCAGTTCGCACAGAGCGCCTCCGACGGGCCCTGAGCTGTGTGCGCCCGTGGCCTGCCAGAGAGCAACACAAGAGGCGGGGAGGCGCGTCCAGTTCGCACAGAGCGCCTCCGACGGGCCCTGAGCTGTGTGCGCCCGTGGCCTGCCAGAGAGCAACACAAGAGGCGGGGAGGGCTGACGGGCCGCGGGGCAGCCAGTCCTCGCGGGGCCGCGGGGTCGGGCCGGCCCGGGCACCAGCCGGCGGCGCCGGTCGGCTCGCGGTTCGGGGCTCCCGCAGGCACCGAGCTGTTCCCTGTCCCGCAGGCACCGAGCTGTTCACTTTCCCGCAGGTACCGAGCTGTTCCCTGTCCCGCAGGTACAGAGCTGTTCCCTGTCCCGCAGGTACCGAGCTGTTCCCTGTCCCGCAGGTACCGAGCTGTTCCCTGTCCCGCAGGTACCGAGCTGTTCCCTGTCCCGCAGGTACCGAGCTGTTCCCTGTCCCGCAGGTACCGAGCTGTTCCCTGTCCCGCAGGTACCGAGCTGTTCCCTGTCCCGCAGGTACCGAGCTGTTCACTTTCCTGCAGGTACCGAGCTGTTCACTTTCCCGCAGGTACCGAGCTGTTCACTGTACGCGCCCAAGAATGGAAGTACCACGACCACGCGTTTCCAGTGTCACTGTTGAACACTGACATGTCGCTGTGCTAGGATCCTTCAAGGATTTTGGTAAGCTCTCGGGCGCTCCTATGGAATGGGTGCCTGGGGTGCGCACGGGTTTTAGAAAAATCTGGGGTATGGCTGCAGGTATAAGCAAACTGTTTGCAGAATCCCAACTAGGTGCTTCAAGAAACGTTACTACATTGCTACTGCTTGCACCCCCTTCAGTCACAATAAGCTCCATTTACACTGGTTTTACAATTATCAGCGAAAAAACGGTAAGTTTGAATGTAATCTACAAACTTTCCAATAATTTAGGCATAGGGACTGGAACAAATGAAAAGGGGGTTACAACTTATTACAAGTGGGTAACAGGCGGGTATGGGCCATCCCACGGGTAGCGGAAAATGAATAAGGTAAATAAATTGTCATATGTGAAGGTCTGCACTGTTGACTCTAAATACACGACTTATATGAATGTATGTACGTACGCTATGCATGCGCGTGCTGTACAGGCACCATGCCCTATGTCGTAAGCAGGCTTACATAATGGGAGGGGGTGGGATAGCTCACGAATTTTCAGTGAAAACCGAGTTTAGCATGACGAAGGCGTGCGCTATTTCTTACTTGATGTAAACCAACAAACGAGTTCTCAATTTTCTTATTTTTACTAGTCTACCTGGAATTTTTTATTATCAACGTCTAGTAATGTACGTATATGCAATGAGTGTCATCAATTTGGCAAGAGAGGGGGACGAGCCCTGGCAGCTTATATGTGCGCATACATCTGGTCATACCACTTATAGCTGTGTGCATAGTGGTCAGTATTCGAGAACCTGCGCAATCAAATGTCGCCCATTCTACCCTCGTGTGTGAAGCCGACCCTGCCCGCTGAGGAGAAGCGCCACTGCCACTGACCTGAGCACCAGCGGGTGAGCGCGCCAGGACCAGGAGCTGCAACACCTCTCTCCGACAGGCATGCCCGATCATAACCTCTGAGTGGAAAAGCGTGTACAGAGAAAAAGACGAGACGTAACCTGCTCGTGCGGCGCGAGCAAGCCTCGGATCGGACCAATTCCCGTGCAACGCGAGAGTTGTAGCGATATTTTCCGCGGCAAAGGACCACAGGCCGGCCCGTGCACTGCGTCGGCCGTCCAGCGGAACATCGCCACATGCGCGGGCGGTGGCCGGCCTCCACCTACACCTGCACGCCGTCGTCGGTCTGATTTCTCGGGAACATCTCAGTGGGTCGCGCCGCCGCCAGTGCGCCCGGCCGCCACCGGCAGGCGACCGCTGCACGATGACCTGTGTCACAGTGCTGATTGTGCTAATGTGGCCGGCGCTGATGCCGGTCTGCTGCCGCCGCTTTGAATGGCATTGGGTGAAGTTTCGCTGCTCCTACGCAAATGCGGAACTCCGCCGGAAATGTCAAGCATTCAACTGCATTGTGTAGGTCGATTGTTTCCAAGCAATGCTGTGGATTGCTTTTACAATGCTAGGATCACTTTTGGAGATGTGGGAGGCGCAGCTGCATCCACCGTTGACAATAATGTTCTCCTTCCAGCCATCGTTGTATCCACGGCTCTGAATGACGTCGCGGTGGACAACGTCACTGAAGGGATGCAACTGGCGCGCGCCGCTCCACAGACCGCGCCCGGGGTGCGAACCGAGGCGGCTAGTACAGGGATGGATGGTGTTCGACTTAGATCGGAGCCAAGTTATCATGAGTGTTAGCTGTTCGCAGTCAATTTGTTAGAGGCTTCTCCCGCAAATATGGGGAGCATCTTTGAAAAGCGCATAGTGCTTGTTTGAAATGGTTTATGGATGTCATCAAAAGCCGTCGTCGCTAAAGGTCTCCTGAAATGGTGCGCTCACACGGAACGCTGGCTTTGTTCATGTCTGTTCTCATGACGCTTGGCTAAGAAAACGGAATATTATGTTCGGAAAAGAACATCGGATAGTTTGAACGTTTCTTATGTTATTGTGCTTTGAAGCGAATATTTAAGCATCATTCTGCAGCTCCCAATTAAGGATAGCTCTCAGAAATCGACCGTGCATCGAGTGTTTTTTCCCTGAATGGTATAGCGTCGTTCACAGCATGCTGCTATGAAAGCCAGTCTGCAGCCTGGCATCTTCCTGGAGATTTAGGGTGTCATTTGTCTGCTGAAGTCACTGTGCGCCGTCGCACCAACTCAGTTCTGATGTCGTCGCGCCCAAACACCTCGATCGTCAGCACAGGCATTTTGCGAGGTGATGTAGTAAACCGCCACTTGAGATCCCTGAGCCTCCGCGACCACTGCCGTTACAGGGTGTTTGACGCCTCACCCGGCACCCGCCGGCCAGCTAGCGACGGACTGGCACATCCTGCGCCGGCGCCGGCCTTTCCAGGTGGCCGATAGTGACCCGACCGAGCTGACCCCGCCGGAGCCGGGGAGGGAGGAGGTGTGGAGACTGACCGGTCGCGGCCGCCGAGGCGTGGTGAACTCGATGCCGCGGTCCTGGTCCTCCTCGGCCTCGGCGGTGGCCAGCCGGTCGAACTTGACCCGCCTCTCCCGAGGCATGGTGCTCAGGCCGGCGCCGCGGGGTGGCGGTGGGTCAAGCTGACAGTGGCGCTCCGACCGCTGACCTGGGTCAGCTCACCATGATGGGCCAGCTCACGTCTCCTGCACGAGAGAAGAGGGATGAGTCAGTATCCGGGGTAAAGTTGTCGCCAGGTCATGTCACGTGCTCTGCATGAGAGACGAGAGGGATGAGTCACTATCCGGGGTGAAGTTGTCTCCAGCTCATGTCACGTGCCCTGCACGAGAGCCGAGAGGGAAGGGTCCAGTAAGCTGGACGCTGCCACGGCTGCTGACCCGGGATCAATTCACTATGTCAAGTCAGGTCGCTTATTCCGTGGAACAACAGAGTTGCATGCGCTGTCCACATGTCACTACTTTGTCTGCTAGCTGCTAACATTGGGGTTTATTGGCGCTTCGACTGTGTCATCATTTTGCATCCACTGACACGTCCAGTGGTTCTCATGTGTTCCGCGTATGCGTGAACGACACGCTATGCGCACTGACTTATCACGGCGGAGTTTGGTTCATTAAAGTCCTGGTTACCCACCGCGACGGATCATTAAACGGGGAGTAAATGATGATAAAATTTTGCATCAAAAGTTGGGTCCTCGCCAGTGAGGGAGCACGGAACCGGATGAAAACGTCAATAGATGGAAGAAAATGATGGAGCGACCTAGATGAGCCGTTCGGAACGGGGTCGGCGCTTATAGGACAGCATGGGAGCTATTCAGAATGGAGTCAGAGGTACAAGCAAGAGACGTGTTGCGCCGCACTCGGTCTCATGGGCCGATGGAGAAGTACAAGTATCGTCGAAATCACCCTGAAAACGTTCTGAAACGTTCTGAAGGCAGAGGATCACCGGTTCACGAGTGGGTTTATGCATGGCATGGCCTGAAAATTGGCCGGCTTTTAGCCGCTCACAAACCGCATGAAAGAAGCCGAGGAATTTGGAATGGCTTGTGTTTTTGATGACTGACCAAGCTGATGCTTAGATAGAAACTATTTCTAGTGGATATTGGTTAAAACAATTTCAGCTATTTGCCCATGGATCAGGTCACGGTACATTGCACTTTAGGACAGTTTTCTAAAATGACGCTCACCGCTTCCCGATTGATTACTGGCGAACATTTGGGTTCGATGTGCTGGTTATTGGCTGATTGTTCCCTATCCGCATTCCAATAGCCAAGACGTTAAGGCTATGTGAGTTCAAAATGATGAAACGTATTGCTCGCGTTGAAATCCCACGAAACGATTGTGAGCTTACCGACAGGCAAAATCACTTTCATCGCAAACGACGGTCGTATTGTACCATTAACAAACTGCCCGAACCCCTAGCCATGCCCGAATCAGGGTCCAGTCTCTGGCCAAAAGAGTACTCCGCATTTGGGGGTCATTTTGGTGGGGGGTGAGGCAATGAAAAAAAGCAGTGCACTACAGCTATGAAAACCTGTCCTAATGCAACGGGCTATCAGTGTCTCCATCATACAAGAAGCCATTCCAAACGTTGGCTTGGCTAGTGTTCGGCACATCACTCGGCGCTGCGGCTCAGTTCCTGTGTGTGGCTGGTCACCAGGTAGGTCAGCAGGCTGGTCAGCATGCACAATCGTCGTAACAGTCCACGATATGGAATTCAGCCACCTGCCAACTTTAACAGGAACTTTAAGGTCAGGAGAGGGTCACTGATGCATGGGAATACACGAATGATCTAGCAGAGAAAATGCCTGGTTATGCCATGTGTTTTAAATAGATTTACTGATGAAGTTGATTTTTTCTGACCACTCAATTTTACCGACCTGCTTTCCATATTTCAACGATTGCAGACCATCCTACGCACTGACTTACAAATGTAAATCAGTGAAACATATCCTGAACCCTGGATCGCCTCGACAACAGTGCCCACCAACCAATTTAGCACCGTGAGAGACATACTCGCCCACCTTACACCTGAGCAGAATCTCACGCGCACCACGCATCTAGCTGAATGTTTGACTAATATCTAACAACTCGAGCCGCTCCAGCAAGCACTCTTGTTTGGCACTTCTTGACGAGCACTTCACAAGCCAGCACTTCTTGACAACCACTTTTGTTTGTGATGACCCGGTGTTTGGGTTCTGTTTTTCCTCCACTACACTCAATTTCGTTTTGGCCATTATCTAGATGGCTTTCATGTCACTTAGGAGCTGCCGAGTCCGTGCCCACAGAAACTTTCTTTCTTCCGAAACCTCGAGGTAGAAGGACAACGGCGCACTCAGTGAAGCGGTTTACGGGACAACAATATATTGAAGACAGCAGTCTATATCTCAGTAAATCGAAGAGCCTCCACGCAGAGGCGAGGTGCCCCCGGCAGGCTCCTGGGTCTGCGAGTTCATGCTCTGATACGTAGCAACTGCCAGCTGGTGCTCACCAGAGATGCCTCCATTCCCAATATGTCGTCCACCCAGATGTCACATTTTCGGTAGTCGAAACAGGAAGCAGAAGCTATTTCGTGGTGTAAACATATGAATATGCGGTCACATTTGTCTTCGGCACGTCGCGTTATCATCGTTAGAATAACACAGAATTCGAACAATGCAGTTGCCGAGACACAAGGCCAGGGAAACGTCGCGAAATGTGTGCATCCGATCTTGGGCACGAGCGCTCAGTCCTCTGTGTCACCACGCTACCCATGGCACCCCAGAGAGCGCTTCAGTATGTACTCTACTACTACCACCCGCTCAGGCAAGCCATTTATTCGCAGCTGAGTTGTAGGCATTCGTGAGGATCGGTACATAAGCAATTCGCCGAACAGATTATGTCGTGCACTACATGCCAAATGACGCAGATAGTGCAGACACAGGAATAACGCTGCATGAAGACTTCGAAAAACACATACATTTACCTATCTGATGTTATCACTCTGCAATATCAGGCACGACATCGACGCAGACACTGGTTGCATGTCAGAGAAAGCCAACGCTCGCGGAAAGGACGTGCACATTTGTTTCTCGGTGCCGTTAGGTCACCCAGCGATGACACGTATAGCGCGCACCCATGACTCGCATGTGGTTAATGCGACCATTGTAGCGTTTGAGTCACCTGCTAGAGTAATAAAACGACTATTGTGCGCGTTTGAACTAGTGGAGTTTACGTGCGTGATCTGATTCATCTTCAGCCTCTTTGATAACGCATCGCAGCTCAGGAAATTTTGCTGGGTAGCGCGATTTCCTTATCGGTTTTTATGTGACGGAAGCTAATCATTCCCGGCCTTGTGCAAATTAAAAGTTACTCCAGTGGAAAATCGATGACTGCTGAGCTTTTCAGGGAGTGGAAAGAATTATTTTAAGTATGTTTCATGGGGCTTGTGTTACAGCCCGATTAATATAATCAAAACATTTTCGCGCCTATTTGCCCCAGTGATGGAGCAATTAAGGCTTCGAAAAAGGTCAATTTCCGTCTCTCTAACATTTCAAAAACAAGGATGCTAAGGTAGGTGGATCACCTTTTAAGTCCTAATTGTGCTGACTTGTTTCTTGTCGAAGGTTTGTAGGATCAAATATGGGTGAAAATTCATCACATCTATCTGATATGATATCAGTTACGTCCGACATTGATTTGGCGATTCGAGAACTTCGTAGCATACATTTAAATAGTGGTGACGTCATCAAGCTCAAAAGATGGACGGCAAAATGTCGTAAACGCAAACCCTTACCAAGGTGAATCGCCACAGCTCCATATACCTTCCACTGACCGCACGTGAGAGACTGATAAAATACTTTGTGTTTTGCATACCTTGTTAGCTTATGACTTAAACTTAGTTTCTTGCAAATTAATATAAGGATGAAATTAGTTTGTCATAAAAACGTTTATGAAAAAAAACGCTTAGAATGACGTTTTAAGAATCAGGTGAGATAAGAATGTTAGTTAACGATCAAGAACGTCAAAAAAGATCCGTACGCTATGAAAGCAGCATTTTGAACAGAAGATAATCATGAATGCGAAAATAAGTATTTTACGTCGGCGACTTTTATGCGACAGGTCTATGCGACGCATCTAAGAGGGCTTAACTATCTATTATGCCCTGGGTTTGCTTCCGCCACCTTAAGAGCATTTTATGTGTCGCCAACCATCATCTGAGAAAAATTGTCACAGAAGTTGACTTTCTGCGACTTTGAACACTTTTCTTAATTGTTTCGATTCTGTACGTCAAGAGGCAGTATACGTTTTTCCCGTGCTTCCTGTGAAGGTTACGAACGTGCATCCAGTAATCATATAACGCCGACACACAGCGTTCGTACAGCGCCGACACACCGAGTTCGCCCTTTTCACGCACACCAGGGCTAACAGCGTTTTACGAAAAGACGTTCAAACTGGCCTAGGCTGGTCAGCTCCCTAAGCAAACTGAACAATGCTCGAGGATTATGTAAGACGATTTGCTTCGCTGAAATGTGTCGTTAACGGCGCGCTTCAGCACAATGCGGCGCGCGGACAGCGTAGCGGAATGGTGTAGGCCGATAAGCATCATGTCAATGAGTGTGCGCACCGACCGCGACCCGACCCGCCGTCAAGGACGGAGGGGGAAGGGCGGGGGAGGAAGACGGGGAGGAGGGACGGCGTGGCAGGGCCGACATGGAGAAAGAGTGCCCACTCTACCCAAAGCTGATTACGGTCACAGAGACAGCTCAGCTCCAACGGTGATGTGCATGGATTATGATGCATGCAACAATATAGTCCGATGCGGTAGGACAGGACGAAGGGCAGCGGAAGCCCGTAGAGAGGGTGGGCCCGACCGAGTACTGTGGCCCAGAGGAATTTGTGTGTGTGTGTGTGTGTGTGTGTGTGTGTGTGTGTGTGTGTGTGTGTGTGTGTGTGTGTGTGTGTGTGTGTGTGTGTGTGTGTGTGTGTGTGTGTGTGTGTGTGTGTGTGTGTGTGTGTGTGTGTGAGTGTGTGTGTGTGTGCGTGGGCGTGTTGCACTACGGCTGTAGCGATGTGTTTCATGTAATGTTATTAGAAACCGGTGTTTTTGCAGCAAATATTTGTTTATACGTTTTAATCCATACGGACGCGTATCATGTGGACAGTCATGTTCCAACACAAGAAAAAATGCTTCACCACACGGCTAGTGGTCTGAGACGGTAAGTTTCAGCTCTACGCCATCCTTTTCACTTTGAACACGAGCATGCGGCTGGTCAGCTGACACGTTCGGTAACACCCGTCTCAATCAACTACACAAATGGGAAACCCATTACACATTGCAGCATCAATCTGTCGTGGCCCAGGAGTCGTCCCGTGCCCAAACATGCTGACCCGAAACACGTCGCTCGCGACAGGGCGGTCTGTGCGTCCAACCGCGGGGAAAACCCATCCGCTTTTTCCGATCCGTTAGGGCGCATTTTCCCTGCAGCGCAGCCGTTGAGCGGCTTGTTGGTCCGGCGGCTCGTCGACGTCATCGCAGCGACGCCCGCGGGCACGGCCTGGACAATGGGCCCGTTTGCGCGCGAACGCCACACTTTTCCGCGCGCCTTGTACGGCCAGAAGGAAGATGGGCGGTGGCAGCGTGCCCCCGCGTGCCTAGCACCGCTGTGGCGGCAGTGTGACGGCACGGACTGCCTCCTGGGCAGGCCCGGGCCGCCCGCTGTGGCGGCAGTATGGCGGCACGGGCTGCCTCCTGGCCAGGCCCGGGCCTCCCGCTGTGGCGGCAGTGTGGCGGCACGGACTGCCTCCTGGCCAGGCCCGGGTCGCTCGCTGTGGCGGCAGTGTGGCGGCACGGGCTGCCGCCTGGCCAGGCCCGGGCCGCTCGCAGTGGCGAATGTCACCAGACCGCCTCTTATGCAGACGACAGGCGCGACGGCGCGGGCCGGGCGGTGCGCTGCAGCCTGTTATACTTTTATGCGATGGGGTTTGTGCATTTGGTGACCTGAATAACCCATTCTGAGAACTGGCAATATTTTGAGTGGGTAAGGCCACAGTCATGGGCGTTATCACCTCTGGAGGTCTTTGGTTTTCTTCAAAGACAGACTATGTCTGAATCCTATAATGCGTGAAATTACAGGAGTTTGAACATGTAGGCACAAAGATGTTCAAGGATAAAAGGAAGAAAAACAGTTCCCAAAAGTCTGATAATTTCTGACCTGAATAATATTTTTCCCTTCGTGACTTTTCACAGTCGTTTGCTAAAGCAAATTTGAAATTTACTCATGAAGCTTACCTGACGTGGTAGACCGCCCAAGGTGGCTTACCTGGCGTGGCACCAGGCCGCCCAAGGTGGCCTACCCGGCGTGGCAGACCGCCCAAGGTGGCTTACCCGGCGTGGCAGACCGCCCAAGGTGGCTTACCTGACGTGGCAGACCGCCCAAGATGGCTTATCTGGCGTAGCAGACCGCCCAAGGTGGCTTACCCGGCGTGGCAGACCGCCCAAGGTGGCTTGCCTGGCGTGGCAGACCGCCCAAGGTGGCTTGCCTGACGTGGCAGACCGCCCAAGGTGGCTTGCCTGGCGTGGCAGACCGCCCAAGGTGGCTTACCCGGCGTGGCAGACCGCCCAAGGTGGCCCGTGAAATATTCCTCCTGAGTGCAAGGCAGGAAGGCTTAGGATCCTTTTTGTGCATTGCGTGCACGATGGCCCGAAACTTAGCTGGATTGTCCGCCTACAACAATGTGCATTCAACCAGCAATTAATTTTTCAACGGTATCTCTAGCTCCACTTCCCATAGATGTACTGTGCAGGGCTTGGCTTGCCAAAGGGGTGGCTGCTAGACGCAGGCTAAGCATTTTCCAGTCCCACTTACTTCAAAGACTCCGGGCCTGGTTCTTCGAACCTGAACCGGACACGGCGCAGCATGTGAGAGACGAGATTATGTGGTTTTAACCGCATCCTGATGGCAAATTGTCCTGTCTTTCATCTCCACATGGGTATGTGTGGAATAAAATTCCTTGGAGACATGACTGTCAGACAGAGACGATTCTGGACGTACATCCAACTGCGTACGAAGCATCCCAATCCCAGGACTGACCTAAGGCATCACGGTTTAGTGCAAGTCCCGCAAGATGGGAGTTGTTGATGGGAAGCGGACCTTGGAGTAACTATCTTTACAATCGAAGTAGGCACAAGCATGCTTTAAATACCGATAACGAGAAAAACCACTCGCTGCTTTTCGTTCCAAGGAACCGCATTCTTTGAGGTTGACGATACGCAGTCCAAAAGCGTTCTACAAATGGGAATCGGAGAGATGAGGCTGAGAGACATGGACAAGCTACCTAGAAAATGCTTACCGCAGTTGTGCCTCCACCCAGATTCAATCGCTTCCGCCTCAGATACTTCATAGGTATATACCCACTTAACGGCTCTTGCACGTGAAGGGAGTGTTCCACAATTATATTGGATTTTGAACTAAAATAGCCATCTTTAAGACCTTTCGGTGTAGTCACAGCCCTGCCCTTCTAGAGACCTGAGCTCCCTCTATTTTCTGAGCTACACGCCAGCGGAAATGGGGAGAGTGCTTCGGGGAGAGCATTTCAAAGTCATCTTAGCATTCATGACGTCATAATAACGTCATTTAAACTCTGTCACTCCATAGGCAACGCGGTGATCACGACCAAGAGAGAATACAATCGTTGACGCGTCCATATCTGGCGTTCGTGAACACGATTTCCAGATAAAAAGGCCGCCAATCAAAGTGCAAGGTACGATCACGTAATCAAACTGTGACGTATTGAGAAGCAAATCTAATTAACAGAAATTGTTCTGTCTAGAACAGTCTTTTCCACTTAAGAATTATACCAAGAGTTAGAAGAGAGCTTATTTCATCATATCTGATGCTTGCTTCATGTCTTCAAATGTGAGATATGCCCCTTAAGACGCGTCATAGAATCACCAGCATACACTTTCCGTGTGGAAAATGATATGTCAATGCATTACTTCTTCAGGTGCGAGCCCGTGCGTGCTTTTTGGTGAAAGACATCAGCTCCTGTAAACCGATACTTTAGACCCACTCGAATAAGGCTTGGCGCGAGCGCTGTGTGGTTCTTGCTTCCCATGCGCTGTAAATCTCGCAATATTATTAGCTAAAAGATACGCCGAAGAAAAGGATGCAGTTTTACCTTTCAAAAATTTCAAGGTGAATGTGGAACAATTCTTTCAAGCCGAGTGAATAAAAGCCAATTGAAGAGAGAGAATGAGCAGAGGCTCATGGAAAATTGGCTAATGTTTTGTGATCGTGACATGATCACGTTAAGAGCAGTGAAGCCCAACGGTGGTAAAGACTGTGGCGCAGGTGTGATGATGCGTAAATGCGATCTATTGTTTTACCAGCATTTGCGCTGCTGCTCTGGAGGGTATGTACTGTCTCCAGAAGGATGACTTGACAACTGTGTCAATATTACTGTGCGCAGCTGACCGCCGCTGTGGTCTCTTGATCCCGGGGGCGATTACATCGAAGTCCAGTGTATGTTTATGTGTGCAGATATGTGCCTGGCTCCGAATATTGGTCCCTGGTTCCCATTGGTTCTTTCGACAAAGCAAGATGCTGCATCCTGGTTCTCACGGGTTCTTTTGACAACACAAGACTCTGGGTCCTGGCGCCCACTGGTTTTTTCGACAAAACAAGATGCTGGATCTTGGTTCCCACCGGTTCTTTCAACAAAATAAGACCATGGATCCTGGTTCTCAGTGGTTCTTTCGAAAAGGTAAAACCCTGGATATTGATTCCCAATGGATTGTGGGACAAAACAAGACCCTGGATCTTGGTTCTCACTAGTTCTTTCAACAAAACAAGACCCTGGATCCTGGTTCTCAGTGGTTATTTCGGCAAAACAACACCCTAGATCCTGGTTCCCAATGGATCTTTTGACAAAGCGTTATGCTGCATCCTGGTTCCCATTGGTTCGTATACAAAACAAAACCCAAGACTCTGGATCCTGAAAAAACACAATACTCTGGATCCTGGCGCCCACTGGTGTTTCGACAAAACAAGATGCTGGATCTTGGTTCCCGCTGTTTCTTTTAACAACACAAGACCTGCATCTTGGTTCCGATTAGTTGATTTATAAGCCCTGGCTTCAGCTCCTGGCTTTACTTGTTTTTCGTCAATGCCAGCCCCAGGTTCCCATAAGTTCTTTGGAGAGCAACAGAAATAACAACATGCCATGAATACTAAACACCATGTCTCACAGTTCACACTAGTTACTTTACCAACACTAGACTTCTGAGGTCAGAATATGAAGTACTCTGACAGTCTTGGGACCTTGGAAAAATTGGCCCAAAAAATCACCCTGCAAAACCCAAATACTCAACTCTAAAATTGCAGATTAGTAGATCACATACAAGTCAAAATAAACAGCATGCCCTGACTCTGTAACAACAATAAAGCCTATCCAGAAGCCTGAGTACAAGGCTCAAGCAGATATAGATTCGTTATGTGCGTGATAAAGCAGTATCAATGTGGAACTAACTTTGGTCTGCAGGTGGGCTGGGCATGTGTAGAAAATTATTGCTGAGCTTTGATGGCAGCCTGTGATGTTGGGGTGATTTTCTGGCTCTATATATATATATATATATATATATATATATATATATATGCATATGGTTGCTTCATTTGTCTACCTCCTAGCCACCTTCGAAATGCATAGAAGAATAAACAGAGTAAAATGGAATATTCTAGAATATCTGGAATGTAATATCTAAAAGAACCGTGCAAAATGCTATGATATTCTCGGAAAAAAATCATCTGAAATTTTCATTCTCCTCTTTTGAGCTGCGTCTCAAGCTTTCCGGCATATCATGTGCCCAAAGTGCATTTGTTTACATCAGAAGCTACATTTCAACACATACAAACCTTGCTTGTATCTGAAATTGTTGTCGATGATTTGAATAGATTATTGCACGTTAGATGGTGTGTTTTGGTGTGAGCAATGAGAAGTCAATAAAATAGAAACGTTGTCCCGCATTCTCACACGGGGTAGCCTCACCACCAACAGCCTCAGTTCCTTGACGTCACATTCCCTTTTGGTTTTAGATAAGCGAAACATGTGATCCTAGCTTCCCTATCTGCGGCCTTGATGAGTGACGCGCGGTGGCGCCACGTTGGTGTGCGAGGTGTTGGGGATGGTTGCCGCGTCATTTGATTGATAATCATTCTGTGCTATTCTTATGAAAACTGATATGTGCATATATATATACATATATATATATATATATATATATATATATATATATAGTATAAATCATTTCTGTGATATATGCACGGAGGAGCGGACCTTTCCTTTCAGGATAACATTACGCTGCTAACAGCCCAGTTGCAGACCTAGCAGATCTGCATCATACCTGTATCGTGACACGCTATGGATTTTGTTCTTCTGAATTTGTAGTGTT
Source organism: Pollicipes pollicipes (assembly GCF_011947565.3). NCBI lineage: Eukaryota > Metazoa > Arthropoda > Thecostraca > Pollicipedomorpha > Pollicipedidae > Pollicipes > Pollicipes pollicipes. The sequence goes on along the minus strand of NW_023596818.1, from coordinate 29,517,447 downwards.
ATTAACATTGAAGAACAGCAAATTTGTTTCATGGTATATGAGGAACAGCCTGAGCAGATAACCAGCAATGTTCATGGACTTAATTTTATTAATTTACATTAAGAACAGCACACATTGCTGGACCTGAAAAAGTGGGGTGTGTGAGCAGCAACTGCTGTGAAGAGCTCCTGGTAATATTTTGGCTCTTGCTGGTTTCGGAACATAATTTTAAAATGGATCTTGGTTCTTGATGAAATTGAATCCCCATCTTAAGCCTGCGCTGCATCTTGATTCTTGCTAGATCACTGGATCTTGCTGGATCTTGCTTGATATTCCAGGCTGGGTCTTGGTTCTTGCTGCATCCCTCAGCATAATGCCAGGCTGAATTTTGGTTCTTGCTGGGCCCCTATGTCCGATTCAAGTTGGATCTTGGTTCTTGCTGGTTCTTTCAGTTTGGTATCAGGCTAGATCCTGGTTCTTGCGGGATCTTTCGTCTTCATGTCAAGCTGGAGCCTGGTTCTTGTTGGATCTTTTGGCTTATTGTCAAGCTGGATTCTGGTTCTTGCTGGATCTTTCGATTTATTGTCAAGCTGGATCCTGGTTCTTGCTGGATCTTTCGGCGTATTGCCAGATTGATTCCTGGTTTCTTCCTGGTTCCGGAACCAGGAACCAGGAACCGGTTCCCGGGAAGAAATCTTGGGAACCAGGCACAGGGCTGTATGTGTGTATGTGAGTGTTTGCGGCAAGTGTTGTGTTGAGAGTGTGAATGAAGTATGAAAAAAACACATCTGGAGTCGGTGGGCTCCAGACCGCAGTAACTGTCAGACAAATTGGGCACTATTTTTTCGATCACAGAAAAAGACACCAAAACGAAACGGACAGCTGCAAAAGAGCATCAAAACAAAGCTGGACACCGGTAAACTTTATGGCGTGGTAACATCCATAGCTACAAGAACCTGAGTTTTTTACCCACGCAGTTTTCATGGCCAGATAATTATCAGTTTAGGTCACGACGTGTTATATTGGAGGCTGTATTCGTAAAACGCATCACTGCCTACTTCACGATCGATTGCTGGCTCACGTATGTGTCGGGCAGTGTCGAGAGCGGTTTGTGATTTGTGGACGGCTGCATAGCCTACACCATGCAGTTGGTTTTATGTCGTTATCTGCCTTGGCTGCCCATTGCTGGATGAAATCCTTAAAAACGCCGCAAAAGGTGTGGGTCAATGGTTTGCGCATGGCTGCGCACGCTGGCCTCCACAAATCGACCCGCACTTTTTGTATTTCCGATCTCAGTTGAGCCGGTCTTTCGTCTCGGCGATGTCGGCCCGTCGACATCTGGTCTTTTGTCTCGGCGTTGTCGGCCCGTCGACATCTGGTCTTTTGTCTCGGCGACGTCTACCCGTCAACATCTGGTCTTTCGTCTCAGAGATGTCGGCCCGTCGACATCTGGTCTTGTGTCTCGGTGATGTCGGCCCGTCGACATCTGGTCGTTCGTCTCGGCGACGTCTACCCGTCAACATCTGGTCTTTCGTCTCAGCGATGTCGGCCCGTCGACATCTGGTCTTTCGTCTCGGCGACGTCGACCCGTCGACATCCAGTCTTCCGTCTCAGCGATGTCGGCCCGTTGACATCTGGTCTTTCGTCTCGGTGATGTCGGCCCGTCGACATCTGGTCTTTTGTCTCGGTGATGCCGGCTCGTTGACGCCTGGTCTTGTGTCTCGGAGATGTCGGCCAGTCGACATCGGGTCTTTTGTCTCGGTGATGCCGGGTCGTCGACATCCGAACCCGATTGCCATCCATGTACTATGGCTTTTTTTCAAGTTGAAAATTTCATCATTTTCGTCTAAATCCGGCAGATGACGCGAAATCGTCGCGATGCTGCATAATCGCAGGAAGACATGCCTAATCCATCAGGTTGAATGTCAATGCCTCAAGTTTTATACATCACAAGCGTCCGTCTTGCATTGCATTGCCCGTCTTGCTGGTGAAACCCGAGTGAACTTTGAATGAGTTACTTTAAAGACATCAGCTTCTAGAAAGCATGACAGCTGGGTCGGGTCGGGCGACTCGGGCTGAAAACTTAATCACGCTTTAAGTAGGACTCACACGGCATGCAGCGTCGCTCATAATCAGGATGTGAGGAGGATAGCGGGGGCTTTCACACCCTGCAGCACACTTCACAGCTTTCCACATGAGCCGGTCACCCAATGACATGGTTTGATTTTCTACGACAGAGCACAAAAACAACGCATGATGACATATAAATGAGAATATCGATGGCGCATAATGTATGTTCCCAGGGTTTTTTCCTGTGCGGCGAACACGCATACAGAGCTCGGACAATAACCCGTGAATCGATCTACGTCATGCTTTTGCAGAGGGCTCCGCACTGTTGGATGGCTATCGCTGCTGTGTGGAGGATTTGTTTTATTTTGCCATCTCCCGTCTGATCACGCTTGGCAGTCTTATAGAGAAGAAGACTGCAGGGAATTTTGGCTGCATGTTTGAATGCATGGCACGCGATTGAATTCTGTCATATCTATCGTCGATTAGCGATCGCTTATCGGTGGCAACCTCCTTGTTTGCCAGAATATTCAAGATGAAAGCGGCATTTAGACCTTGAGTTAGACTTATAATGTGGCCAGCAAGCCGTTTTGAGTCCCACTTCGAAGACCCGCCCGAATATTTATACGTCACACTTTTCCTGATTACTTTCCCTGATTTGGATGTGCGTCCGACGTACTGAGAAAGGGCCGGAGTGAACAGACAACCAGACATAAAAGCGGGTAAAGGAGACGTCACATATACTGCCCCGGCGAGATTAAACGCGAATTAAGTAGGCAAGAGCTTTACTGAGAACGATGGCCTCTTGTGGACCATTGCTGCGCCCCAAGACTCGCACCGGCCTCCTGTCACCGCTCTTCAGCCGACATTGTGTTCCCGGTGGCGCCGCAGGATATGTTATCGAGAGACATCCGCTATACCTTCGTGACCCGCCATCAACATGCGTGTGTCGCACGTTGTTCGCAGACCACGATAGCTGATTAGAGGCAAAGACGAGCTATGAACGGTATCATCGCAATCACGTCAACCAAACATTTGCGTCGAGGGCATTTTTAACATGGGCTCTGTAGCGATGGAAATTCCTACATGGAAATATACGTGTGCATGCACTGTTGTAGACTTTTTTCTGGAAAATTACGTCTTTTTCTTCACTCACGTAGTACTAGAGAGTTCCAAACATTCGCAATAGCCTGAATTTCGCTACCTTCCACCCCACGGCCGTGTCGGCCGCCTCGCAAGCTCGAGCGCTCATACACGCGAATTCAAAGTGGTTCCGCAGCATCGTGCAAACAAGACTTGACAGGTCACGGAAAGCGGTCCCAAGGACGTCAGCAACTGATGGATCACGAGGAGGGGGGGGGGGGGGGGGCAGGGCACGAACAAAGCACCGCCGGGTGTGCAGCTGGGATGCAGAATTGCTCAATGGATACAGCTTGCTCGTTCTCTGGGTCCACGTGATCTATAGCAGCCAGTCTTTTGGAAATGTGTCAGTTGAACAGATGAGCATAGCACAAAGAAATAAGCCGCAGAAAAACCACAGATTCACGGCGCACATTCCTTTTCTTCACCACTTCTGCATTGGTCGAGCACCCCCTCGGTTGGCTGCTGGCGACCTGTTGTGATCTTATACAGTGCGATCCCAACCGGCACAAAGTCAAACCAGATCATCGATTACAGAAAGCTGTATACCACTGCAACTACAAGCGCAGCTAGCCGTGCGTGCCTGTGCTTGTGACGTTATAACCCCGTGACCTGACCTCCACGATACGTCCGCTTATCATTCGACACACGTGGAAAATCTGATGACCTGCATCCGAAGATTGAGAAGCTATCCCAGAGATCGCGAAGGCAAGAGTTGCTTTTAAGGTCCAAAGGGTCATATGTTTAAGGGATCAGCTTTTCATGAATACAAAACGTTTGTGAGTTTAGTTCAAAAAACATAAATATGTCATCAGTTTTCGTGAGCAATCCTGGATCACAATGCTAGATACCGTTGATTGAATTCCAGCCGATTTTTGTGAATTTCCCCACAAATAAGTTGTAAATTCCGAAACACACAACTACCTTATGGAAATATTGGCCACCACGAAATTCTTCGAGATCTGCACGGAAAACTTACTTGTGTCTGACTTAAATGGCTTGAGACAGGGTAGATAGGATGATTTCAATGTTGACAGGCAAGACACACGGACGAAGAAACTTTCTACACATCTTCCTCTACCTAGAAACACCTACAACCGCCCGAAAATAGCATCGCACAAATTGGAACAAAGAAATGCATCCTAGTTCATACCTCAAGCGCTCCTGCGCAAGGTAAACCAGCGGCCTCTGGTATCGACAGCGCAGGCCCCGCACTTCGAGGGGGCTTCTGGGCTCCTCGTCTGCGCGGTCATATAGACTTAACACGGTCTCATTCAAGGGATTCTGGTATGAAACGCATACAATTTTGATGTCAGCAGATGCATGATGTATTTTTGAACACCTCTAGCCCCCTCATTGAGCTTTATGTACAATATTATGACAATTAAAATACAGTTAACTGACGGCTGTCGGCCGGTCAATGAACCAGGTCCGAGGTGCAGCGGGCGGTCTACGGACTACGCGCCTTTTCAGAGTTGGAAGCAGGGTCGTAGATGCGCAAAAGTAGTTGGGGGCAGGGGGCTGAGCCCTTAAAAACGATGAATGATAAGGAAGAATTAATGGAAAAATGATGACTAAAAATAGGACACTGCATCCATGGGTGGGAGGCAACATCCCCTCCCCCTGAATAAGAAATTACGCTCATGTAAGGCCGTGACGTTCAGAATGTCTTTATCTGACAATTCCATTAGATAAGTATTTATGCAGGCTATTGGTTAACAGCCGGCTGCACTTAAGTGCGAAGTTGATAATTGCCCTGCTGCATGCCACATAATTGTGAGTAGCAATCTCCAACTATGCAATTAGGATTCACTCAGGGAGCCAACAAATGATCTCGGGTCGAAAACGCTGCTGAAGGTTGCCAAAGTGTTAATATGTAATTGATTCTATCTGGGAGCCCGCAAGGTTTATCACGTTGTTTTACCCATCACATCCGATGTAGATCTACCTAATAATGATGTTGGACCACTTGAAAACTTGGTAGTTAGGCAATTTTTAGTTGTGGGTACCATGGGTATGATGTCAGATTTTGAAGATTCGGGTGTGTTCTAGTAAGACTTCATGTGTATTTATGATATATATATATATATATATATATATATATATATATATATATATGATATCATAAAATGTGCTGTGCTAAATCTGTGTTATGCAACTCATTTTTTATGTCAGGGTAATATCATTGGGCATATGTGAGCAACATCATTCATTAGCCAACGCGCTGATTCGCCGCTGTTCGGAACGCAGACTGATAGGGGAGGGAGAGATCGATGCGAACTCTTCTCCATGGTGTTTCGAAACTAAGAAAGATAGGGCCTCGCGGAAAGAAATCAAGGGATTGGTCTCAGCCGGATCTCGCGATCGGTAAGAAGTCCTATATTGCTTGACCAAAAGAAGGTCAAGGGACAACTTGTTCTGAAAATCGAACATTTCTCAGCATTACATGCTGTTTTGTATGACTCCATACCCTTTAATGACGCGTGATATAAACAAGAGTGCTCCTTGTTTGCTTCTGAGTGCAATGGTGTATAATCTTATGCATTTAGCACGCATTGGTGTGTAATCTTATGTACTTAGCACGTATTGGCGTGTAGTTTTATGTTTTTAGCATGTGTTTATCCTGCAGAGCACCGTTAACGTAACAGCGTCGGTCCGACGCCTACACCTTCCGTTCATAATCGTGCAGTGTTCCTAAACGCATCGCCTCTCAGAAAGCAGGAAGGCTAGAGTAAGGCTTTTGGCGCCAAAACGCACACGTTGAATGGCTCAGAGGCTACTGAAAATGTGGGTGCGATTGCGCGACATGCCGGAAAAGTATCTTAAGAAAACATCAGAGGGGGGGGGGCATCTCCCGTGACAAGGACGATGGCTAGGCTGCTGTTTTACATGGGGATTGCCACTCAACTAAATACTATGTCACATGATCGATTAATAAAGCCCCCGTAGACTTCAAGGACGCGATCATTGGCTCAATGGAATCCAGGACAACATTGTGGGTGAGTGGTTCATATATCAAGGGCTGGTAGTATCTGTCTTCAAATGCTTCCGTTTTGTGCGAGTTCATCACCCATCCGTAGTCAGTACAAGTGGCTGCAATGCCAAATATAGGTTTCTGAGATAATTAATCGACCTATTTGATAAAATAATCTAATCTTATTTCCAAACAAAGGAACGAATGCCACGTGTCTATGCATTTAAATCCATCCATCCACTGCCGAGAGACAGCGATAAGCCCTAGTGGGTCAGGGTCAAATCTCGGGTGTGGTATTTGGTCTACATTATGTCATGATTGAAACTGGTATGACATAGTCCTCAGTACAGACCCAGATTCTGAATGTGCCATACAATATGTGCAACAGCCTCTGTACTTCAGCGGAAGGGATGAGAATCTGGCCGGAAGGCGCGTCTGCGGCAGCTGCTGGCCTGATTTTGGGTCCGCGATAGGGCGGGTCTCGTGTATGCGCTTGGAGTCCGAAGTCGGCGGACTGTGCACAACCTCCAGCGCTTCCAAAAAACGATCATTTCTTTCAGCCAGGACTCACTTCACATGCTTGATAGTAAAAGATATCAAATTACTAGGCCTATCACTAGTCGAAACAACCTTGGTTGGCATCAACACCTTGCAACGAATGTGATCAGTCCGCCACGCCGCGTTTCAAATCGTCACGCCATTTCAGACAGATGGGTTCAAATGCTCGCCACGCGGTTATGAGCTTGTTTCAGTGCAAGTCTGTGGGCTGCCGTTGGTTGTGTTCGTGTCGCGAGAAGCTCGCTGGCTTAAAGGAAGTAGCTAATCGTCAGTCTCTTTAAGGCGCTGTGCGGCTTTTCTGAGGATCTACCATGGAGGGCGTCCCTGGTAGTAGCGGTACAACGCCCTGCCGATCTAGGATGCTCGTTGTTTGTGGATACCCACCCTGACGCTTCAGAGACCAATGGAGGGCATTGAAGTGACACATATCAAGGATTCATCCGGTTTTTCCTGCTTCTGAAAGAAACAGCGGCTTTGGGGTGAGAGGTTTATCGTCGGCGTATGCTCTAACCAGCTGGCGTAATTATCGCCGGCGTAGACACCAGCAATAAGCAGCCAGATAACTGAAAGATAATTTTGAAAAATGAGATGATTGTAATTTGTTTCCTTTTCCGCACTTTTTCAGCAAATAGGTAGCAAAAAAAATCATGTTTGTCACCTATCAAATCCTGCCAAACGGAGGTTTTTTTGCCTCTCGAGGTCAGAGCAGAAAAACTGATGCAACTCTCCCTACCCTCCCCTATGGGCAGCGCAGCGTATTTATGACGCAAGTGCAGAACATTGCAATCGAGCTGGGTGAAATGGAATCCGCGGCCGTGACATGGAGCGTAACGTAACCGCCTGACGTTGTCATTCAGGAGTGAAGCTTGCAAAAGCCTGTGCTCTCGTCTGGAACTATAGACAAACTGAATGTTGTCGATCCTGGCGCTAATTTCCGACCCTCCGTGAATGGCGGCACCAGCTACTGCAAAATCAGTAATTACCTGGCGTGGCCAGGTCTAAGGTCAGACTGGGCGGAACGGCCGCAACGTGTGACGGACTCTTTTCTGAGAACAGCATCAGAAGCAGACATCGCTCCTCAAGGGCTCGCCTCCTTTCGCCAGCACCCCCGTCACTTCACGAGTGCTCGTGCGCCGGCGCGGCTGCCCGGCGGCCACGGCGAGCAGAAGCGTGCTTTGTCAGACTGTAGTCGGAAGATAGACCGGCAAATTCGGTCGTTGTTGTCTATTGACATATCTTTCTCTCGCTAGCAGATACAGCGAAAAAAAGTTTGTAAGCAGCTTTTAGCCTCAGTGCTATTAAAAAACAAAGGATATTCACACAAACCGTCCATGGAGTGCGCAGACGGTAATCTTACGTTGATGCATGTATCGATTTGAGTTTTTTTTTATTCGTGAGTTTAAAGTTATTTTGTTGAGGTAAGGAACCTCAGCATATCCGAAGGTACTGGAAAAATCGTCATTTATGAGTGCGTCACCGTTTCACCAGCACTTCCCGGTATATTAATGGTCGTTAAAAGAAGCATGCCACCTATTTTGTGCTTTTTCTTATCGCTAGACAGACGCGTACAATTTGACTAGTAACACCAGTTGCCTCGAAATTCTTTTGAACAGCTCAGAATCTCGATTTAAAGTAGCCGCTCCCGTGGGAAAATAGTTTTCGACTCCCTACTCGCTACAATGAAAGTAACACATTTAGTATGGCTTATCTTTTCCAATGTGTGTGCTTTGAAATGTTCGCAGCGCACTTACTTGTCAAAAATATAGTAGTGTAACATATGTTACATAAGCTTAAAACACTCTGTATGGGCAAAGAGATAAGCGAGCATCAAGCTATTATCCCTCTAATTCACCGAAACGTTATACTGTGGTTTTTATTTCTCTCATATGGCGTTTACCACAGTTGCTCTTTTTTCAGGCACACTCTGGCTTTGGGAATGAGAACATCACATGGTCCACAGCAGCGCACTGCTTCAAACTTCACCCAATGCGTTTCTCGATAACAGGTCCGCACCACGCGCTGGCCCAATGGCAATATTTCATTTGCTCGCAGCAGTAGAGGTGAGACGGCAGTTATCATGACGACGGTGATCACGACTGCGGGGTACGATTAATGCCCTGCCCTGCCTTGCTCTGCAAGGCAGTGCACATGATGCATGGAACAAAATGTATTCATAACATGTTCTGCTATCGGAGGATTTAAGGAATCCTCATCATCTTTTCTGACAGAACCAAGTACTACACTTCCCTCACGGGTGTTCTTTGTTGTGCATTGGTTTGCTTAAATCAAAACGGTACCTATCTGTTCAAAAGCGATGACAACTGAACACGGTAAAAGTCACTCACCGACAGACGCAGGAGCCGCACAGTGTGGGTGCAGCCACCTCCGTGAGATTGCGGGACAAATCATCATCTGAGGGGTCAGACTAGTCATTGGGTGATAGCGTAACCTCAAAGCGAGGTTTAAAATGGGGAGACGTTGAACAGTTGTGCATTATACTGACAGAATTTGAGGAGGCAAGGTCCCATTTTATCGCCATCGGAGCACTTGCTCCATCAGCCCCCCCCCCCCCCTTCCCATCCTAGTGGGTACACCCATAGCACAGTGGGTTCCCCCTGACATGATCCTTCGGGGTCCGGCAGCCGTGGTTTGGAGCCACCAGAGCTGCGAGTGCGTCGCCGCGGAGTCACTCACTACTTTCCTGCCCTCTATCGTAGGTTTTCATAATTTGACCTTTCAAATGCGCCGAGGACTTAACAACGCCGCCGTTTTTTTTTTTCATTACGGACCATAAGTTGCACGAATACTACTTTTCAAGAACCGACGTTCTGTACGCACGTGAGCATCATCCAAATTTCCTTAAAATCCGTGGCACACAATCGAGACCGCTATTGCTTTGAATGAGGAAACAGTCCACGCCTCACAACGTGGATCGTTCGCGTACAGAAGAACCTACGAGGACATGACGACCTTGTTGTATGCATGTCGGCATGGTACTGACATCAAGCGTGAGCACCGCCTGAATAGTACAATACTCTACCAATCCTGATATGGAAGCGGAAAAATTTGTGAGTGGCAAAAACCAACACCATTCGAGACCAGCACTCGAAGGTTATCGTGTGACAAATGCTGTAGCAACAGAGAAGGGTAAGAATTACAGATAGCATTCCTTTAAATCCAGCAGCGAAAATGGTGGTAGATTAAAGGGCAAAGGGCAGGTGTTCTGCATGATTAGGAAAAATGCGCTGCAGGTAAAGAAACTAGACAAAACGCGTCGCCCCTCGTCCTTCCAATCCTTCAGCCACGTCTCCAACCGTGGCCTAGATCTGGACCGAGAACCGAATTATGCTAGCATAGGAACAAAACAGAACAACTTACCATCGTCTGTAGCTCCTCATCGTCACGCCTCGACAGCGGACGGTACCTGAGCCAACATATCTCCTCATCTGCACGCCTCAATGGCGGACGGTACCTGAGCCAACGTATCTCCTCATCTGCACGCCTCAATGGCGGACGGTACCTGATCCAACATATTTCCTCATCTGCACGCCTCAATAGCGGACGGTACCTGAGCCAACGTATCTCCTCATCTGCACGCCTCAATAGCGGACGGTACCTGATCCAACATATTTCCTCATCTGCACGCCTCAATAGCGGACGGTACCTGAGCCAACGTATCTCCTCATCTGCACGCCTCAATAGCGGACGGTACCTGAGCCAACATGTCTCCTCATCGGCACGCCTCGACACATGGACAATATCAGCACAATATCAGCACCGAAACGTATCTCCATTGCCAGCAGATTGTGTAACAAGGCTGAAATTCTGGACGGTTGGCAACACGTGCCCCGGCGGAGCCTCTCCACTGCCAGCACACTGTGAAAGACTGGGCCAGGTGTCTGCGAGATGTCTGCAACCGTGCTGAGGTCATTGCGATATGGTTGTCCGACGCAGGCGAACAAATCTGATGGAATAGGCACTTTTCATAGACGTGATAATGCCCGATAAATGTCTAGGTGTTTTTCTGGCAAAGCGAAATGTAAGAGGACATGTGTTGAGTTGCGATGTCTGGGCTAGGGCGTCGAGGTACTTTTCGCGCATATGCACGTCAGGATTTGCTTTTGTGAAAGGCTAATGCAAGCCTTTCGGCGTGGCCGTACGGGCGAAATTTTTACAAGCTTTTCTTACAACTTGAAGTTATAGTTTTAATTAATGATTCTAAGACCACGCAATGAGTAGTTGAAGTTGCCAACTATGTGATTCTGTTACATTCCTTACTGCAACCTATTCTCTATCTAAGTGATCGGAAGCACGAAACAAAATCAATGAGCCGTATTACTTGTTTCCTGGCACGCCAGTACGGATATAAATTGCGCAATAATAGCAAAGCGTAATGTCCAGATTAAGATTGTATCACCCTCAGGGAAGCTCCTGCCTTTGTGATGAAGTCAGCAGGTTTCCAGGACATGGCTGGGGGCTGTGAAACTAGCCTGAACGGGCTCAAGTACGCGAGCTCGCCACGAGTTCTGGCCTTCACTGGTTCGGTCATGCTGAACACGGGCCGGCTCATACAGCCCAGCACGCGCAGTTGGAGCGGAAAAGGCCACGGGCGACTGTCGGTGACCATGACGCATCGTTCATTAAAGGAGATGGGTTCGGCAGACAAAAGGTCACCGGCGACTGTTGGTGACCATGACGCATCTTTCATTAAAGGAGATGAGCTCGGCAGACAAAAGGTCACCGGCGACTGTTGGTGACCATGACGCATCGTTCATTAAAGGAGATGGGCTCGGCAGACAAAAGCCCTGTATAGTTCAATATCTTCTAGGGGTTTCACTAGCGTGCTTTTTTAAATATGTCCTAAACAAGGGACACTCCCTTTAATGCCTTTCTTTTTCAATGCGTTGGTGTGCTCCGTCGGGGAATTTGGGACTTTCTGTGGGAATGATAAGCTTTTTGAGGTCGCCAGCAGGGGCCGGCAAAAAACCTATATTCCCCCCCCCTTGCAAATGGTTTGAAACCGGCTGCCATCCATGTCTTATGGTGGCACTGTCTTTGTCTAGGAGTCCATCTAAAGGCTCTCCATGAGTCAGTCACCTGACTAAAGGGTTCTATCCCCATGTTTATCCAAGTTAGAAGTGACAGTGACAGGAGTGACAGAAGTTACTTTGGGATATCATTCTTCTCCAGTGTCAAAATCACCGGCACTGATAAAGAGTGATAATACAACAATGATACGTTATTAAGAGGGCCGACGAGCGTAAATGGATATCCTATGTGAGATAGCTTACATCAGCCCTCATTCGTTGCTGCGGGACAGCCAGCAACCTACGATTGGCGTAAGCCTTGTTTTACGCGCCATCACGAGTCACGACCTGGTACAGTGACCTGACACAGACTGCACTTAGGCATGTGCTGGCAGTGGATTTGGCTCGGTGGTGACATAATTTGGGGCTAAAATCCTCAAGAGCCGTGGAAGATAAAAGCCTGCAGATCAGGACAGTTGAAAATATGTGAAATTTCCACCGCAGCTTAAGCAAGCGGCTTGCCTGGAGCTCACAAAAACGGCACTTTTTCAACCTCCGCTAGGCTCTGTGCTACTATCGCCAGGCGCCGTGTAGTGTTCCGTGATGGTGAACCTTGTAGTTCATCCTTTTCGTTCGCAGCCCATGATGGGTTTGTTACGGGCTGCATACTACAAAGATGAACCACAGGACACGGCGCTACTGTACGCTACACGGCATCTGTGGATGAGAACATGCTTCAAAATCATATGTTATCAACGTGTCATCTTCATCACCTAGCCTGAATTTCACAGCGTTAGCTTCCGGCATGTTATGTGGTCCCAGAAATGTTACTGTGCAAGGGAGCGAAAGGCAGCCGCCACTCAGTTTCGAGTAAAACGAAGCAGAGCAAAAAAGCACAATCACCGGCTGCGGTACAACTGCGCCTGATGAGTTATCTGTTGTCGGCGAGTAGTACTGCGTCTCTGCATGGGGTCCCTGATGCACACAATCAAGACACCAAGTATGTCATGCACGTGCGTTGATAGCACATACACGTCACATCGTTCCTCGTCATGGTCTTCATGCCGCGTCATATTTCACGGCTGGTCTGAGCGCGGGCATCTAATTCCCGGCGAGTCGTGGCTCGTTTTACGGGTCAGTGAACAATCGTGTCCACGTGGTTTTTTGGGCCCGCCTGCCCGTTTATCTTCCGTGTGGCTTCCGGATTGCGGTCGGGCCCGCAGTGTTCTGAGGCCAGCCGACAGTTTACGGCACATGTCAACAAACGAAATGCAACAGCGTGCAACTTTACGCTCCGGATCTGAGAACTGGTCAGCCTGAAGAAAAAGTTACGTGAACCTAAATGAGAACATCAGAATGAGACGGAGCGCGCAGGCGCCAGAGACGGTCGGGAGGGAAGATAGTATGGTGGACGCGGGGACGAAAAGATCATCACAACGCTGGTGCAGGAATACGGCGCGCAACAGGCAACCGTGCTTAGCAGAAAAAAAAAACATTTGCATTAAAAACGCTACACAATGTCATCAAACCCAACATCACGGAGCAGCACTTGTTTCTGAGCGAGGTTTTAAGAAAGCGGCTGGATGATCTAGGACGATCTGAATGGTCTAAATGGTCTGAATGACCAGAGGAACAGGCTGAAATGTACTTGATGTACTACAGCACTGAATTGAAGGAATTAACTGAAGTATCTAACTGAAGTTTTAGCTGAGTTACTTGGCTGAAGTGCTGAAGTACCTGACTGAAATGTGCTCAAGATAGTCCGGGACGATTGTACTACACCGCATGCTTCCAAACTGGCCGTCGAATGGATCCACGATCACTTTGGGTGGCTTGTTACGTCGCGCAAAACAGTACACCCAAGCTCGGAGCATCCGTCCCATCAGACACCCGAGCTCGGATCATCCGTCCCATCAGACACCCGAGCTCGGAGCATTCGTCCCATCAGACACCCAAGCTCGGAGCATCCGTCTCATCAGACACCCGAGCTCGGCGCATCCGTCTTATCAGACACCCGAGCTTGGAGTCTCCATCTCATCAAGCACCCACCGGAGCATCCGTCTCATCAGACACCCGAGCTCGGGGCATCCATCCGACTAGAGACCCCTTTATGTTTTTTTTTTCAGTGGAGATACCTGAGAGCGGGACTTATGCAGATGACCCGCAAACTATGAAAGAACGCCACTGAACGCTCAGCTCAGAGACACAGGAGACAGAAATTATCTTAAACTGGGCGAGGGCGCCACGTCATTGGCATCACCTTTCTTACCGGCAAATACTGGCTTTTGCTAAGAGTGGGGGACATGTGTCGCCTCTCCCTCCCTTCCCGCCGTCTTCCTTTAGCGGCAAGGACGCATTGCAGCCGCTGCAGCCGATCTCGAGACAAACTAGCTTAGCGTACAACCGCTTCCCAGCTTTGCGATCCATGCGGCCTCTCCCCTCTCCTTTGAAGTGGTCACATGAGTCACCCGACTTCCAGCTGTGGTCACGCGACAAGGCGCGGGGCATGCCCCGACCTGGCGGCCCGGCAGCCTCTCTAGATGTCGCCAGCATCGCTCCGTGACCGCCCGAGGCGCGTGCGGCGCCGTCAAGAGAGCGGCGCTCGGGCGGGCCGGGTCAGTGCTGCCGCGCGCGCCGACCGCAAAGCATACACGCACGCACGCAACGGAACCATGACCTCTTGGGGCTACAGCACCAAGAACGGGCCGGATACGTGGGTGAGTCGGTTCCCACTGGGCGGCGGCCAGCGCCAGTCGCCTATCAACATCGAGACTGCAACGACGCTTTCCGACCGCGCCATCGACCAGCAGCCGCTGGTGATCCGATACGAGCCGGCCGCGCCGCAGCCGCTCACCAACACCGGCACCGGCTGGCGCGTCGACTTCGACTCGGGCAGCTCGACGATCAGCGGCGGCCCGCTACAGGGCGAGTACGAACTGGCGCAGTATCACTGCCACTGGGGCCGGCAGAACGAGCGCGGCTCCGAGCACACCGTCGACGGCCGCCGCTACGCCGCCGAGCTGCACCTGGTGCACTTCAACAAACGCTACGGCAGCTTCGCCGCCGCCGCCGATAAGGAGGACGGCCTGGCCGTCATCGGCTTGTTGCTGGAGATCGGCGCCGAGAACCCCGAGCTGCGCAAAGTCACCGACAGCCTGTCGACGATCCAGTTCGCCGGCAGCAGCGTACGAATCGCCGCCACCGACCCGGACCTCTTCCTGCCAGACACGACGCGCTACTGGACGTACGAGGGCTCTCTCACCACACCACCGCTGTACGAGAGCGTCACCTGGATAGTCTTCAGCCAGCCCGTCACCATCTCGCAGGTATACAGGTCGTTTGCAACGAGCCGAGCTCATCAGGTCGCAGGTCCCGTGAGCGGCGCTTTCCTGCGGCCGGCTTTGTAGCCTCCATATGGCTTCGCATGTGCTACGGGGTGTCCCCGTATTTCGTGCGAGTAGTATTTTGTCTGCGGTCGTTTCCTTTACACGCGGCAGCGATCATCACGCATGATGTAGCTTGTTTTTCTCGGCGGACAAGCGATATATCAGCCGCTCTTTTTCTGTGCCTCGTTGACGACATTCCAGCCTCCGGCCGACGCCTTATCCCTAATCGCATTACCTGTCGTAAGCCCTCCTCTGACATCACTTCGCGAAGACGCCCACCCGTCCCGCGCCGACCTGTGACGTCACGCAGCGCTGACCCTGCTCTGACCCGGCAGGACCAGCTGGACCAGTTCCGGCACCTGAAGAGGCGACCGTGCGACAGCGCGCCGGCCGACGACAGCGACGATGACGACGGCGTCATCGCCGACAACTTCCGGCCGCCACTGCAGATCGGGTCGCGCACCGTGCGCAGCGCCGCTCTGTCGCTCCGGACCCGACACTGAGGCGGCCCGCCGGGCGCAGCGCCGCTCTGTCGCTCCGGTCCCGACACTGAGGCGGCCCGCCGGGCGCAGCGCCGCTCTGTCGCTCCGTTCCCGGCACTGAGACGGCCCGCCGGGCGCCGCCAGGCAGCGGGGTCAGCTGGCCAAAGGGACGACACTCGAGGCGGGGCGGGTCACCGTGTGCAGAGCCTCCCCGCCTCTCCGTTCGTGGCGTTCACGAGGCTTTCGGCCACCAGGTCACGCCACAAAAAGAGTTAACGGGGGTGGAAATGTCACAGGACTGGCACGCCTCTGTGCACAGCGTCTCCTCCCGCTCCGGTCGCGGCGGTGAGCAGAGGCCGGGGTCAGGTCACAGCGACGCTATCCGGTTGCGCTGTGCATGTCAGATCGCTGAAACCAGGTCGACGAAATCGCTAGAAGGACCACGTGTGCTGGATCAAGTTATTGGCGTCTGTTAAGGTGCTCGAGGCGCTGTTGTTGGTCACCCCAGGGGATAATATTTAGTTTAGTATAATGTTATGCAATGGCTGCGTAGTATCGAATGCGACCCCTAAATAATGTCAGTGTAGACTAGCTTTATTACCTTGACATCCCGGCGATGAATACCGACGGGTTCGCAGTGTGTAAACTGTAAGGAGTAGCTAGTGCCTTCGCCTCAAAGTTGGCCGTGGAGTGTGCCCGCAGGCGCCCCGCTTCGGCAGTGTTTTGCATTGTTGGATGGCACGTGTTACGCAGCCGTCACGAGGCGCTATACCCACAATGCACAAATGTTGTGGCGGTTCGACACGCTACAGTCGCCTTCCACGACACTGCTGCAGGGCGGGAAAATGCAAGTGTCGTTGATGGTGCAGGAGCGTAAGGCGGAAGCGCGGGGCGGCCCAGCGGGTCAGCTATGTATTTTCGTAGTCACTTCTCACAGACGCGTGAATCCGTGCTTCGACCGTGCTCGCCCTTCTGCTGTTATTTGGATGACCGCGGCCGGTGCCTGCTGAAACGGTGAGGACCTGCTTTGCTATCCGCGTTGTACAGCACCACGCACAATACAGCACGGTCCTGGAATCGCGTTGACGCCGCGCCGCGCGAAACCAATATTAGCTGCGTAGGTTGCGCGCCTCGCCCTTTCGCTTGAACGAGGGTTCAACTTCAGCGATCCTGACGCCACCACATGCCGTCATTCGGGATCCGGGATCACTGCTCACGACATTCCAGGATCAGCGGTGGAATGGAACGCGCTGGTCTGCAGCGTAGCTCGAGACGTTTGCGAGGAGCCCGTGATTATTGCGCAATTCGCAGTATACGAGGCGCATGAGATACCGGTGACGCTGAGATAAGAGTTTATGCGCTGGTGCTCGCGTCTCTAATTCGCTCGAACTTAGGTACATAAAGCCTTTCAATGCCTTACGGCCTATGTAATTGATTCGTCTATCGGAAAATTGTGAGAAAAAGAATGTTCGTAAACCAGACGAATTCCCGAAAGGCGTAAACTTTGAAAAGCACTGTCAGATCACCATTCTGTATGGAATATCTTGCGCGCATTGGCTTAACGCCGACGGGCTTGTCCTCTGACAGCAATACAGCAATGGTGCAGGCTGCATGTTTAGAGGACGAGCTTTGCAAGGGACGTAGATGACTATCAGACAGGTTATTTGCTCGCCGAGATATTGTTATGTAGCGGCCCGGGTGCGCCTGCCACGTTCACTTCCAACTGTCAACTCAATGCATACGAACCCGACACAAGGGCAGGTACAAAGGGGTGCAAGTAGAGCTCGCAGTCCCGCCGTCCAGCCATACACCACGTGCGGTGTGCATCTCACCACGTCACCTGTTCAGTCCAGCAGCCCAGAAGGGCGTCTCCCATTCGTGGGGCGACCTTGAGCCACTACCGCGCTACCCGGCGGGGATGCCGCCGACCCTACGTGGAGAATTATCTCTCGATCTGTACAGAACAGGTCCGGTTGCGCAAAGCCCACCACAAACAGCAGCATCCCGGCTCTCATTGTGCGCAGTTGGCAGCAGGCCACGAACTTGGGTGCATTGCTAACACCCTGTCCGAAAGACCGGTAAAAACTTGCGAAAACCTGGCATAATTTAAACGGAGCAAGATTGTCCTGGGATCAATGCAGCAGAGGTGATGATAGTTGGTTTAGTTCAGCTGTTGGCCAGCCGAAAATGTGACCAACCTCACGTGAAGGCTGAACCGTCAATTTGCGCAGGAAATGTCAAACTACATGCCTTCTTTCGCTTCCATTTACTTGTTCATCTTCCGGCGTTAGTGCTAGTCAGCAACCTTCCGTCGCAGCCCCACCCCAAATGTTTTCCAAAGTGAATCTGGAGCGGCGATCAAATCGATCTTTCTTTTCATCTGGTCGAAAAAGTACCCGTCTTTGGTTGGTCCCAATAGCAATCTGTGTGACGTGTCTGAAAAACGCCACGACTGGCGGGCTGCAACAACCGGAGGAGAGCGTGCTGGAGCACAGCAAGGGTCGGAGATGGCACCGCTGTAGCACCGTTACGACCAGACGCGACGGTGCTTTGGCAAAGTAACAACCGCGTAAGACCACGCCGGATCCCAGCAGCAGCCGGAGAAGGCTGTCCTAGAGCAATGTAATAACCGGAGCTAACGGTGCAAGGCACAGTAACAGCCGGATATGATTGTGCCGGAGCACTGCAGCAGCCGAAGACAGAGATTCGGAATACCGGGCCTACAAAAAGTAACTCGAGAAGACTGATTTAAAGGACGATATTAAACTGGGTCCGCATTACTAGAGCTCAGTGACAGCTGGGGCTGACAGTGCTGGAGCTAAGCGGCAGCTAAATATGACAGCACCGGAGCACGGTGACAGCTAAAGATGACAGTGCCGGAGCACGGTGAGAGCTAGAGCTGACAGTGATGGAGCCCGGTGGCAGCTGGAGCTGAGAGTGCTAGAGCTACGTGGCAGCTAGAGCTAACAGTGCTGGAGCTCGGTGGCGGCTGGAGCTGACAGTGCCGGATCTCAGCGACAGCTAGAGCTGGCTGTGCTGGAGTTCGGTGGCAGCTGGAGCTGAGAGTGCTAGAGCTACGTGGCAGCTGGAGCTGACAGTGCTGGAGCTCGGTGGCGGCTGGAGCTGACAGTGCCGGATCTCAGTGACAGCTAGAGCTGACAGTGCTGGAGTTCGGTGGCAGCTGGAGCTGAGAGTGCTAGAGCTACGTGGCAGCTGGAGCTGACAGTGCCGGAGCTAAGTGGCGGCTGGAGCTGACAGAAATGGAGCTCAGTGGCGGCTGGAGCTGACAGTGCCGGAGCTAAGTGGCAGCTAGAGCTGACAGTGATGGATCTCAGTGGCGGCTAGAGCTGACAGTGCTGGAGCTCGGTGGCAGCTGGAACAGTAGCGACCGGAGCGGTCGAGTAAACAGTCCCTGACTGGTTCGACCCAGCTTCGTTACTCAGTAGGCAGCGGCTCCAGCACGATAGAACTTGCCCGGCCTTACGCATGTGGGCCAGGGAGAGAGAGGGGGAGCACGTGCATCTGTCTGCCCTAGGGCCACTAGTAGTACAGCGTGCCTAAATGGAAAGCACGGACAGGAAGTAGACGTCATGTAAATGTGCAATTGCGCCTGAACACCAGTCATTCCCTGAGCTCAGGCACCGTCAAGCAGATTATACGAACCACATTAGGTCGTATGCTCGAAGCCCTCTGCAAGATTCCCTGATTTGCCTAATGTCAAGGAGAGCGGCTTTATTTAGAGGCGCAGAGCCTTGGGACGCCGCGAATTCAGCATTGATGTGGTGTAGTGACCAGCGGAGGGTTTTCAAAGACGCGCAGCTGAGCTGCACCGAACGCTGTCATTTAAGGCGATGGATGCTGCTTGTAGGGCGCCATCAGGGTTGTCATATCGCATTGAATTGGAATGTCTCCCCCCCCCGGCCGACTTTTCCCGCCAGCCCACTCGATAATCTTTTAAAGGAAGTGGTCAAATGAGTGGAACACTTGGACCGCATGCAAGGGACCATGGTGACTTGTGTTAAGGATCATCACCTCTCTCCTTCTTGGAGGTGGTGGACCCCTTAGAGCCAAAGGCCAAAGCACTTTTTGGCAGTTTATGACACAAGGTTTCTTAAAACATCCATAGAGGGTCACACAGACAGTTTAATAAAAGGATCTCGAGCCTAAAAGCGTTCCCGATTCCGAACACAGAGCTCCTACATTATGAAGGGGCTCCCGTTCACTGGAAGGGGCTCCCTATGACTCGAGTTTGCTTCTCCTGGGCGGGATCCTGGCCGCGCCACTGAGCAGATGCTCCGCGCGCGGCCGAGCCTCCGACCCGGGGAAGGACGGACGGCGCTGCAAAATGGAGCCGGTCTGGATAGCTGCAGCCTTAGCAACGTGGTCGGCCTATCACGCAAACAACGGCTTAGCTTCACACGCATCGCAGGACGACCGCACGCAGAGCACGCTCAGTGAGCTGGACAAGCTCCAGCTCAATTGAGCAAACTTAAGTCAACTGAAGGAGTCATTCTGACCAATCAGACAAACGTGAGCTCAGCTAGTATGCTCACTTCGCGTCTTCATGCCACGAAGCAGCGCGCTTGATCCGTTAGACGTCGTGTCAGCTCCACGCACGGTACACCCAATGGAAGCGACGTGGAGGGCCAGTTAGAAAAGCTACGGCTCAGAGACAAACCCACACACGTTCACCATTCGCCAGGTGGCCGGGCGGATGGGGCGCTTGCCATAGTCAACATTCAACCCAACACACTACTTACAGGTGGATGCGGCGGCTTCGCTGTGTCCTGGGGTACGTCCCAGACAAGTTTGCGGAAGGCGTAGCTCACTGTGTACGCCTTACAGGCGTGGCTACTGAGTGGGGGAGACCGCTGACGGCCGTGTTCGGTATCGGAGCAGCAGGGCCAGCAGATTACAGGTGCCAATTGGCGGCGATCAAGCCCATGATAAACACGATCAGATCGGCACTGAGGACGGTGTGTGTCAACACGGGGCACAGGTCAGACGCCAATAAACGCCACTCGGCCGTCTGGGAGACGCGAGGTACCACCCAATGATAAGTTGTAAGCTTGCTGAGCTTGGTTATCTCGCCAAACAGCCCAGGGAGCGTAGCAGTGCAGCGGATTGGCATACAATCATTAGACGTCTTCGTAGGAACGAAGCCGAGATATGCCGTTCTGATGAAGCTCCACGAAGATATTCCAAGGGCGTATTCGAAGCTACATTCAGCGTATGATTTCATAGTGAACGCACTCTAGCTAAGCTCAGTTCAGTTTTGGATGCATCGTTCTGCATCCGAAAATTGTGAATTATACAAAGGAGATATCTGCAACGTCTCAGCCATGTAAGCACAGGCGCATAGCAAGAGCGTTTGGACCGCACACTGTGGATGCTTGTCTTGTATGAATGCTATCTAGTCACTACGTAGGTGTAAAAGTGGTTTTTAGCGTTAAGCGTGCCTACATACGTGGTAAAAAGTCGATGAACGGTAACTCCTGACATATGAAGGTCGAAAACTGTCAACAAAAGAACTCTGAACTCACCATACCTCACACGACACATTACACCGTAAATCTCGTCGACACACAAAGATTGAGTTGGTTCGAGGCTATTTCTAGTGAGTGTCGTGATCGCAGAGAATTATCAGAGAATGCTGGCCAATTTTATGCATGCAAGCGACGTCTGGACAGACTCAAGTTGTTCGAATGATTTGACCACGTTTGCGTTGCCTGGAAAAAGCAGCTTTACGAAAATATGGCAGCCTGTGGCAGACGAGGACTAAAGCCCTTCACCTGCAATCACATTCCGAAGCTTTTCCGGACAGCATCTGGACTATAGGTCTGTGCAAAGTAGAGCTGCAGACACTACGAACGCGCCGTCCACATAGTTCAGAGTATTTCCCGAAGCAGCCTGGCAAGAGGATGCTTGCTTCCAGGGGATGGAGCTGGCGCTGGCATTATAATAAATCCGTGACAGGTCATTGATAACTGAGCACCATTGGCTAGCACAGATCACAACCTCGTCACGGCTGACGAACACCGCTCTCCCGAAATCTGGGCTGACCCTCCTTTTTAGCGCCGCGGTTTGCTGTCGGAGTACCTGGACCAGGGGTGTCACTCTTTGTATATTTGCGGGAGGGTCTGAGCCCTCCCCCCCCCGCTCGTTTCCACCTTCCTTCAATGCTGAATTGATCTCCTCGATGTTTTTAACCCCCCCCCCCCCTCACCCCTCTAAGCATAGGAACAAAAGAGGAACACTTGGCGAATGAAATGCAACCAGTATCAACTGCTGGGACGGTAGCTCCTAAATGCACCACTATGTCTATAGTCATCATGATTACCATCACATCGTCTTTTAATGGGAAGTTACTTCTCAACGTCAAAACAGTGTTAAAATCGACCATTTGTAATCTTAATTTTGACATCGGAGACGCGTATCAAAGTAGTGAACGAAAGCAGGGAAAAATCAGGATTTGAGTGTAGGTTAGACCAACTGTTTTGGCTCAGCCCACCGTCGACTTAAGACAGTGACAACTCTGACCACGACCGCAGCGCCTGTCGCGCATAAGACCCAGCAGCTCTTCAGGTACGAGCCTCACGTTATCTAAAAACAAATTGCGAAGCCTAGTGCGCAACACGAGGCGTTTGCGGACTCGGCATGGTATGGAATTTGACGGATGGCATGTTAGATCTTTTTTGCAAGGTATGTGTTTGGGCACAGGTGCATGGGTCAGTGACAAGTGCAACATAACAGCTTGTATAAGTTGGGCCGAGACCAAGGCGTTGGAAACTCCAAGACATTGGTAGGTCAGACATTTTTTAGCCCAATTTATCCACGCATGAACATCCCATTGATGTCAAACTTTTACGAAAAATGATTGCTTCCCTCTGTATCGATGCCTATGCACGAATTTTATATATGGTTACTTCTCGTCTTGACTTGCCATCAATCAACAAGGCATCACTGAATTAAAGTCACCATTCATGAGAGGGAAGTATCCATTTTCGCTCATACGGGTCCTGGCGTAGATTTCATTTCATTTCAGTTGGAATATTTTTACAATCATGACGCCAGCTAAACCGGCGAACAAACAGCTACCAGACATCGTACAAATCCAGGAGCCTTCGCGGCTTTAGAACCGGTCCTGGCTGGAAGTCAAGCGTCGGAAATACCGCCACGATTAGTCTCACATTTCCATAAATCCCAGTCTGGATAGCTCGACGGTACATCCGCACTCTACTGTTGACCACTGCGTCACAGCGGAGGTCCGCGTTCGGACGATCCACGGCGTAATCTCCGGTTAGGAGGCACGGAAACCCCCATCGGGATGAAGCAGCTCCCTTGCGCGGCGGGGCCGGGACCGGCACACCGCATGGCAGGGATCGGAGGTGACCATGGTACACCGCAGGAGAGGGATCGGGGGTGGACACGGCACACCGCAGGAGAGGGATCGGAGGTGGACACGGCACACTGCAGGGAAGGGATCGGAGGTGACCACGGCACACCGCAGGGGAGGGATCGGAGGTGGCCGGCACATTGTAGCGGAGGGATCGGAGGTAGCCACGGTGCACCGCAGGGGAGGGATCGGAGGTGGCCACGGCACACTGTGTGGGAGGGATCGGAGGTGGACACGGCACACCGCAGGGGAGGGATCGGAGGTGACTACGGCACACCGTATGGGAGGGATCGGAGGTGACCACGGTACACCGCAGGGGAGGGATCAGAGGTGGACACGGCACACCGCAGGGGAGGGATCGGGGGTGGCCAGGGCACACCGCAGGGGAGGGATTGGAGGTGGACACGGCACACCGTGTGGGAGAGATCGGAGGTGACTACGGCACACCGCAGGGGAGGGATCAGAGGTGGACACGGCACACCGCAGGGGAGGGATCGGGGGTGGCCAGGGCACACCGCAGGGGAGGGATTGGAGGTGGACACGGCACACCGCAGGGGAGGGATTGGAGGTGGACACGGCACACCGCAGGGGAGGGATTGGAAGTGACCGGCACATTGCAGGGCAGGGATCGGGGGTGGCCAGGGCACACCGCAGAGAGGGATCGGAGGTGGTCAGAAGCCGCGGCACAAGCTATGTCTTTATTCTGCAGCTGCACCTGATCGACAGCGACGACTTGTATGGGGAGTGGCGACCACCGCTTGACGCCGTGAATCAAGCATGACAAAAACCCACAGCTTCCAGTGCACCGGAGCACACCTGCATACACTCGCCTGCCTCGAAACTGGCGAGGACACTGCATAGTTACGTTCATGCAAAAAATTAATCCTGTGGAAACGGCACAGACAAAGCTGTTAATGTTCCCCATATTTCATGCCTTCCCCTAGATTACACGGAGAATATGATATACCATGTTAAAAACTGAAAACATGATGTACCATGATGTGCCATGAACATGTGCTGTAGCATACACAGCGGGGTGGAGTGAAAATGTCAGCTAAGTCCTGAAGGGTTAAAACGCGTGAACACACATGTTAACAAACGGAAAATCAACGCTAAAAATATTTCAAATATTCTAGATTAGACGCACGGAGCGTTTAAGAAAAAAAGTCAATCAAGTATTCAAGTCTCCATTGGTTAAGGCATGACAGATAGCAAAGTAACAGGGGACTGATATGATTCCCAGTCAGTTTTTGACTAACTCAACGAACTTATTGAATAGCCACGGTGTCTGTGGTTAGCAGGCGTTGAGAAGCCTTTTCTGCTCCTGCTTGGACTGCCTTTCAAGGGTCTTACGGAAACTGCTGATCTTTGCTCATCACCTCTTGAACCTGTTTCGGAATTGAAGACACTTACTTCGTGCAAATAACCAGTGCAATTGACGCATCCTTAAAACCCAACAACCAACTAACTAGGAGGCTCTAACTAGCCAGGTAACGGTTCAAGCTGAACTAAAAGGTGATGTGGTTAGCTCGCTCTGAACAGCTTCGCAAAACAGGCCCTTGGAAAACGCCGTGCCATTCGTGCAAACCATCAGGGAAACATCGCACCATTCGTCCCACCATCAGGAAAACGTCGCACCATTCGTCCCACCATCAGGAAAACGTTGCACCATTCGTTCCGCCATAGCACTCTTGAACATATGCCTGAGCGTTAATCTGTGTATGTGGATGCCACACACCGCTTGCTGAAGCAGATGAAGCTCGCCCGCTTCGATTCGTCTGTTCACACCGCTGTGGCGGTCAGTGTTTGAAATCGTGCCTTCACAGCCCAGCACCACTATGGGCGCATCACTCACTTTTGGTTCAGCTGTTTCATATTTGACTGTATCACGTCTTATGGCGGTGGTGTTACATGGTCTGTGGGCTGCATGCAGTCTCATGAGCATATCTGACTGTATCACGTCTTATGGCGGTGGTGTTACATGGTCTGTTGGCTGCATGCAGTCTCATGAGCATATTTGACTGTATCACGTCTTATGGCGGTGGTGTTACATGGTCTGTTGGCTGCATGCAGTCTCACGAGCATATTTGACTGTATCACGTCTTATGGCGGTGGTGTTACATGGTCTGTGGGCTGCATGCAGTCTCATGAGCATATTTGACTGTATCACGTCTTATGGCGGTGGTGTTACATGGTCTGTTGGTTGCATGCAGTCTCATGAGCAAATGCACATGCTCCATTCCTTTCCGTGAACTCCAGGCACTGGCCGCATAACGAAATAATGTGTGATTGCCGTGAACGACAACTCCGGTGTTGTCTGCCTATGCTCTTGAGCTTCAACATGGGAGGCTTCAACATCTAAATGCCCCGCGTATTTCTTCAGAGACACGCCCGTACCCAATCTAGAACATTTTTGAGATTGTCCTTTTCTGATTTTACATGCACACTGATCTAATGGCGCGCGTTTTTTTGTCCATAATAAGTCGTTTTGCAGATTTTAGTAAGTAGATTTTACTCCCTCATATACTTAGCTGCTGCTTCCCCCCCCCCCCCCCCCCCCCGTCCCTCCAGCCGATCGGCATCTGGCGATTCGTCCGACGAATGCCAGGATGTCCATGAACCTCGATAACAGGTGACTGGTTCACCGTGGACTGGTTCCGTCGCACCAGCTGCGTCCACGGCGTCTACATGGACGTTCTAGGCCAAGGCCGGCGAAGCGATGTGCGCGTTGTTTAGCTTTTATTCGCCCTGCCTTGTTGTCATCCTGTAACCCGTGAGGGGCACTGCATGTCTACCGTGTGCGGCCACGGGACGGCCCCGTGCCAGTGGAGAAGACAACAATGGGAAACGTCTCCGAGAGCATCTCGTAAATATCATCGATAATACCCTTTCAGTTGAGGCATCCGTGACAAATGCGAGAAAAATACCATGTCAACGGTGCAAATAATTGTAAGCCCATCAGAGCGTGAAGTAAGCACATAACCTCAATGGCACGCCACATCCATTTGTATCTCTCGTCCCGTCCTCGACAAAGCTGAGCGGGCATCCCACGGAGCGAGCTGAACGCGGCCACAGTGCGGCACACGGAACCGCTTCACCTGACCCAGTTGACATGCGTGGCTGGCTCACGCCATGCTTCGTCGCGGGCTGGTTTGTGGTCGCGCGTTGGAGCCACCCTTTCGAGTCGCAAGCCCACCAAAACACGAGTAAAACAAAACGGCAGGAGAACTGTTAGCGGTTACACTCAGTGCGGCTTCTGCAGGCTTTCGGAACCAAAGTTCACAAAGATGAGATTTGCGTTATCATAAGGACGTGCAATTATTTTTGTTTGACTTGAAAGATAAAAGGGTCAAAGTTACCAGTGAATAAGGCAATTGAGTGACGAAAATTGGCTGATTTGCAAATACAACAGTATGTTACATGGCAATATATATTTTGTGCCGTCAGTGAGGATGTACTAGTGCACTATGCATTGGGTTTTGTGTTTCACACCAATTAGGGATGGCAAAAAGAATTAAAATGCAGTTAAGCTAGCAGGTATCATCGAAATATTCAAGTTATATTTTATTGCGGGAGGAGCGGGGCGTGTTTTCGCAATGTCAAAAAGTGGCAGCTCTGTGACGCATACATTCTACACCGGCTATATATGTAAGGTCTAGGAGGAATGGTGCAAGGCCGCTTGTTCACGTGGATCGCGACCAGCTTGTATAAGCTGGTTGACAGCTAAGAACGCTGCACGCGTCGCGCTGGTGGTGTAATTGGAAACCTATTGACATGAAAGGATTCTCGGCCAATTTCAATATGATCCAGTCACTTTCAACAATACCGAAATGCCTTCAACATGACCGGGCAACTTTCAACATGCAGCATTTTTTCTTTTCAAATCAGACGCGCGTGGCATATATGCTCACTGCGCCATCGGTTTCTTAATTTTCACTTCGAAAATTGCAGCTGTGCAAACTCATGTCAAGGAACATCACGAGCGTCCTCAAATTTCAAGTTCGGTGCATGTCGTCAGTCGCGAAATTTCGCACCTCGGCGGACGGAAGACACATTTTTCGTTCAAATGTAAACGTGAGGGAAAAGGCGCTTACAACGAACAAACGCCGATTTTCACGGAGGTATTTTTTTATGGAGCATTTCGCACCCGCCTGCGCGAAGTCTCCTGATCCCGGCCGGTATCAGCTCGACCCACACCTTCGTCGGCGGCCGGGCTTGTGCTCCGGGTCAGCCTGATTCAATGTGAGCCCTATTTTGAGGTCAACCATCGACGAATTGATAAGCAAAGCATGCTAAGCGTCAGACCTGGTTAGGAGGTACGCGAGTTCTATATTAGGTGGGGGTATGCCGTCCAACATAGCTTTTGCCACAGAGGGATCAATGTCAAAAGCCTGGGCTGGTCCTCTCCGCGCTCGCCCGCCCTACCCATGACTGGTGTATTACAATGTAGTAACTAGAATTGCTAACGTCACAGTACGAAGGTCTGTCTGCTGCCCTTCTCAAGCCTGACCGCCTGTTGGCTGCTTTTCTCAGGTCTGTCCGTCTGTTGGCTGCCCTTGTCAGGCATGACCTTCCGTTGTGTACCCTTCTCAGGCCTGATCGTCTGTTGGCTGGCCTTCTCAGGCTTGACCTCTGTTGGCTGCCCTTCTCAGGCCTGATCGTCTGTTGGCTGGCCTTCTCAGGCTTGACCTCTGTTGACTGCCCCTCTCAGGCCTGGCCATCTGTTGGCTGCCCTTCTCAGGTCTGACCGTCTGTTGGCTGCTCGTGGCGGGGGAGTGTCACATGCGCACTAAGAGTCTCTTCAGTCCATGTCCCGGACCTCTTGATCCCACTGCCTGTTCTCCGTCAGCTCCTGATCGGCTCTTGGTGGATCTGCTACTATCAATTAAAGAAAATAAAAAAGTAATTTAGACGGATCAAATACGACAAAAACATCTTGATTTGCAAGTTAACCATTCCGGAACAGAGCCGGGCGACCTTGAACTGCGACTAAACACACGGACACTGCATGCCTCAACACACAAACAGCACGTGGCGCTCTTAAACGCAATAGGCTTGCTGGCCAACGACTGATAATGGACTCCCTCATTAGCGGAGGCTGCGACACGTACAACTCCCGGAACGCAATCTCAGGCTGAGAGTGACCGCCCAGTGGCGAGAACGGGTGTTCCCCGCCGACCCCAGACGAGACAGGTCCGGTCCGGTCCGGTCCGGTCCGGCCTGGCCCGGGTTTCGGAGGGCGGGGTCCAACCTGGCGTCCGACAACACGCATTCCAGCGACGGCCGGCCGCCGGCGACCCGAACGAGAACGGGTGCGGAAGCGGTGGAGAGAGGCGAACTCGGCTGGGACCAGGAGTCGGTGCGGACGCGGTGGAGAGAGGCAACTCCGCTGGGACCAGGAGTCGGTGCGGAAGCGGTGGAGAGAGGCAACTCCGCTGGGACCAGGAGTCGGTGCGGAAGCGGTGGAGAGAGGCAACTCCGCTGGGCACACGTCACCGGGACCAGAAGCCGGTGCGGACGCGGTGGAGAGAGTGGAGAGAGGAATGGAGGAAAGGTATCAGCGTGAGAAGGAGATGGGATCATTGATCTTGCGCAGGGAAACATCCACATTGGGGATATATCCCAGACAAAAGCTACATGCAGGTCAACTATCAGCTGTATGAAATATGCTGTGTGGCAAGGGTTTTATTAATATGTCGGACTGCACCCTTCACTTGTGTGTGGCAGATGTTTATAAAGGCTATGTGCGGTCTAGAAATAAGTGTGGCTGCGTGAGGCTGTCTTTTATTCGACTGTTCCAGCTCTCATGAGCCATCATTGCCCGGTCACCTTGCAGCTTGACAATACTGTACGCCAGATAGTGCAGCAAATTCGGGCCCACCCACCGGGAGAAATACTTCAGTAATGAATAGTACCTACAGTTGAAAAAATCATAAAAGAAACCATGGCATCTATACAAGTTTAACTGCAGTAAGGACGGTGCGTGAACCAACGAAAATCGTGCAGAGAAAAATTAATCATTGCATTGGCGGGCTCTCAACCAACTCACATTTGGCGTACCAGCCTAACAGCTGACCTGTGTTATCGACAAAAGGAACGTAAACAAAAGATAGCTTATTTGAATCCTGCTAACTTTCACTGGGACATCTATGAGTTTGGCTGCGAGGCAAAGGTCATATTTTTTCGTCTACCATCCTGTCCTCCAATCTGTATACAACAGACACACAAATCGCCTTCATCGCTTAAAACCGCTAGCGACTGTCCCATTTGATAATTCACAGTACTGTCGGCAGTCACTCATTAGGTACTGCTGGTGTTCAGCCAGCTATCAAGCCAGTTCTATCGCAATTCCAGTTTCGGTCAGTGGCATATAATGACTTTGTGGGCGGAATGTTACATGCATATAAAAGGAGTGGCAGATTAGTCTATAACTGCATGAAAACAAACGTGTGGTGCTAGAGCTCTAAACATGAAACCGTGAGGTCAATGTCGACTTGGGACCTTTGTCACCTTTCAGAGCCACTGCCACCCGCCGATAATATGTGGCGCGGTTATGCTCATGCCATGAATGAAACTTACTAATCACAAAACAAGACTGCATAAGCAGCACAAAAAAAAACACAAACATGACCTTAGGTCAGTGACTTTCCGTGCCGTCAGACTCTCATTTCAGGCTCAAGTAATGACACCCTTTTGTGTAAAAATGCAGCCGAAAAGCACAGTGGCATCAGAACGTATTATCTGCAAATGCTATATTTAACTGTGTTTTTGTCCGGCAGAGACCAACCTGAAGTGATTTAAACCGTTGATCTGATATGACCTGGAAGAAATTAGGATGTGTTTGAAGGTAGGTGGTAAGTATTTACTGAAGTAAGAGCACAGCGCGCAACGGTCTGCAGCTATCACCGTCACGTGCGTACAAAACTTGCCTGTCTGCACCCAGTGCGCAGGTCTGCAGCTATCACCGTTACGTGCGTACAAAACCTCCCTGCCTGCACCCAGTGCGTAGGTCTGCAGCTATCACCGTCACATGCGTACAAAACCAGCCTGCTTGCACTCAGCATGCAGGCTACCGTATGCCTGTTTGTTGCCCGACATCTGGGATACACATTTGTTATGCGTATTCAGGCTTGCCCCAGATGATAAATGAATGTAGCATGCATGCAGAACAGCGTGTGTTTAGAGCGCCAAGTAATGACCCAATCGTGAACGTCAAAAAATGTGTGACTGAGAGGAATAATTCATCATCGTACAGCTGCGCTGAGCGCATGGCGAGTGCTGGCGCTGATGCGAACACCAGATTCAAGCTTCGGGTTCCCGGACCCCTTTGGTCCCTCCTCTCCAGAGCAGAGTTCAGGTAATCATGCAGGCAGGGGCAGCCAGCCCTGCCTGGTTCCTCTCAAGGCTCTATACTACACATCTCGCACGACCTCCACGGATGACCTACCCACCGGCCGTCCCCGCCCGCGCCGTCCGTTCGCGTCCCTCGCGACCTCAGGGGGACAGAGAGGGCCACCATCCCCCCCCCGATCACGCTCGTTGACCTTGGGGCACGTCGGAACCGCTGGCTTTTGGTCCCCTCTGTCCCAACACAGGGTGCGTGCGACCTTCTCTGGCGACACAGCAGCCGTGGAAGCTACTGCCGTTTACGGGCGGGCGGGCGTGTCCTCCCCGCCGCGCGCACACCCACCAGCTGATCTTGACCTCGTTCCAGCGCCGGCCGAAAGTGTACGGCGACGAGGTGTGAAGAGGGGGAGGGGGCGCTCTACGCTGGCCCTCGAGTAGCCGAGCTGACGGCGGGAAGGGTCGCGGCTCCGCCTCAGCCGGGCAAGCGCGACAGTGCAGCCATCTATCGTCGGATGGCTTCAGCTGTGCCTGCGGTAGCACTCGCACTGAGAATAGCTCAGCACTGCGGGACGCCCTTTGCTCTACGGTCGCGTACGAAGTGCACGGTATTGACAGAACGCCACGTGCTTTTTATCGAGTGTCATGTGCTTATCACGGAGTGTTAGTCACCATCCGATCGGCGGGCTGGTGCCCGTCCCCTCCCCATCCAGTGGTCCCTGGACAGCCAGTCAGGAATTCGGCTGTCACAGACGTGTCCATGCCGTCTGATCGTAAGGTCCGACCATTCTAAAAGCGACAGCAGTCGGGCGGCGGCCGGCTGGCGGTGGGCCAGACCAAACAGTCTGGGCCGGCGGACGCCCTGACCCGGGCCGCTGCTCCGCCACCCGCGATGAAACAACCCCAGCTCTCCGCCCACCCCCCTCCGGCGTGGTTGCCAGGGAACGCTCCTTCGGGAGGGTGGCCCGCGGCACGCCCGTTCCGGTGCCGCGGGCTGTGTACAACGGCGCACGCAGTAGTGCCCCTGAGAACCACAACATCCCGGTAAGAACGTAGCATCGAAACCCCAAGCTGAAACCACAAGCAAGACGCTAAGCGAAATGTGGATGCTCCGGGTGTTTGTTTTCGCATTGCGTTCTCTGTTCTGAGGGCTAGTTGGTGCCGACTGAGGGGCCCAGGAACCGCTGCCAACTTCCGCGTGAACATTAGGAGAAGCGAATGTGATAACAGTCAGAGCGGGGCGTGATGGCGGGGACACCGAAGCGAGCTGAGTGGCGACCCCCAAACATCGGCGGAATGCCTTGGGGGGGGGGGGGGAGACGCAAACGTCTCACTTCCGCCCAGCCAGGATCACGAGCACAATGGACGTCTTCAGGCCCGGTGCTTTGAATGCAGCGCTTTCTATGGTACGCCTCGTGCAGAACAGACGTGCGGCCTGAGACGGGTATATTTTGTAGCTCTGAGGCTCGCGATGGCAGCAGACCTCGGCAGCCGTCGGCGGCGGCGGGGCGCGGAGGGCAGCTGCAGCTCGGCAGCAGCAGCAGCTACAGCCACCGCCGGCAGCAGTGGGGCGCAGAGGGCAGGTGCAATACGACAGCAGCACCAGCTACAGCCACCGCTGGCAGCGGTGGGACGCAGAGGGCAGCTGCAGCACGGCAGCAGCAGCAGCTACAGCCACCGCCGACTGGCAAGCACTGTCGCCATTGAAGATTCAGGACCGAGGTTTCCGTGTCGTGATAGACTGTCAAAATATGCTCACTGCCCTCTAAATACTTTGTTCGCACACATTTGCGCACATGTCGATCGGATGGAGAGTTCATGGTGACTTTTCTTTGTAGATGGCCAACGTCAGCGCCATGAGTATTCGTAACCGCATGTGACTGGTTGTTTCCACGAAAATGTCAGAATGTGGTCTACATCTTCACTTCGCATGCACTTCTTAGCCATCCGTGTTTGTGACACGGGAAAATCGGGAAGGGGCGAAATTGTTTGTTACGCTGGGGCCAGGTAGACCTAAGGGAAAACAGAAATATACTAGCAGTATTCGTGGTATGAACGATTTCGTAAGCAAACGCAGGTGAGCGGCTTCCCCATTGCGCCATTAGCCTTTGCTTACGTTTGTTTACTACAAGTGTTTGTTTGCACCTATCAAAATTTACGCATGATAGAAACAAGCCTCCGCAAACGGTCCAGACGTAAACATTTGCCCCACAACGGAACCAACAGCGATGGAGACATCCACGGAGCCAGCTGGTGTCTGGGTGCTAGTGAGGAGGCTATATACTATGTCTGACCGTGGTCCCTGTGTTCCTGCCCACCAGCTGGTCTGTCGGGACGCGTCTGACGCCACCGGGACCCTCTACAATTTTGCTATAGGCTAGCGAGCGGCAAGCGAGAGTATGTTGTGTGTGTGTCGAGCTGTGGGGGGGGGGGGACAGTCGCCCTCATCGCCTCCGTAGGATTACGCCTCTGCTTGGCTGCTGTCTTTCGAAGGCACAACAGTAGCCAGTGAACTGCATGGGAGCGTTATTCTAATTTGCAGCTATGGTGTCTAGCGCTTCCTTTCACAACGCTGCTTGTTGCGTTCTCGGGCCTGTTCTGTTCGACACGCATTCTCGAATGACACGTAGTAGAACGTTTTGCGATGTACTCAGAACGTTTTCAAAAGATGAACCGATGCTCCTGAGAACTCACAAACACAATGCAGGACGACGACCGGCTTCGAAGCGGGCGTCGCCCATGCCGGCGTCTACGCCCCCCCCCCCCCGCCCCCCACCTGTCAGCCTAACAAGCTGCCGGCCGCCCCACGGAGCCGGGCCGAGCGCTCGGTCACGTGACCGTGACCACCGGTCAGACGGGTGTCGCAGAATTTCTTGAAAACGGGCGGCCAGTGAAGCACAACAGGGCACCAAAGGAAATGCCCAGACAACCACGCGACCAGCCGTGGTAACTCTGTTCTTGCCATATGTTAGGACCTGTATTGTGTTCCAGTCGCATAACACGACCTATCGGCCCGAGGAAAATTCCATCCTTAGTAACGGACGCTTGTACATAAAAACTTACTATGACCAAAGCTATTATAGGACATGACGATGTGACATGCAAAGCCCAAAACCAAGAAAGGGCTGGCATGGTACAGCCGCTGCTAACACATGGGGCGGAGCCAGACATGACACAGACGCTGCCAACATAAGGGGTGGAGCCAGACATGGCACAGCCGCCGCCAACACATGGGGTAGAGTCAGACATGGCACAGTCGCTGCCAGCATATGGGGCAAAGCCAGACACGGCACAGCCGCTGTCAATGTATGGGTGGAGTCAGACATGGCACAGCCGCTGCCAACACATGGGGTAGAGCCAGACATGACACAGACGCTGCCAACATAAGGGGTGGAGCCAGACATGGCACAGCCGCTGCCAACACATGGGGCAGAGCCAGACATGACACGGACACTGCCAGCATATGGGGCGGAGCCAGACATGGCACAGCCGCTGCCAATGCATGGGGCGGAGTCAGACATGGCACAGCCGCTGCCAAGATATGGGGCGGAGTCAGACATGGCACAGTGGCTACATCAGCCAGGGGGCAAACAGCTTTTGGACGGCATGTTGTGACGATCGCTGACAGGTTCCCAATTACTCTGAAAGGCTTGCTGTACTTGATGCACTTTTGAGCCATCGTGGCCAGCAGGATCTACCCTTACCCGTACCGCAGGAACTCCGTGCATTTGAACTTGCCTGTATGCTACCGGAAGCATTTGCTGCGCACATGGGCAAGCTGCTACGACGACGCAAATGCATTCTCGCAGGTATAAACCACGTCCCATCCGTGAAACATGCATGCGCACCATGTACCAAACACCTGGTTTCGATGGGTAATGACTAGGTCAGATCAAGTTGGCCACCAGAAGACGAATCTCGGACCAGAGTGCATCATTGCTCTGAACATGTGTACTTTGTGTGTATGATGATTGACTCCTATCAGGCAAGTCGTTTATCATCTAACACGTGGCCAGGCGGATGATGAGCCGGCGCCAAGCACGCAATATAGGCCTCATAAAAAAGCAGCAAAAGCAAGAAACCAAATAAAGCAACCGCATCACGAGAATACTGATCAACTTATGATATCATTGCCTGTGGATCCCAACCTGAAAGAAGAGTGGAGCCGTCAGTACGAAATACGTCGAACCACCAACATCAGATGTCTAAATCAAAAGCTTAAATCACGACTGTGCTGTTGTTGTATTTTATATTTACGAATTTAAGCTGAACGTTCTCACGAGCGCGATGGCTCGTAAGCCACGCGTCACGGCTCCGAACACGAGATAGCATGGCCTGAAGGAATGACAACTAATCGCACCAATGTTCGACCCAAATATGTCCACGGCGGCTACGGTCGGCCACCAAAACAGCAACACGGCCCCTCCTACACGGAACTTCTGCAAACTGATACATGCACACAAAGAAAAAAAACAATCTCCTCCTGTGTGTCCTTTCCAGAGATCAGGGCTCGAATAACGGGCAGTTACGGACCATGTTGCAAAAAAAAGGTCGGGACGCATGCCTGATAAGTCCCTTTCTTTGATCCTTACACTGCCTCGCTTTCGTTCCTGGAATTTAGCAGATTTAGCCCAAACTTTGTGATCGGATGGACTTTCGGGGTCAGCCTCCATCCTAAGCAGTGGTTGTCTCGTGAGCCTTCACACCACCATCAGGTCATGACATTCCGGGTCAGCAGCGGGCTTTGCGGCGAAAGCTAACGTGCTGCAATGCTCAGTACCCTCTGACCTGCCTTCTGATGTCACCTAGCCTTTACGCGGCCGCTGACACCGGTCGCCGGTCATCGCAGCCGGGGCATATAGCGAGCACGCAAAGCGACTCCTTACCCGTCATCCTACCATTACGTGTGAGTGGATTGGAAGGCAGACAATCTGATCAGTTTGTCCATCGAGATGGATCGCCCATTTTATTATTTACTTGTCTAATTTTTGTCACGTTTTAGTTTTTTTCCAAAAGCTTAAGCTTTAGGCTGAGGATGACTCATTGTTTGGGGAGCTCCTCGCGTAAACGCGTCGCATGTAGTATTCAAGCCTTTGTGCCATTGCAGGATTACGGATGTGTGTCGTAATGGTGGAAACGATGAGCTGTCTGAAGGACCGTTCTGTTTCTTCCAGAAAACCGATTTCTATTAATGCGATAAGGCTAATGTAAAAATGTCGAGCTGAGACAAGCTTGTTGAAACAGGGTTTAGACGTCATACACAATATGCATTACGTATATAGTTCAGAGGCATTGTTCCTGTCCTGTTACCACCGCAAACGGACAATGTATCAAACCGTCATGTTAATAAGTAGACACGTGCGTTGCATCGGTCCACAGTTTCACGGTAAAAAGGCACAAGTACCAAACATCGACAGCATCTGATTGCTGCATCGCATATAGGTGACGGAAATATCTTGTTGCGGGACGCCTGCGTGACGTGAAGGAGTTAAACGCTGCCCATCGGCCGCTGACCGCGCCTGAGCCTGCCAAGGAACAGGCAGCCGATGCACTTTCATTCATAGCATGCAACTAGTAAGGTTAAGCACACAACCTGCGGCTGCCAGGGGCACGGCGATCCTGCTTAGCCACAGGATCCATTCCTAGTCATGCATTCCTATTAATGACACCAGCGGGCCAGCACGCCGTCCTTGCCGTGCCTGACGTCGTCCGACGTTACCACCAGCCAACAACACCGGGGCCTGAAGATTTTGCTTCAGCCAGCAGCTCCTCGCGAGAGGCGAGGGGGAGGTAGCGCGCCGCAGCTGTAGATGGTGTTCACAAGGCTCCTGCCACCACCAGCGCGGTGGGAGCCCGCGACGGCATCACCCGACCTGCGCCAGGCACCCGACACGTGATGGTCTGACATGGGGTCACCGTGACCTGAACTGTTAAGACCTAAAGTCAATATAATGTAGCCTGCAGTAGCCGTGACCTGACCTAAGGTAACCACCACCAGACTTGTGACATTGTAACCTGACCTGAGATCACCGTGACCAGGCCTATAGTAACCGTGACCGGTGGTCTTATGAGGAATTTGTCATGGGCCGGCCGCCACCCGCCACCGCCCAACCATGGACTACGTACGCTGTGCTCAAAACGCGCTGCGAAATCATTTATCACGACAACTGGTTTAAATTTCAGTTAACTTTACCGTAACGTTAACGTAAACTTGGGACAATCGCCAACTCCGGCTGCGATGAGCGATTGCTGGTAGCGATTGCCGATTCTGGCCGCAACCTGCAGGCGCCCGGAAAAAGTGGACTAGAAGAATTCAAAAGGAAAAAGTCGAGCGAAAAAGTTGGCAAGGATAAGAGTAGACTGGCATAGAGTTCAACAGCTGAATTGAAAAGTGCAAGATCCAAGAGGCGACAGAGGCTTAAGTCGACAAGGGTATGACAAAATAGACAAGTCAAAAGACGACAAGTCCAAGGGGACGGACCAACCCGGCGGGAAGTCCTTGGGGCACTACTGAGTGTTTGTGATGGCACACTCGTCATCATACTTAGAGCTTGAATCATATGGCGCTGTTGATATAATAAATGCTTGCTCTGTAACGTCGTTTAACTATACCCCGTGGTATATAGAAGGTCGATAACCCGGCACAGGAGCACTGAACTCGTAATGCCGAATACAGGGCAGTAGTTCCAAAGTCAGTTGGGGGAGGGAGCTCGAGACCCCCCCCCCTCCCCAACTTTGCTAGGAAAGTAGGTCCAACCCTGGAATAACCGAATTGCTTGGCGTTTTGAACGTGGGTTGCATCATTTCCTCCTGCCCCGCCCCTGCCCTCCTCCCTAACAGATTTTGCGAAACTACGCCCGCGACCAAACAGCTAGAAGCCTTCTTCGTTGACACCAAGCACCATAGTGTTGTGCCTGGAATGGGGCTACACAAGGTAGGTGGTCTTAGGACTTCATAATGCACACGTCCGCTGTCCCGCGACCGCCGTGCGCGTCCCGTCCTCCTCCTCGTCCGCAGACGCTGGGATGCCGGAGCCGCGCGGCGCCGCACAGTCGATGGGAGCCAGCTAATGCTGCGAAACGGTAGAAACCTTTATTTTGGCGTCGTATTTGGACGCTTAGGAAGCATTTTTCGCTCACCTTAAAATTTGTATTGTCCCATGCTGCCCCGTCTGAAAGTATCACGCCCGTCCAGTCCCGTCTGATCTAGTCTTGTTCCGTCCGGTGACGTCCGGTTTTGTCTGGTTCCGTCTGGTTGCGTCTGGTTACATCTAATCACGCTTTGCTCTGTCCGCTTCCTTTCCATAGCGTCCGGTGACGTCCAATGCTGTGTGACTGCGTCCGGTCACGCGTGGTCCCGTCTGGTGCCGTCCGGCTCGGTCCGGTCTCGTCCCATCTGGTCTTACCTGGTCTCGTCTGGTGTCGTCCGGCTCGGTCCGGTCTCGTCCCATCCGGTCTTGCATGGTCTCGGCCGGTACCGTACGAACCGGTCCCATCTTGTCGCCCGCCCCCTCTGATGTGATCTGGATTATTTTGACTGTTTGCGTTTTTACATACAAGAGTCAACTTTGATCCCTGTCGATGTTCTGTCTTTCCACTTATTCTGTTTTTTTTTCTATTACACCTGTCGACTTTTGTCTCTTGGCTTTTATCCTATTTGACTTTTTCCCTTTCGTATTTTTGTCCTTGAGCTATTTCGGATTCCACTTTTATCCATGCCAACTTTCATCTCCCTCGACTTTTGTCCGTCGGCTATTTTTCCGATTCGGCTCCTACTTCTGTCGACTGTTTTCCCTTTCGACTCTGCCGCCCGAGTTCTTAGCTCAAATTTCCCATTCGACTTTTTCATTCCACTCTTTGTCCGGGAACCGAACCGGCATCGTCTGCTGGTGTGTCGCCGCCGGCAGGACCGCGGGCCGCACACGAGGCAGGACCGCGGGCCGCACACGAGGCAGGACCGTGGACCGCACACGAGGCAGGACCGTGGACCGCACACGAGGCAGGACCGTGGACCGCACACGAGGCAGGACCGTGGACCGCACACGAGGCAGGACCGTGGACTACACACGAGGCAGGACCGTGGACCGCACACGAGGCAGGACCGTGGACCGCACACGAGGCAGGACCGTGGACTACACACGAGGCAGGACCGTGGACCGCACACGAGGCAGGACCGTGGACCGCACACGAGGCAGGACCGTGGACCGCACACGAGGCAGGACCGTGGACTACACACGAGGCAGGACCGTGGACCGCACACGAGGCAGGACCGTGGACTACACACGAGGCAGGACCGTGGACCGCACACGAGGCAGGACCGTGGACCGCACACGAGGCAGGACCGTGGACCGCACACGAGGCAGGACCGTGGACTACACACGAGGCAGGACCGTGGACCGCACACGAGGCAGGACCGCGGGCCGCACACGAGGCAGGACCGCGGGCCGCACACGAGGCAGGACCGTGGACCGCACACGAGGCAGGACCGCGGGCCGCACACGAGGCAGGACTGCGGGCCGCACACGAGGCAGGACCGCGGGCCGCACACGAGGCAGGACCGTGGACCGCACACGAGGCAGGACCGCGGGCCGCACACGAGGCAGGACCGTGGACCGCACACGAGGCAGGACTGCGGGCCGCACACGAGGCAGGACCGGGGGCCGCACACGAGGCAGGACTGCGGGCCGCACACGAGGCAGGACCGCGGGCCGCACACGAGGCAGGACCGTGGGCCGCACACGGGGATTGCTGGCGCCCGCCTCCGCCGGAGCGCGCGTGATGCTATCCGAAGCAGCCACCCTGTCAGAACCCTTAACAATGGACTTAAGTATCAGGGCGTGGTATCTGTCGGGGATCGATGCTGGGAAGGCGAGACCGTCACTTTGTGAGTCATGCTGAGGCCCCGTTAGAGTTAAAAATCTGCCTTAAATGAGGATTGGTTGCGCCAACCACAACCTTTCCATATAGAAGGGGCTCTAGAAAATCGACGGGCATCCTTGATTCCGAGCTGCTGACCGCCAGCCGTCCTGAGTAGCATCGAGACCCCGAATGATGTACGCCCACGCCCGGCCAGCCATGTGCTAGAGCGTGTCATGTCCATGCATGTCTTTATTCTGGCCGGTCGAGTTATACATATGCATGTGTTGCGGTGGGTCAAGCTGGCCGTGTTGTGTGTATGCTTATTTTACACGGCGGTAAAGGCAATCTTTCTTCTGGGTGGTTGTCGTGTGGTTGCTTTACTAAACGGTCCCTGTGTTTTTGTATTTTACTTGGCGGTCTGTTTCTGAGCTGTTTATTAGGCATTATTTAGTCCTGTTTGTTTTATTAGATTTTGTTGCGTGCTATACACGTGCAGATCATATCAATTAAACAAAACAATAAAACGCCAGGCATCGCTCATGCATGTAAACGATTTTAGGCTAGTACACATCACGCATCAAGCCACATATCACGTTCGCATAATCGACCATGATGAGCCCTGTACGTTAAGGTTTGTCATCGACTGTTTATGAGAAGAGATTCACTTATTTTCCTGTCTGAGTGGTCCTGTGCCCCGTAACTTTCGTCCAATCTTTGAACTGGACGAATTTGTATTGAAAGACGGTCAGAATCATAATTTTACCACGGCCATCGTTGCACGCTCGTCGCCAGCCCCCGGTGTTACTTGCAGTGGCCAACACTGTTCGGCTTTACGAGAACTGCGACCCAAGCCATCGCTATCCTTGCCCACCGAGATTACGGGCGTGTCACTGGGGATTTATGACACACTCAGCTGCTGGGGTTATATGGCGCCGCCAGCCTCTCGACCTGGCGGGAAGGGCGACACCGCGGCGAATCAAACCTCGTACCTGTGGTTCCCCCCACGCGCCATGGTTAACGTAGGCGTATTAACCACTAACTACACTGTCGGTACCCGGCGTGTGGACTCAATTTTTTTGATGGTATGTGTTTCACTAGTCGATTCTGTAAAATAATGAACGATCTCAGAAAAACATGGAATGGCCTTGTGCGTTTCGAACCCACTTCGACCTACTCCATTCAACACTAATGAGGCCCCTTATTTATTTCCGGTAAACGGGCCCCCTGAGTGCAATACTGCGAGGCACATTGTCCCCGGCCAAGGTCTGAAGGGCCATTCTGTCTCACCGTGGTGTGTTTTCTGGCTGTCATTCTGACGGCACGGGGCGGGGTCCCCTGGCCGAACCGGAGGCCAGGGGACTCCGCCCTTGGAGGCCCTTGGAGGGATACATCATATTACATTGGTCCCCTCCCTGACATGGAAGGCCTTCTGACCCGCGCACTTGACCCCGGTTTGATGCATGAGCCGTGATTAACTCAACAACATCCCTACTCCCGAAAGGTGGCCCAATAATTGGCACATATACTCCAGTTGGGTTTAACGGGTCCATGCTCGAATAGGGTTGGAGGGCTCGCCGTTCGGTAGTGGGGGCCCTAACTGGCACAGGACTCTTCTTTTACCTGAATGTGAGCACTCATCGTAAGTCCTGTTTCCGTCACTTGTTGGAAGGCCCTGACCAACGCAAGA
Organism: Pollicipes pollicipes; assembly: GCF_011947565.3. NCBI lineage: Eukaryota > Metazoa > Arthropoda > Thecostraca > Pollicipedomorpha > Pollicipedidae > Pollicipes > Pollicipes pollicipes. The sequence continues at coordinate 29,476,549 of NW_023596818.1, read as the reverse complement.
GACCCTTGTCATTCGGGCTTCCGTCCCCGTCCCTGCTGAGGAAATCCTCCCCTAACCGATTCGAGGCCCCTTGTTGACACCGAATGCCCTGTTCGGCACTGAGGGCCCTTGAAGGATACAAGAGCCCGACTGATGTAAACTGCGGGCCCGGCCTTGTCCTTGGATGGGAAATGGGCCCACAGAGCTCAGACCAATACGGAATCGACTGTTCACTGTTTCTTCAATCAACACCGTTCCGCCTTGGAGCCACTTGCCGCCGGGGGACCCCTGTTCGACACTGTGGCCTTTAACCGATACAGGAGCCCCTCATTGTGTCAGGGACCCCAAACATTGCAAATCGCGGACCCCGGCCTCGTTTCTGCTTGGGAAATGGATCTCTAGGGCTCAGACGGACATGGAGCCGACTGTTCGGTGTTCGTGATCTCCGACGGACTTGATATCCACATTGTCTCAGGGGTTCCTCAAAAGGTGCAGGAGGACCTCTGGCTGATATTTCAGGTCACGACCCTACGGGCCGCGATTCTTATGTGACCTGCAAACAGTCCTTCGGGCCCCTTCGCCCTCCAACCGGGCCTTCGATCGTTGGTTCTGGTGGGCCGCCCCGGTCCCCCTCCGGGTCTCATTGAACACTTCCCTTGGTCGGCTCGAGGCCTTGCGAGCACAGGGCCCTCTGCTAGGCGCTTTGGGCCCCTGACAGATGCAAGGCCCCCGACCAGTGTAAATTACTGATTGCGGTTTTTTAGCTGATTGGAAAGAGGGTCCTCAGGCCCATACCAACACGGAGCCGACTATGTGGTACAGCGGTACCTGACCGACATATAGGCCTATATCGACTCAGGGGGTTCCTGATGAGCGCAAAGGGCCCCCCGACGGTTTTTGAGGGTCCGTTTTTGCAGGTCGGGGTACCTGCATAAGACTCAAACCAGCTTTTTCGCCCTTCAATCCTCCAATCGGGTCCCTGATCGTTGAACCAGGTCTTGCAACTAATTCGGAAACGCAGTTGTCGGTCATCCTGACGAATGTACTCCTGACAGCACCATGCTGACAAGAAGTTGCAACATAAACATGCACGCACAAACATCATGACCTGAGGTTTTCGTGTCCCGATCTGTGGTCACTGTGATCTGGCCCGAGGTCGCCGTATCCCAAACAACGGTAACCGGAATTTGACCTGAGGTTGCCGAGGCCTATCAGTGGTAACCGTGAACTGTGACCGGACCTAAGATAGTCGTAACACGACCTGCGGTATTTGTGACCGGACATGAGGCCATCGTGACCCGATCTGCGGTACCTGTGTACTAGCCTGGGGTGGCCGTTCACTCACTTGCGTAGCCAACGCACAATGCGCATCGCCGGACGCAGTGGCCTGCCCTGGTTCCCCGTGACCCGGGCTATGCGCGGCCTGTGCACAGCCGAGGACACCGCACCTGCGTCAGGCATCAGCTGGGGTCGTGGCAGCCGCCCAGCCAAACACTACCCTGTTTGTTTACCGACCAATCGAACAGGAGCGGCGCGGAAGACACGCTCAGGTGTCCAGGTACCGGCACGTGCAGAGGTAATCCGGGGCACATCGAACAGCCCAGCCAGCACCGCCCCGGACCACGGCGGTCACCGTCGGGTCTCCAGCTCGCCAGCAAGGGCTCGCGGCTCGTAAAGACGCCGCGTGCCGCCGAGCGTTCCGCCACGCCGGTCCGGTGCCAGGCGGGGATCTGCGCCGATCGGGGTCGGCCGGGTGGCGCTCCGCCACGCCCCCTGGCGTCCGCTCAAGGCAACGCGCCTCGCCGGGCCGCGGCTGGCGGGGCGGGCCGGGAGCACGATTGGCCGGGGTTACGACCCGTGAGAGGACGCCGCGGTCGCGCGGTCGCGCGCCAAGAGTAGGTTACGTCGTAACTTACGGATCGACACGGCGATTTGAGCTCAGCTCAGAGCAGAACATGGTCTTCGTTGGAGATCTGACGCCCCGCTGGCGTCCCCTCCGCGGACAATGTGCAGCAGCACATGCAGTATTGAGCCCGGCTGCTGTTCCCAGACGATGAGCCGGGTTTACGGTAGCTGGCTGAGGGGTTGACTCGGTGACCTTGACCTCGATTACACAAGGGTGGCCGCGACGAGACCCGCCAGAGCGTGCGCGCAAAAAGCACCCGGCGGCGAGCGGCACAACAGGTGTGCAAACACAGCAACAGACTGTCATCGGAGGCGAACCGAATGGGAGCGGAGTGGCACGGCGGTCGGCCGCGACTGGTGAAGTAGCGCGGTGGTCGGCCGCGGCTGGGGAGCGTAACGCGGCGGTCGGCCGCGGTTGGGGGAGTAGTGTGGCGGTCGGCCGAGGTTGGGGGAGTAGTGTGGCGGTCGGCCGCGGTTGGTGAAGTAGTGCGGCGGTCGGCCGCGGTTGGTGAAGTAGTGCGGCGGTCGGCCGCGGCTGGGGGGAGTAGTGCGGCGGTCGGTCGCGGTTGGGGGAGTAGTGTGGCGGTCGGCCGCGCCTGGCAGACACGATGGGCTTGGCGTGGCGTGTTCTTTGACCCCCAGAACCAAAGGACGGACGAAACCCCAGACCGTGGGAGGATGAGCTGACGAAATTGAAAAGGACCAGCGGCGCTGAAGAAACAGCGAGGTTTACAAGGAGCTAAGGCCGCACACTGTTGACTGCCTCATAAGACTAATCTGATGCGTCGTGTGGCCACGGGAAAGCAATTGCTCGAAGGTTGCGCTGAATGCGATCCGCAAAACAAATGGCGCTTTTATTAAACTGTTAGCTGCCCCGCACCAACCGCTTACTGAAGCTTTGACACATATGCACCGGGAGAGGGACAAGATAGCCAAACGCCTCACTATGACCAGAGAAACTTCCAGAGCCAGCTGTTGTCGGGCCTTGCGCAATCGACTGTCACGTTCTTGTTGGTCTGCACGTGCATCAGATGCAGATACCATCGCCGGGGCGGATTTATTACGGCACTTGCAGTGCCTTACACGTGTCAATGCAACGTGCACACGTACAGCTCCGCCTCGCTTAGCCCAATAAACAGCTAGGGTGAGAGGTTGTCTGCGGTGCTTGTTTCGCAACTCATCCAAACGGAAAGGACTCGCTCTTCCGCAAACACCTGCGTTGCGTCACACACGTCTTACCAGAGAGGAAACACAACACAGATGGGTGACAGTAGCGGCGTTTTGCGGTGTGCACGAGCCCATCGGCCTCCGTGCTGTGGCGCTCCCAGCTGCTGGTGTGGCCCCGCTAAGCGGCGCGATCCCCAGCCTCGACCGCGACCAGAACTGACCCGGCCGTGTCATGCTGCGTGACCGATAGTTACATGACTACCGTGCACGCTACGCGATGGTCGAATATCGACTAGTGCTGCTCGATGCGACGCAGTGCCGCGTCTGGTCCCCGACAACGAGGCCGAGCGGAGGCGGAGCCGAAGTCACGCGAAGCGAGACGGTGCGGAATGGAGACACTGAAGCAGCCGTGTATCATCCAGGACGCCGCGTGTGTTTATCTTGGCGGTTGGTTGGCGGCATCGCCTGCCGGCTCCGTCACACAGCGGTTGTGGGCGTCGCAGCTGTTCACCTAGACTGCCATGGAAAACCAGCACCAGCTTCAAAACATTTTGATTACGTCAAAGAATGTGATCTAGGGTCTACTATCTATTTCGTTTTCAGCTGACGTGGGTAATTTCAACGGACAGCTGCTTTGGCCGAGTGGATGTGGTCTGTCGGTTTCCAGTTTAAAATAAGCGTGATACTAGTTGGTCATGGCAAGCAGAAGCAATGTATTACACCCGAGAACGTGTTACCCTAGCGTCATTCGTGGCCTGGGATGCAAAAGGTGGCAGCGTGTTTGTGTGACGTGGCGCTGACGAAGCTTCCCGAGATAGGTCAGCACTACTACAAACTTGAACCACGTCGCACAATGTTAACTCCCATGCCAAGCCCATAGCATGCAGGCTGTCATGCTACAATGTCCAAACCCAGGAATCTTTCGCTTGGAATAACCGTAAACATAATTAGCTCTTAGCAGCGAAGATCCGGGGCGAAGACCGCTCTGAATCATCTCGGAGTCCGCTCCGAGGGTCACGCAGACCGTACGGCAGCGATACCGCCTCATGGGTCGAGCTCAATCCCTCTGCTGTATTTACCGACACGGACGGCCTGACGGGCTGCCAGGCTGCCTCTTAGGCAGGCCCTCAGCCAGCACTGGCAGTAGTCATGCCCTGTCAGCGGTTACGACAGTGAGTGTGCGACAAACAGAGAGTGCTCCGGCGCAGCAACACTAAAGCGCATAACCCGGCCAATTTCTGTAGGCCTCCTATGGTTTTTGCACGTTGCAGAGAAGAAAGAAAGAAAACTGACATCACGTGTGCCCCAAATTGCGTTAAATGAACGCGGCAAACGGGCAAAAAAAGTTAAAGTAAGATATCCCGATCACAGATCACATTCAAGTCTGCCGCTCAGGAGCCACCCACGCCTCTAAAAGAGCGGCTAGCCAGCTTTGATGCCCTTCCTAGAGCAGCTTGGCTCCCTGGTCTGGTTACGAGGTCGGCGGGCGGCTAGCCCAAGAGCCTGAGTCACGGGCTGCAAGCCTTCTTGGCACTGCCGCCTGGTCGGCTCGCTCCACCGACGAGACAGGGCGCTGTTGAACTCGGTAGCAAGTCACTTCTTAATGTAATATATATATATATATATATATATACATATATATCTTAATACAATAGTAAATAATAAGCTACTTCTTAATAAATACCCGCTGGCGTATTTGTCGCGACGACGCCAAGGAAATTCAACGTGTAAGCAAGCTTCACAAGAAAAAAAACCTCAGTGTTTGCCAGCAAGCTCTCATGTTTCAAGGAAATGCTCCAGATTTGAAGATATTGCAGCAAGCATCATATACTGGAAAAGACTCGTCTAGGCAACACCATTTCCGACTTAGTGAAGATGCTCCTGAATTTATCACTGCTTGGTTACGTAACCTTACCCAGCGCAACATTGATCGAGGGCCAGTTTGCAGTTGTTATATCTGGAAATCGTGCTCACAGACGCCAGATATGAACGGCTCGACAGTTGTACTTTTCTTGGCATTGATCCCGCATGGCTCATAGAATGGTGGGATTTGAATAATGTTATGGTGCCAGGGATGATTGGGTGACCTTGAAATAGTCTCCCCGAAAAATCTGTACACCTTCGCGGGCGCGCAACTCAGAAACTAGAGGGGTTTGGGTGTTAAACGGGCAAGGCTTCGAACTGCACCGAATGATCTTCAAGATGGTTATTTCAGTTCAAATCCCATACAAATGCGGAACACTTCTTTTATGAGATGATTCAAGGTACTATGGATGTGTATGTACAAGTGTGCGTTCGTGAGAAGAAGCGTGTGATACTTGTACGCTAAACGCATCAATAATTAATGCTTAAGTGTAAAAAACTGGAGAGCCACGTCAGTTCCTCAGAAGTATATACTTAAAACAACAATGTGCGGAACATTAAACTGGACAACAGTTCTCGTGCGTTCTGAACGTGTGTTCTTTTTAGCACATTTGTTCGGACTCCACACGCAGCCAGCCGCTCATCAGATGTAGGCTGTCTCACAGGGGCCGCTCATCTGATGTAGGCTGTCCAAGAGGAGCAGCTCATCTGAGGTAGGCTGTCCTGTAGCGGCTGCCCATCTCATGTGAGCTGTCCCGCAGGAGCCGCTCATCTCATGTAGGCTGTCATACAGGAGCCGCTCATCTGATGTAGGCTGTCCCACAGGAGCCGCTCATCTGACGTAGGCTGTCCCGCAGGGGTCATTCATGTGAGATAGGCTGTTGCGCAAACCCCGCACATCTGACCCAAGATGGCCAGCAGGGCCAGCCATCTGACGTAGGCTGTCCCACAGGAGCCATTCATGTGAGATAGGCTGTTGCGCAAACCCCGCACATCTGACCCAAGATGGCCAGCAGGGCCAGCCATCTGACGTAGGCTGTCCCGCAAAGTCTGCCCATCTGCAACATAATTCAGTTCTGGACCCCGGTTCGTGCTAGACGTCCGGCGCGGCACCAAAGCTATCACCGGGTTCTTCCTGGTTCCAAAGCCAGCTACTGGGAGCACAGGTACGAGGTACCGGGAACGGATCCTGGAAACCAGGCTCATGTCTGTCCAGTGCTGTCAGCGCCGTCGCTGCATCGGACATGCACAGGCACCGGCAGAACTCACTGCAGAGCGGCGAGATCCCGCATGGTTCAATCAAGACGCCCGGTCAATCCAACGGCGGAAATTTGATTTCAGCGGGGTGCAAACTTGTGTTTCGCCGAATAAACCGAGTGCTTAAGTTTAACACGATTAAACAACAGCCACTGAGCGACAGAGCCGGGACCTTCTAATAGCTATTGTGGAAACTCCGGCCACATATCCTGATTCAATGACTGGCTCCGTTGTCAGCTGAGGCCAATATCAGCCATCTCCACCGGAGACGCACACTGCAGTCACGACTCACGACCCCACTGGAGACACGCACCTCCGTCAGGACTCACGACCTCCGCCAGAGACACACAGAGCAGTCACGACTCACGACCTCCACCGGAGACACACACTCCAGTCATGACTCACGACCTCCACCGGACACATTCCAATCATGACTCACGACCTCCACCGGAGACACACACTGCAGTCACGACTCACGACCCCACTGGAGACACGCACTTCAGTCAGGACTCACGACCTCCGCCAGAGACACACAGAGCAGTCACGACTCACGACCTCCGCTGGAGACACACACTGCAGTCGTGACTCACGACCTCCACCGGACACATTCCAATCATGACTCACGACCTCCACCGGAGACACACACTTCAGTCACGACTCACGACCTCCAACGGAGACACTCCAGGCATGACTCACGACCTCCACCGGAGACACACACTTCAGTCATGACTCACGACCTCCACCGGACACATTCCAATCATGACTCACGACCTCCACCGGAGACACACACTTCAGTCACGACTCACGACCTCCAACGGAGACACTCCAGTCATGACTCACGACCTCCACCAGAGACACACACTTCGGTCATGACTCACGACCTCCACCGGAGACACACACTCCAGTCATGACTCGCGACCCCCACCGGAGACACACACTTCAGTCACAACTCACGACCTCCACCGGAGACACACACTCCAGTCATGACTCACGACCTCCACCGGAGATACACATGCCAGTCACGAATCACGACACCCACGGAAGACACACAGTCCTGTCACGACTCACGACCTCCACCGGAGTCACACACTGCAGTCACGACTTACGACGTCCACCAGAGTCGCGAGACACATTCTCTGGAGTTTCTTACAGCCGACCGATGAAGCACCCTTATACCCACTGATCACGTGTTATCTCTCACAACGGGAATAGTCTCGTGAAGCCTTCGCCAGAAGCGGCACTCAATGGAAACGAGCGTGCACGATGGATCGGTCTACCCCCGTCCGCGCCACCAGCTACTGCCCCAGCGCTGGGCGCCGACAGCGGTCGATATCTCGCGATCCGGGCCGCGCTCGTGACGACGCCGGGCACGCGTCACGTCTGCCAGGGCGGCGGCGGCGGCGGCGGCGGCGGAGGCGGCGGCGTGCAGTCCGCCCGGCAGTGGTGACCCATTGACCACAGGGCGGGGCTCCGGTCGACCGACCGGCTCCGAGACGAGCGGTCGTAGCGGCTTGCCAAGCCGCCGTCTGGTCGGCTGGTACTGATGGCCAGCCTCCGCCGGCGCCCCACGAGGGAGCGAGATCGGGAGGCACCACGGGGAGACAACGGTCATTCCGTCGAGGTGGGGTGAGATCAGGGGCACCACGGGGAGACAACGGTCATTCCGTCGAGGTGGGGTGAGATCAGGGGCACCACGGGGAGACAACGGTCAATCTGTCGAGATTCAGAGACGTTTCCATGGCTCTAGGCCAGCGGGTGAATGCATACCGAATAGTAAATATGTGACAGCTCTGTCATAAGCCGTCTCAAGATGCGTCGATGTGGGCACAGGCAGGCAAATATTCTAGGACACCACACACGCAGCACTTGTTTGTGTTGCTGCAGCGGAACACGGGCACGGGTGTATGCCCCCATCAGGGTGGTAGTTATGTGTACCGGTGCAGCCCCTACCCTCATCCACAAAGCCGGTTTGTATCCGGCTGAAGACTACAGACTCATGCATTTGTCCTGTACGACTCCTCTGCTAGAATGCCATTCAATATTGATCGAAGCCTAGCGAGCGCCAAAGTCTGGGGGCTTCGATCAATACAATTCGCTAATACTCCGTTGAGGGCGGCGGCGTCACTGGCTTTTTTCCAAGGGAAGCAGGCAGATCTAGGTGCCTCCTTAGTAGATCGTGGGCATTCATTGACACACAAGCTATTTCTTATTTTCCCTTCTATTCGTCCCCGACTGCTTTACTTCCAGCCCTGATTCATTAGCGGCTGCCAGTCCCGTTACAACCAAATCCTATAAGTCTAATTGCGTGGGTGCTATGGGGCTCAGCTTGCCCGTAAAGTGCTTCGCAGTGGATAGATAAACTTATCTCACCCAGGACTGACCGTATGTGTTTTGTGGCCAAGTTTTGGTGCAAACTTACTCAGAAATAGCTTACTTACTCGCACCTTAGTTTGCTGGTTAGGTTAGGTTAGGTTAGGTTAGGTTAGGTTAGGTTAGGTTAGGTTAGTAGGTTTGCTGGTGGTTCGCGACGCCTTCGCCCAGTCTTGATCTACCTCGGGGCCCGCTTGGCGGACATATGCATCGCAGCCTGTCACACCGACCGCTTCGGCAGCACCTGGTCGGCCAGCTGCAAAAGCCGAGCTTGATGTCGGGCGCGTGAGAAGCACTGCAGCTCCCCAGACGCTGAAAGCGCCGGTGAAGAGCAGACCAAATTAGATGCCCGGGCCACTTCAAAGTTAATGAAAAAGTTTCGTTTCGTTCTTTATTTCCTGTTTTGGTTGGACCTTTGCCATGGTTGGATCTAGCATCAGCTATTGGAGGTAAACTTCAAATCTAGTGCCATTTGCGCAAAAGAAAATGTCTCCATTCCACTGCGGGAGCATGACCCTGCTATCTCACCCAACAATCCACCCATGCACTCGCCAGTGTTTGGGGAGTAATATCACGTTTGCAGGCTTTGCTCAGAGCAACGCATTACAGAAATATTGCTGGCTCCCCCCCCCCCCCCCCCACCATCTTTTTGCCTGCTGAGTAGCCGATTGTTCTGGTGTGGTCCATGTCGTCGTTCCTCTGGCGTCAGAATTTTGCTACAGAGGGAGCCATTTATCATTACGTGGTCGCAAAATACGACTTGGCCAGGGGTGCAGTCAGGATTTTTTAAGCGGGCGGGGCGGAGGTCAGTAACAACAGAGAATGCAAAATACGGGTCTGAAGAGGGGAGCGCCCCCCCCCCCTCCCCTGCTGCACCTGTGGACGTGAACCATTTCAAGGTACACTGTGCCGATGCCGAGTTGTGGTATTGCCCGCCTCTCGTTGCGTGCCTGTCTTTCACCCTGGCAGGAGGGGTGGGCACCGCGAGTAATTGGACCCTGCACGTCTGGTTTCCCAGACGCGCAACCCAGCCACTACAATATTGGATGGCATGCGTGCCAAATAGGTACGTTGTGAGATCATTTATAAGGGCTTGGGTCACGTTCAATTTTTGGAACCCAAACAATTCCTTGAGCCTCATCGTTTTGTAGGCCTGGAGCGTTTTTCTCAAGCTCCCAAGGGAAGTGGGCCAGGAAGTTTCGCGGAGAGTTAAAGTTCTACCCCTCGGACCCGCTTTGCTCGCCATCTTGGACCCGCTCTGATCGCCACCGCATGTAGACAACATCGCAAGCTGCAGGCTAGGCGGAATTTGGGCAAACGCAGGAAAGCTTCAGCATAGCTTAGGGAGTGGAACCTACCTGGTGAGGCGGAGATCCCAGACTTTGGATGTTGTCCGGTATTCCCTCCTAGAAAGTATCCTTCACTGCACTCGACGCACCGAAAAACTAGGTCCAGAGTTGCCTGGTCCTATTGGTCCTACGTGTCGTGTTTGCATGGGCCACCGCCCTCGATCGACCAGGGCCAGTACGTTTCCACTCGCCAACAAGCTGCGTACTAGCGCATGGGCCAGCTCACCGCCACCGACGAACCATCGACGCGACGGGATCGGCGCAGGCGCGTGGCAATGTCGCACTCCTTACGCAACGAACGGTTTCCAAATCAAGCAGCACGAGCCGATACCTATGGCAACTTTTTTACACATATACTGGCGCACGCCGCGCGCGACCCTGTCGAGTTTGTCTGACCTTTCCAGAAAAGTGCGCACGCACCCACGTGCATGTGTGTGCTGATGGGACATTGTGGGGCTGTTTTTTTAAGCGAGCCACGAACCTAGCATCCTCATGACACGTAAACGTATCAGAAAACTATCAGCTTTCAGAAGATAGGTGCGAAATAACAACTTCAAGCGTTTGATGCTTCTAGCTAGCGTCTCTTGGGGTCAAGTGGCTTGAAGGGACCCTGTGTGTCATGATAAAAGTCACCTCTCCGTTCAGCAGCATGGTAGCAGTCACCTGCACTTTTCACGCAGCAGCTACAAATTGTCAGACCTGAAAGTCCTATGGCAAAGCAAACTCAATATACATGTATATGGTAAAACAAAGGAGGCGCTTAACCTCGGAAGTGAACGAGGGAAGCAGTTGGCCAACACAGAGTATGGCAGTACTTTAGACACCATGGCAAAGAACGTGCAATGATGACGCTGTTATTTCGAACTCGGCCTTACGCGCAAAGGCTGCGCTCGTGGTTTATCGTGAAGGAGGAAAAGTTGGCCGAGTGCGTGTGGAGCGGGTTCTCAGCGGTAGTGGTATAGGTATGCTGCTTGCTATTATGATGTGTGGTGATTCATTCCAGGCTTGGGTAATGCATTTAGCTGAAACTAGAGCCGAGGGGTGATGAAAGTGCGGAGGCCTTACTGTGAAAGTGTCGAATTTGAATTTTATCCACAACGTGCGTGTGCTGAACGACTCAAATATTGGCTTTGACAATGTTTTGATTATGTGTAAGGCTTACAGTAAAATTTGTGCATTCAGGGGTGCTGTGTGCCGGGGGTTGCAAGCCTTGTAAGTATTAATGTATGGTTGTACTTTTAGATGCTCCCCATCTAGCCACAAGTGGTATTATTTTTTTCAGTGTCAATCATGGTTAACTCACAGAAAATACAGGACCATTTTACCCACCATTCCTGCTGAGTTAAGACCAGATGATTTGTGATACCATTCAGCCTGTGCGGCTGAGTGTGTTGTGGAGGCCAAATGATGATGAATATTTTCAAATCACTTAAACTGAGGAGGCCAGCCAGTCATATAGGCCAGACCCTGCAGAATCTTCCAGTAGTTTGCTTTAACATTGATAGCTTTCCCCTCATATGTGGGCTGAAATATATTTGTTGGGTGTTGATTTTAAACCAGCTTGCAAAAGTTGGCAGACTGGTTGATAATATGTTTGGGCAGGTCTGATTGTACCCCAAATGGGCTGGGCAGCTCTTCTGCTTGGGCAGCAACAGGAGCTGGGTCAGACCTGATGACCCATGGGGTCTGCAAGATTTTTGCTGACAATCTTAATTTTCTTATGCCAAAATTCCATTGGTTTACCACAGAGCAATAACATTGGCACTAGCAGACCTGCACAAGCCCTGTATTGTGCACATCAAGCGAAAAAACAATTGAAGGAAAATCAACTCAAGTTTTTGTCATGATATAGAATTAATTGAGACCAGTGTGGGCAAGATAACTGTGGCATATTTTGCTTTGGCATTTTCCTTGCCTTCTGTCCACTTCTTTTCATGAACTGCTGTTTTTAACAGTGTGCTACAACCTGTGCCCCAGTTTATTACCTGCCCCTAGATAGCATGAGTTGCCCCAGAACACTGTAGGTTGCCCCATTTCCACACGTCTGTGCCCCTAAAATTTCAAAACATGTCCCAAAACTCATATTTTCCCCAGCGCTGCCCAAATGAGATCCTGTCAAAATCTGTCATGTTCTGCAGACTGGCTTGCGAGGGGTTCCTGTGGGATTCAAGTTTTCTTGTAAGGCTTTGTATTTAAGCATTATTTTAGTGGAGGAGACTGCTAGAGGGCAATCAATGTTGAAGGGCTGGATGAACCAGGGCAAGCATTTTGGTGGGTTGTACTTCAGGTGCACAATTTCAGTAGGCACTGTTTTTTTTTTGGCTCTGATCCCAGAGATTTACCCATTTGGAAGGTTGGCACTTAATAGCCAGACCTTCTGAATGTTTGGCACATGTGAGTGATCTTGACTAGCATTACAACTTCAATAGCATTTTGCCCACAGCTGTAGCTTTGAAAAATAATGTGTGGGCAAAACAAAACATGGTGTTGTGTTGTTTGGTGGTGTGTATTGTCATAGTTGATGTTTACAAAGGGTTGCTTGTGCTTGGGCTACTTTATGAAGTCAGAATCCATTTGTTATCCTTGCCCTGTACTCTAAAAACTCCATATGTCTCAACTAAGCTTTTCAGACTTGATCCTTCATCTGGAAGACAGGACAATGGACAGAGAGCTGCAACTTGAAGTTATATGTGGCACATATGAAGAATTTGTGGTTGGTTACCAGCTTTTCACATACTCTGGAGATGAAAAGGTAAGATGTTTCACTTGTAACTCAGAAAAAAGTACCTATTTAATGCCTGCATACATGTGTTTGATTGGTCAAATCGCGCCAGAATTTAAACTTATCAACTTGCGCACAGCCACTGTACTGGCAGCCTGCGTCATCTACTGCTGGCTGTGTCACAGGTGCACCAGTTTGAGCAGACGTTCGCCGACCACTCCCACACGGCCAGCGTGCGGGCGGTGGCCTGCGGCGGTGACCTGCTGGCCTCGGGCGGCGCCGACGAAATTGTCAAGCTGTACAGCATGCGACGCCGCACCGAGATGGGACAGCTGATGGAGCACCAAGGTGGGCAGCTAGCCACGTGTCGGTACTGGTGCTGCCCGTCTTGTGGCTGTTGGCATATGACTGTGGTGTTGAGGCAGCGCGCTTCTTACACTGGAAGGTTGTTCTCTCCGTCTTGCATTTCACGTTTCTCTGTTTTCGATGTGTCAATGAGTGTGGAGATTGCAGCATCGGTCACCACTGTAGTTTCGGCCTACTCGAAACTATCGTTGTTCCATTCCATTCAGTTCATTAATTGGCCAAATCATTTATCGATCGGTCGGGTGTTGTCAGTAGTCAAGCATTCTCGACCAGCTGTCTTCTGATGTCACAGCACAGCGCACGCCCCCGTCAGCTCCCCCGCTGACGCCGCCACTGCCGCCGCCGCAGGCACCATCACCTGCCTGCAGTTCCACGGGCGGCACCACCTGCTCTCCGGCTCGGAGGACGGCCGCGTGGCGGTGGTGCGCGTCGACAACTGGCAGCGCGAGAAGTACCTGGGCGGCCACCGCGGCGGCGTGACGGCGCTGGCCGTCCACCCGTCCGGCCGGCTGGCGCTGACTTCGGGCCGGGACCGCAAGCTGCTCACGTGGGACCTAGTGCGCGGCCGCGTCGCCTTCCGCACCAACCTCAAGGCCGGTGAGCGGCCGCGCCCGGCGCCATCGGCAGCCGGAGATTGGAGAGGGCGGCCTGGGGTGGCCTAGGCTGTGACTGTGGCACTGCCCAACACTGTCGGGCTGTTCTTACTGGGTTTTAAAGGGGCATTAACTGCATTGGCTAGTTGTGCCCCATTGTATGGTCCATGGGGAATTTTCCTGTATTGGTTCTGTGTGGCGTCTTCATGGCCTAAGTGGTGTGTTTCAGCGGTATGTTCTTTGTTAGGCTTAGTCCAGTTTAGCTACATGAGTTTACATCAGTTTACATTTGGTCCGCGTCAGCCACGTGATTCCGCGCACCGCCCACACCCGGAGAGACTTCTCAGCCCCTTGCTGTGTGGGTTGTCTTCTCGCGAGTATCAGCAACTTGTGGCAGTCATGTGGGCTTCCAAAGCCTGCCAGCCCTTTCTGTCCGTGTACCGTGCCACTGAACATGTGACCCTGTACCTGCGACACTGAGCGGACCGTGCCGTCCCGGCAGCGGCCGAGTTCGTGCTGTGGTCGCCAGATGGCAGCACGTACGCGGTGGGCGTGCAGGGCCGCTGCGATGTGTACAGCGTGGCTACGGCCGGTGTGGTGCACAGCCTCAAGTCGGCCGGCAAGATCAACTGCGCCGTCTACATCTCGGTCAGTGCTGCCACGAGCTCTGGCGTCTAGGTCTGTCCCGGCACGGGCCGGGGGATGCTGTTGAGTTGAGTGCCCATTCGGAGGTGTTGGAAGTTGAGGCTATGTAGAGAAACTTAGGATCGTCATTTGTCGATGAAGTCCGTCACTTGGCAGCATAGGCATACAGTACGGACTATATCACATTATTAACACATTATTTACACATTATTTGCGAACATTGGATAAGGCACGACCCGTGAGGAATCGGACTGGGGGTGCATCACCTATGAGTCAGAGCACCGCTTATCGTAAGTGTCTGTTGATTGACCGCCCTGGCATTCAGCTCTGAATCGCGCCCTGGTGTGTGATCCTGGCGACGTGCTGATGGCTGACCCTGGGAGTCAGCAACGAGGGTGGATGGGCGCCGTACACCGCGGCACCCGATCGCGTGTGGCCCGGGTGAGCGCCCTTGCCGGACAGAGCGGCGGCGCCGTCACTGCCACGAGCCGGATCACCAGGCCCACCCTCAGTGGGGTCCGCTCGTGCCCGAAGCCTGCGAGGTCACCGCACGCCGCCGCCGCCGCCGCCGCTCGCCACCTTTGAGGGCCGCCCTCTCTCTCTCCCGCAGGAGACGCAGCTGGCGTGCGGCGACGAGTCGGGCCAGGCCAGCGTGTTTGACGTCTCGGAGGCGGGCGGCGGCCGCGGTGTGAGCTGGCCGGCGCACGAGTCCCGGCTGCGCGCCGCCACCGTGGTCCGCCGCTCCGAAGAGCTCAGCTGGCTCGTCACCGCCTCCTCCGACGGCTGGATCAAAGTCTGGCAGGCGCCGGTGAGACACGCGCTGGTCTGCTAGAGCTGAGACGTGCCTCCCAGCTACGCGAGTGTGCATTTAAGGCCATTGTGTAAGAGTGGTTGGGCGTTGGCTGGCCACACCTTTTAAAATGCGGGTTTTTTGTGGCTCGTGGAGCGTTGCCAGATCTGCCTATGTATTAAATGAAGATAGCCGTGCCGATTAGCCATGAGACCTCGGCAGGCTTTGCCTGCTTCGACGCCGCCGTTCGGAGTTGTGATCGACCGGGGCGATTTGACGTCGCCCCCAAACCTGCATGATGCGATTATGCGGGCTTCGTTTAGTTGAGGGTCACTCGGCAGCCTTGTCTGGTCTGGTGCCGCCGTCTCAAGTTGTTATCGATTTGGGCAGGTTGACGTCGCCGTCCAACTTTTGCGTTGTCACCATGCAGATCATCCCAGCAACCTAAGACTGGACTCGTCTTTGTTTGCCGTCTTTTGTGTTGTCATCATGCAGATCATCCCAGCAACCTAAGACTGGAACCGCTCGTCTCCGGTTGCCGTCTGTTCGTGTTGCCATGCAGATCATCCCAGCAACCTAAGACTGGAACCGCTCGTCTTCGGTTGCCGTCTGTTCGTGTTGCCATGCAGATCATCCCAGCAACCCAAGACTGGAACCGCTTGTCTCTGGTTGCCGTCTGTTCGTCTTGCCATGCAGATCATCCCAGCAACCTAAGACTGGAACCGCTCGTCTGTTTGTGTTGTCATGCAGATCATCCCAGCAACCTAAGACTGGAACCGCTCGTCTCCGGTTGCCGTCTGTTTGTGTTGTCATGCAGATCATCCCAGCAACCTAAGACTGGAACCGCTTGTCTCTGGTTGCCGTCTGTTCGTGTTGCCATGCAGATCATCCCAGCAACCTAAGACTGGAACCGCTCGTCTCCGGTTGCCGTCTGTTTGTGTTGTCATGCAGATCATCCCAGCAACCTAAGACTGGAACCGCTTGTCTCTGGTTGCCGTCTGTTCGTGTTGCCATGCAGATCATCCCAGCAACCTAAGACTGGAACCGCTCGTCTTCGGTTGCCGTCTGTTTTGTGTTGCCATGCAGATTATCCCATCAGCCTAAGACTGGAACCGCTTGTCTCTGGTTGCCGTCTGTTTGTGTTGTCATGCAGATCATCCCATCAGCCTAAGACTGGAACCGCTCGTCTCCGGTTGCCGTCTGTTTCGCCGGCGCCAGGTGTGTCACGACCGGCACGCCCCGTGTGACGTCACCGAGCCCCGTACGACGTCATTTAAGCCGACGTGTGACGTCAGTGCTGTGTGCGCCTCCCAGGTGCCGGCCGTGACCGAGCAGCCACTCCTGGTGGCCAGCTACAACACCACCTGCCGGCTGACCAGCGTCACGCTGCACGTGCCGCCCGAGAGGCGCTGGCCGCCGGCCGGCGCCGAGGAGGCCGCTGTCGGCGCCGTCGCCGAGCAGCGGACGGACAGAGCCGCGGCGGAGCAGGAGGAGGACCGGCACCCGGCGGAGCAGAACGGCGCGACGGCGAAGCGGAAACGGCCGGACGCCGACCAGCAGGCTAGCCCGAGCAAGAGGACGGGCAAGAGGAGGCGGACGGAAGAGGCCGGAGCGTCCGGCAAGCCGAAGAAGACGGGCGAACGGGAAGGCAAGGCGGGCAAGGTAAAGGGGATGAAGGTGATGAAGAAGAGCAAAGAGAAGAAGGCCACGAAGACGAGCAAGGAGAAGAAGACCATGAAAACGAAACAAAAGAGCTTAAAGAAAGTTCAAAAAGCAAACGTGAAAGGCCTGAAGGCTTTGACGCTCAAAAAGAAGAAAAAGAAAAAGATTCTGGCAATTGAGTAATACATGGTTCTTGTATGTGATCTTTGCGGGACTGGCTGTGCGCTGTGAAGGCAGAATAAATTATGGTAGTTAGGGGCACGATGTCACTTCCGTTTTCTCACATCATCCCATAGTCACTACATTTAGAAAGACCCCTGATTATGAGCCTTCAATTAGTTAGCAGATTGGTTATTAACGTAAGTTGTGCATTTGTGGGGAACGTTGTGCATGTGGATAAGACAGTAGTAATAGCCCTATTACTCGTAGAATAATCGGGAGGATGGATAGGTAGACATGAATAGTTAAGCTATATATATATATATATATATATATATATATATATATATATGTATATATGTAATTCGAAATGATCGCGATATTTCGAACGAAAAAATGCTATGATAAACGAAACGAAATGAGACCTCGAAAGGAATATCAGCAGTGGCAAGCTGAAAAACTTCGTGGAATAACCAGGAGAATCTGTTCATTCTGGTTGTTTTACGAGGAATAAGACAGTAAACGCTGTGTTACCTGCAGATTGGTTATTGGTTATTTGTATTAGATTATTATTTGTATTACACTGGCGGTCAGTGGTGGCCATTTAAGGGCTATGGGACGGAGGATGAGCATCGGCCAGGCAGAGATGCGTGCACATGGGAACCCAGCCCCCGAGTCTAAGCCCGCACAGAGACCCCTGTATGGAGTGTATGCTTGGCTCTCGGACAAAAGCCCCACCAGGCGGCCCTTCAGCCCACTTATCACTGGCGCATGCAGCCTGCCCCGGACAAGCGGGGCGTTGCGAGATATATGATAAAACAATAAAGAGGGCAATGCAGCGGATGAGTCGTTAGATGATCTCTCGGCTGCGTTTCATTCCGAATATCACGAAATAATCCCCCAGGGTAGGCTCGGGTGGGTCAATCAGTCAATCTGCACCGGTCAGCAAACGTGGAAGGCTTGAGTGCAATGGATATGTATTGGTGTTCCATGGGAATGACTTGCTTATAAATGCTAGCTATCTGTCTTTATCACACGGTCATTTGCTTATCGTCTCGTCACACACATCTATGTGTGACGAGAGTGCAGACGTGTGGTGGCGCCCAGGGGAATATTTAGTACGAGCAAATGCGATAGGTGGCGGGCCACGCAGGCCCAGCGTGGCGAGACGCTTACGTTCCTCGTGATGCAGGCATGCATCAATGAGGGGCGGGTGCGCTGCCTTGCGTTCCAGTGCTGTGGCGCTCACACTCCAGTAAGACTGCTGGTGGACAGCAACCGGGCCAAGTGCTCCAGTGATGAGAGTAGCCATAGGTATTTCGCAGTGGCGCACGGGCCCGTTCACATTACCCAGTTAACATAGCCTTCGGCGGTACTCGGCATCAGTACACAAGCGCGCTAACGCGTGCACTATTCACGTTATTGTGGGTTGATGCGTCGTGTAGCTTTAGTGGTAAACACACCCGGCTACAGTGTTTTCAGTTTTCGATTGAATACCCGCCACCAGACCAATCCATAAATAAGACTTATCTCTGTGCTTGTGCTCTAGTCGTCCTCTGAGTGTGTTTCCCGTTCCCGTGACGTCGAGCAGCGGATCAAAAGATAGCCGACAGGGCCGTTATCCTGTCTCGGTTTTTGCTAAGCTTACGGCCGGCGGCCCTGGTGGCCGTGTGGTAAGCGCTCACTCCTGGAGGATATCCCCTCCCCACTTCCATGGAAACCTGTTGTTCAGCTGAGCTGGAGGCGGCGGCGGGGGAGGGGGGTGGGGTCGGAACTCCAGGCTCGCGTGCACAGCATGTTTCTTCCTCGGTCTTAGCGACAGATGTCGAAAAGAATCCGCCACCTAGCCTTAAAAGTGAAATTGTAGGGATTAGTGCAGATACGTCCACCTTCAAGGTTTGGAAGGTTCTGAGGCCGTCACTGTGCCGAGTGCACACCCGATCCCGCGTTCAGTGCGGCACCGTCGGCCCCGCCTGTGTTGCGAGCTTCTGTTGTCTTCACAGCGTACCTGCGCAGAACTGCTCTCGGTCCCTGGTCAACCCTCGCCGTCTCGAGCCACGTGACGGACCGCTTCCACCGCCAGTGTCGCGTCAGAGCCCCTCGTGACCCACAGCTGGCCGGGGACACGTCACGTGCCAAACGAGTGTTTGATCACGACCGCTGGCGAGACTCACACTGGTGTGTGCATGAAATAATAAGTCCCCTCTGTGCAGACTTGGGCGATACTGACGCGCCGCCAGGGCACATCGAGGAGGCGAAGTGCACCATTGCTGGTGGCCGGTTTAGGCCCGCGGCGGCTGGGTCAGGGGACCGCCGGGGCTCATACGTCACTCGCGACAGGTGGACACCCCTCGCCGAGGGCCCCGTCATTCGGCGCCATGTATGCATGATGTATCACGCGGATGACACCTGTCCCCACTTTTGAGCCCTGTAGCCTTGCGGCCGCCCGGGGAGGATTTCCTGTTCCTGTCTGCTTTTGGCGCATGAGTTACGTGTGCTGTAAGCCGCTCACATGGCGTGCATCATGCCACGGCGTCGGGACAGCCATCTGGAAAGCGATGACCGCTAACCAATGGACCATGTACCGGGAGGTTGCATGGATGACATTGAAGCCGGCGAACGTCGGCGAGGCTCCCATCATATGACGGCGAAATGGCATTTGCATTGCAATCATGTTCCATTTCGGCCTTGTGACTGCTCTTGACCGCTTTGCCACTCCAGTGATGATGGCGGCCCCCACCAGCATGCATGTGCGATGTCACGAAGTATGTTTCTCTCTACAGTCTCCTAATACCTAGCCTTTGCAATTGGTGCGAATTAGTGCAAAGTGGTGAGAGGCAGACTGCCATCTGTCACGGATTCAAACGGGCTCAACGGCTGATGTGAACAGTATACGGAAACCTTTTTCGATAACGGACGATGAACGGACGCATGGGCACCGACACATGTGATCGTGTGAGGCTGGATTGACGAGGGGTGATGAGGTCATCATGCCGAAGATCCGATGGCACTGAACTGAAGTCAGCCCGTCAATTGGCATTCAAAAGAAACAGCCAACCAGATCGCTGCACTCCGTAATGCTTCGAGTTCTCGTATGCAAACAATTCGCCATGATGCCGTCTAAAAGTTGGTGACAAAGACAGATGAGTGTGTTTGTGCGTGTAACGTTTCCTACAACGGTGTGCGCGTGACGGGACAATGTGCCGTTCCATTGAAATTATCGCTCAAGCTTTTTTCGCCTGCCAATTGCTTCTCGTGGCTGTTTCCAAGATGCTCCACATTTGTCCATTACGCCATCAGTATTCTCAAATCTTATTGAGCAAGATGCATTTGGCAATGACGCTGCACCCAACTGTAATTGCTCCGAGCGGTCCAGCTGTGCACTCCTCACGCCACCAGCGTGCTGCAGGCTGACTGCTAAATGTGGTGCGTCGTGTGGAGGCGCCGCCGGACTGGTCACGGTATCAGGGCGTATCCCCGACCCTGGCCCGTGCTGGACGGTGGGTCAATGTTGCCGCGGCCCCGGCCCCCGCCTGCGGCGACGGCGCCCCCACACTGGCCGAATCAGGCGCCGGTCGGCCCCCGGACCGCCCACACAGGCGCCGGCCGCGGCCGGAGCCCACCCGCCCGAACTTCGCTCGTTTCCCCTGACTCTCTCTCTCTCTCTCTCCCTCTCTCTCTCTCTCTCTCTCTCTCTCTCTCTCTCTCTCTCTCTCTCTCTCTCTCTCTCTCTCTCTCTCTCTCTCCTCTCTCTCTCTCTCTCTCTCTCTCCTCTCTCTCTCTCTCCCTCTCTCTCTCTCTCTGACTCTACTCCTCTCGTTTCTTCGATGGTCGTAAACTACCTTCGCAGTTCACGCGCCCTTAAGACCCAATTGTTACTGATGTGCGTGCATCACTCCCATCCTCTCTCGACTCCCTCCTCTCCCCGCAGATCCCCGTAGCTGACGGGCGAGCCGCCGGCGGATATAGCGGGCCGGGCCTCCGAACAGCGGATCTTCTGCTCGTCCGCGTGTCCCGCTCCGGGCAACACGGCTTTGGGTGTGTAGCGTGCGTGGCGCATATCCGCGAACATTTGCAGTAAGTGGAGCTGACACCTGATCTTATCACTTGTTCGGAAGCAGTAGCGCCACCAAAGCTGCCTGCCTGGGAATGTGCGTGACGTGCGCGTATTCCCTGGATCCACGTTCAGACGTCATGTGAGTTTCGCTCTGCCAACGTGCAGGGTCACGAGGCGTACTCGAGTCGGCATGAGGCCTGGGCGCACGGCCGTGCCAGCATCTCTCGCGTTGAGGCTCTAAGAACCTGCTTTCCCTATATGGGACCAGCAACCTGTCTCCCGGCAGTCGTGAGGCCTCCCCATCCCCCTCCCCCTCTGAGAGGACCTTGACCCACTTGCAGAGCCAGAAGTGGGATAAAGTTGCGCCGGACCTGTGGATGACGCTATTGTCGTGTTGCATAGCGAGTGAGGTGGAGCGTTACCCGCTGATCGCTTGGCGTTTGTGTATATCTTCTGATCAGGGGTAAGTCTGACGATGGGTTGAGTTAATGAGGTGTGGCTAGTGAAGACGTGATCATCGGGCAACGTTACATAACATAAGAGTGGTTAAAACAGGTCTGCATCTACTATCCAGACATATCCGCGAATCGCTTGGGCCCAGATGATGAATATAGGATATCCGCGCCACACAGCTGGCGGCTGACGCTAAATCGGTACAGATAATACTCGAGGAACTGGAGTAGCGTCCGAGCCGAAAATCTCGTGACTTTGCATGTGCGACGAAAACGAGTTTACCTGTACAAACAAGTTGTATCCTACTGAGAATGCTGACAACCTGGACAAGCTTACTGTTGCCGTTCGTGCACGGAAGCTGATGCGCCTGGTTGTTGCTTTCACGACTTCCTTTTTATTTCGTAGTTCTGGTAGCGTCACAGGCGATGCGTTGACTTCGCCATATTTCAGATGGCGCACGCCGTCCTGCTGGTGCTGTTCGGCCTCTCAGTGGTGGGCAGCGTTGTCCACACCTCTGACAACAAGCCCAGCTCGGACGCCAGTGGCAGGTCCCTGGTACGGGACCAAGGGATCCAGGCGATACAGGCGGATCCAGCCGGATCCAGTAGAACAAGAGCTGCATACCCCGGATTGTATCCCGGCGGAATAGGAGGAATCTTCCCTGGAGGCGTTTTCCCTGGAGGATACCCTGGCGGAATTTTCCCGGGAGGCTCCCAAGGGATCTTCCCTGGAGTCTTTCCCGGAGGATATCCAGGTGGTTTTCCTGGAGGATATCAAGGGTATCAGCGTCCATCATATTGCAGGTAAGTTGTTTTTTATAACATGCATTGTGTTTTACGTGGATGCAGCAAGTTATTCCAAAGTAATGGTCATCACCTCACGTAAAAACCCGGAATCTGATAATTCACCATATCAACCTGAGACTGGTATAACATGTTATTTTCTCGCCAAAATGTCGACGCCGAGAAGCAAACCCGCAGTGACGCGGCACGCTCTGCTGACTTCGCCATTCCAATGGCTGTGCCGGTCCTTGACGCCCATCGCCACCGCCACAGCACATACGCGCTGGAGGCAGGCCTGCCGTGTCCAGGCCATCTGCAGAACTGACGCTGGGCTTCGGCAGGAACTGGTGCCGCCGGAACAACTTCAACGGCTACCTGGGGTATGGGGGCCGCGTCCGCTACTACTGCTGCGACCGCAGCGGCCCGCAGATCGTCCCGTTCACGGCGTACGGCGGCCAGTACCAGACCGGCTCGTCCGGTCTCTACGCCGGCAACACCGGCTTCAACGCCGGCAACACCGGCATCCACGCCAGTAACGCCGGCTTCGGCGGCAACAGTGAGTATGCAGCCGTCCCCGGCGCGGTTCGGCCGGGCTCACTCGGGCACCGCAGGCACGGGTGGAAATACAAGATTTGCCATGGGATGTCTTCGCTGACGTCAGAGGTACGGTCGTTGCGCGTTCGTGCATGCATACCACTGACAAACCGTGCCGCTGATGTGACGTCATGTATCAGCAACGGTGTGGTGTGGGTACGTGTCGTTGAAATAAGCCGCCGAAACGCCGCGACGCCACGGTAATGTTCTCAGTTGCTGCGCATGTCGTTAGACCCCAATCACAACATAAGACATGATCAGCGAGGACTGCCCGTGTGTTCACGGTGCGCGTCACTGACGCAGTCCTCCTTGGCCGGTAGGAGTGTGCCCGCTGCCGCAGCCCGTCTGCGTGACGTCACGTCACGCGGCCTCGCCGCCAACCGAGTGCTTCTCGCACGGCGAGTGCTCGCTGCAGGACCTCTGCTGCCCCGACACGTGCCTGCAGCACCGCGTCTGCAAGACGGCCGACGTGGCCGCGCCGCTGGGCGTGCGACAGCTCGTGCGGCACGCTGACTCCGACATCCTGGCCGACAGCCCCGCCGACGACAGCAAGCCGGCGGACGAGGCGCGTGGCGCGGTGCACTTCGGGGACGCCTCGCAGTCGCGGGCAGCGCACGATGGCAATGTACGTTTCGAGGAAGCTGCCGAATAGGCGTTAGCCGGGGGGGGGGGGGGAGGGAGGGCTGCGGCCTTGGCTGAGGGCGAGGCTGCAGGAAAGTTGAAAGGAGGCCGCCGCGCCCGTGGGCGAAGCCGTATCTCCTCTAAGTCGATGCCCGGGTGGCGTGGACGCGGGCAACGGTGCGCGACCATCGCAGCCCTGCTAGACGCGATGTGCGACACAAAGCCACGAGCAGACGCATTACCCACGCCACGAGCAACATGCGTTAGTCTCTGGATTTCGAGCAGTCAGGCCAGCCTGAGCACCTCAGTTGTGAAGTAAATGATTTAGTCCGGAATGCAACAGCCAGCGAGATGATACTGTGAACCTTGTCGGAAACCAGTTGTGATCGCCGAGTGGCGTTCCGTTTTTCGGCTCGGGTACTAACATTGTGATACGCAATGGCTCTTGCCGTTTGACGAAGGAGCTGCATGAGCGCCCATGATGAAGGTCGTCACCTACGCTGTTTATGACCTATGTGTGTCTGTTCATGTTTATTTTGGTGACCGCAAGATGCAGCTGCATATACCATGCTACGAATATTGACACCATGTGTGCAGCATGAGGACGGTGCTGTCTGCACAACTCAAATACGTGAACCATCTATCCTTCCGATGAGATAAAACCCGTCAACATACCCGCGGAGCTCATACGGGGTCCATCGCATACTTAAATATCGCGCATGACCTTGACGTGTCAGTCATGAACATGCTACCCGATAGCAATCTGGATTGCACAATCGGAGGCAGCACATATCAGAACGAATCCACGATTAACCCAATTTGACAGCTTTACAAGACAAAGAGACATGATTGCATCACCACCCCGACAAGGTTAATTCTCAATACCCGATCAGCAGCATGCGGGGTCCTCACATTCGACTCGTCCAACAGGATAATCAACAAACATGCGAGCTTTTCAATAGAAGGTTTATTTTTTTATTGTCTGTTTTTGTAGGACTGTTATAGGCTAATTTACTAACGACATAACTGAAGTCACTACCCCACTCGCACCCAACATATGAAGAACGACGCTCATCCAAACAGAAGCTACAATAATTTCAAAATAAAACATACTTATCACGATCTTTGCATCCTTGCCAAGAAACAACCAGTCACTCATACATACCCACTCATTTGTTTCTACCGGCCATATCTGTTCCACATGCAGTCTTCCTTCTGCCTGTGGAGCCTTTCGCTGCGAACTTGCCGCCTCCGTGAGGCTCCCGACCACGCTTCAGCTCGCCACCGACGGCGCCCGAGGAGGCATCTGACGCCGTCGACGCCGGGCTGGCGGAGCGGCGTGATCCTTGGCGGGCGCGCGGGTGCGGCGAGCCGTGCCGCGGCAGCCGGGGAGCCGCCGGCCGGCCGGCATCCCTCCCGCGCCACGCCACCGTCAGCGAGACACCGGCCGCCGGTGACTGACGACTCGCCCCGCCGGAGATGTGGGTCAGCGAGGGCGATTTGTGCACCGACCCGCGTGCTGGCGGGCCGCTTTGCCCGGGGCGGCATTGCCGCCGTGCCCTGTGGCGCTCGCGGAGGACCTGGTGACCCGGCGGCCTACGCAGGCGGACGTGTCCTCTTCCGAGGTGTCGTCAGAGTTGTCGGGGGCTTTCCGCTTGTTCGCTGCTGTTCTGCGACGTGTTTCGGCTTCTGGAGTAGTGCTTAGACTGGTGACGCTGGTATTTCTATCTAGCGCTGGAAGAGATAAGGCTGCCCTTTTCAACTTTCCTGGATCCGCGGAGGTTTTCTGGCCCGCCGCGCAGTACACCGGCAGACGTCACTTTTCTTAGGGGCACAAGCCGTCTATGTCGGCTGCCCGTCATTCGTCAGATTTAAATCATTTGGAACAAAGTTATCGTAATTAAATTGCAAAACCTCTGGGGCAACTTGGTACAAATGCAGTGAGTGCCCCAATTTTATGCGACCTTCCTGACCTCCCGGCACAAAACCGGCGCACGTTCCGCAAATCCATGTGCGTTTGTAGGGCAGGTACCAACAGTGAAGAAATTTTCTTTTCAAAAACAAAGGCCAGGAATAATGTCATGAGATGCATGCCCGATCACGGTCTCATCGTGACAATAATGGTTCCTGATTACATCCCTTCGAGAGGACAAAGTTCATTACGTCGTCGGTCCTCGACATTGTGGACACAACGAGCATGCCAAGGGCTGTCGCTTCCACCACCGCTTCATACCTTCTCGCCTCTCTCAGTACATAATTAGGGAAGCCCGAGCTCATCTCCATCTTAATTTGCGGCGATGACGCTTTCGGACCGCAGTACCGTGTTCAGCTTTGCACTGAGTGTATCTACTTAGCTATTTCGCCAGTTTGCCTTTTCTCCTTTAGTCTACAATTAGCAAAAGCCGCCATTGAGACATAATTTTACTTTTGCTACTTCATACAACATATCCTAGAGAATGTTCATACAGAGACGTCACGCATCACTACTCTCTTACAAATCACGTATAAATTGTATAAAACGCAAGCACCGAAAGCACAGGCACGAACAAAACATAACCTCTCAAATTGTACGTCCAAATGAAGATGGTCCACACGTGGCTCACGCCGCGTCACCCGCGGAAAACCGCTAACGAATCTCACAAATGAGTCAACACGTCCAAGAAAATCACGAAACCAGGCGGACGCGCAAATCATAAAGCCACTAAACGTGATTGTCCAGCACAGAAAAGAAAAGGACGAGTGAAACACACCACTATTGCTTTCGACGGAGCGCGGCCACTTGGGGCCGCTCGTCCTGCCATGCGTCCCGGTGAGTACATCGCTGGCGGGTAGAGACAGACCGTGACTAGAGGCTGCAACACTTTGATTTCGTGAGATTCAGATGTGTGGGCGGGCGGCGAGATTCCAATGAGTATGGCGGCGGGCGGGGCACGCACGCACGCTCCACCGCTTCCGGGTGAGATCCAACAGTTCGATGATCTCCAGCCGCCGGCTCCAGCTGACCACTCGCCTGCGCGCGCGCGCGCGGTTGGCACCAAAAACAAACGGCCGGCGGCGCGTCCCGGCGCCGCGCGTGGACACATCAAAACAAAGCCGCGTCCCGCCGCGCCTGCCTCTCGCGGCGGCCGTCAGATGAGCAGGGGGGCGCGCCGCGCGCCCCTCTCCGGCCCGGCCGCGTATCAAACGTAGAAAACGGTAAGTACCACTCGCCGCGGCGTCCGCTCGGTCCCACACACGCGCGCGCGAGCTCTCTCACACATCGACAGCGACAGACAGAGAGGAGAGAGGGAGAGAGAGAGAGAGAGAGCGAGCGGGAGACAGTGCGCTGGCGGCGCGGGCGGCCGGACCGTGGCGCGCCGGTGTCGGCCCGGCCGCCGGCATGGCACGCGCCGGCCGGGCGCCGGCAGGTCGCTGAGATCGGACGCGCGCCGTGGAATGGCGGGCCGCGCGCTGCTCACGGCTCCTCCTCTTCCTCCTCGGACTCGCCGCGGCCGTACATGTCCGCCAGCTTGGAGAAGCGCGGCCCCCAATTATTCAGATACTCAAAGTACTGATCGTTCTCGTCCGTGCCTGCGAACACGGCGCCAGGTCACGGCCATGGCTTGCGGCCAAACGCACCACCGCCACCGACACATCAGCGTCACGATCCCCCCCCCCCCCCCCCAGGCGCGCAGGCGCCACCCACAGCGACGCCGACGGACAGTCGACCCGCGGACAAGCCGGGGACGCGATCCGACAAACCCAAGCGGGCGGGAAGAGTCAGCGCTACACCAAGCGTCACCGCATGACCCGGACTACAGCGCCAGAAAGCGGTCCTCCCTAAGAAGCGTGCGAGCAAGGGTGTGCGGCCCCAAACGACCGACAGGTGCAGTGTGCTCTCGTGATCCTCACAGCCAGGCCAACGTGTCACATGCCGATCGAGGCCTACTGTGGGAGGGGCTCACAACAGTCCCCGGTCAGGGCCCGGCCGCCTACGTGCAGCGGCCGAGGACGGGTCGAGAGGACGGGTCGAGACGACGGGTCGAGAGGACGGCAAGGATCGGGGCGCAGCGACGCCTCGCCGGAAAGCGCTTCCGCAGAGCAGCTCAAAATCAATAATCGGCTGACGAAGTTCTCAACTTTGGCGACAGCTTAAAGCAAAAGAAGGCTTACACAAAATACAAAGCAGGTGACTACTTCAACGAAATGCTAGGTTTAGTCTGCATACCTATGAAAGCAAGGCCGAAAGCTATAGAGATACAAGGGCACGTTATATTCAAAACTCTCCAAGCCACTCCTCTGCAAAGTGCATGTTCGCAGGCTGAGCATATTGCACGTAGCCAGTGTCGGTTCTACTCGTGCGGGAGAGCAGAAAGAGATACATAGCGCAGGGGACAACAAGGAGAGTGGCGAAAGCAGTCCATACTCTGCAAGCAGACCTACGAGACACAATACAGGTCATTAAGACGTGACATCAGACGTCGGTGACTGACCAAAGCTAAACTTAAATACGACGCCAGCTCGTTCCTCAGGATTCATGTATAAAATTAAGCTGCAGGGGATCCAATATCTAGCCTATAACACTGGACACCACCTTGATTATCAACGTGCGTACCCGTTCTATTTCATGGGCTATCTTCAACACTAAAGAAACTTCTGCAACCGCTGCCATCAAAGCCATACCCCACCGCACAGAACACGGACCTAGGTCCTGCTGGAATAACCTTTCGGTTCTTTTCGGCGGTGTCGAAGCTACCCGCGCAGGTTCTTAGGTCGCGCGGGGCGTGCACGCTACGTCGAGTATACCACACCGCAGGACCTATGCGCTAACTCACGACGCATCGACCGAGTGCAGCAGGGTACATCTAGTTACGGTGCACCTCTACAGGGGCCGGCCGAGCGGCGCGCGACCCCTGATCGCCCCGTCACAGGGGCCTTCGGTGGATCCGGAGGGGCGGTGTGGTCCGGATGGGAGCCGATCGAACACAGCTGAACGGCAAGTCACACCGAACTACACGGACCGGAGGGCTTTCAGGCCGGCGCGCACGGCGCCGCCGCCGGGCCCGACGCACAGGACGGAAAGGGGGCACGGGACGGCGGGGTGGGACGGCACGCAGTGTCGGCGGGACAGAAAGAGCGACAGAGAGAACAGAGAGAAAACGGAGAATGATAGACAGAGAGCGAGAGAGAACAGAGAGTGGGCGGCGGACCCAACAATACCTAGACTACTCGGAGAGGCCTGTGGGGACGAGAAAGAACGCCGGTCAGTTGACGGCGCGCGGTATTGTTGTGACGCACCGCCCCTCCCCGTCTCCCTCCCCGAGCCCGGCCCGACCGGCGGGCGGCAGACTGGGACCACGCACCGCCCCGCCCCCGCCCCCGCCCCCGCCCTGACCCCTGCCCCTACGACCGGCCAGGTCCGCTTTCGGTCCGTAAGGCGGAACGCGTGCCGTCTTCTGATGGGGTGGCGGCAGCCTGTTTCTGAACTTTTTCATTGTTACGCTGCATTCGGGGCGAGGTTTGGTTTCAGCAATGGTTGCATGCATTGGTTTACCCGTAGACGTAGCTACGGGCTCCCAAATGCTTAAACATGAGCGCTCACTCGCGAGACGCTATCGCATACGACACACTTTTACTCTGCGCAGCGTGTGCCCGTTTTAATGGACATTTGTGTCCATTAAATGTGCTATTGCGGTGAGCAATGAACTGATAGGCTGAGATGGTGATCTCATGCTAAGCTGGCAATGTTTCGATAATCTAACAAAGTTGTGAATAACACCGCCGTTCACACACAGATGGGGGAAACTCGGGATGATGGCATCGCTTCACAAAAGGAAGAGCAGCACGCCTTATGAGGAAAGCATTGCCGTCAAATTCGCACATATTTGATATCCCTGTTGAAATCCGATCGGACCGCGTCTCGGTATGCCGCCCGGCCATTTGCGATACATTCCCGAGGGCGCGTCAGGTTCCTCGCTACAGACAGTACGTCAGTGTGAGCTCCCCGGCAATGACGTCTTCTGGAACGGTGTATGCTATTATGACTGTGTGGGTCGGGTCCGCGGGTCCAGTCTGCCACCTTCCTCCCCGCCCTCCCTCACCACCACACGCCGCGGCGACAACCGTCTAGTCAAAACCAGCACACTGCCAAAACGGCCAAAAAACTACTACACAAACAGCCCGGGGTGTTTCCGCGCCGCCCCGATCACAGCCAAAAGATCAGCCAGGCACGGGGCAAGGGGCAGGGGGGGGGGGGGGTCGGGGGGTCTGCGTCACGCTCAGGACAGGGTGGAGATGTGAAGACCGGACCCACCGGCGGGCCGCGTCCGTCCAGCTTGAGCAGACCGCCAGAAATGCGGCCGAACGGACCGGCGGGACCGGGCCGGCAGCAGCAGCAGTCGGTGGATAAGGGACAGGCAACAAACCGCGGGCGACACGCCGACAGGCCGGCATGGCGGGGGCCCCAAGCGGTCGGGGGAGGGGTCGTTGGCCTCGGTCCGGGATGCCGGCGTCACCCCTGCGGCCGGCGGTGTCAGCGCCCTCACCGGAGGCGAGCGAGGACAGCGAGCCGGCCGTCGAGCCGCCGCCCTCGTACGCGTAGTTACGCAGGTCGTCGTAGGGCGGCGCGTTCGGGTCCGTGTCGGCCCGGTCCTTGTGCTCGTCGATAAACGAGCCCACGTCCGGGTGCGGGCCGGAGCCGTCTGTCAGAGAGGGGGGCGGGGGGCGTCACGCGAGGAAGCAGGGGAGGGGC
Source organism: Pollicipes pollicipes (assembly GCF_011947565.3). NCBI lineage: Eukaryota > Metazoa > Arthropoda > Thecostraca > Pollicipedomorpha > Pollicipedidae > Pollicipes > Pollicipes pollicipes. The sequence continues at coordinate 29,446,485 of NW_023596818.1, read as the reverse complement.
GTCTCGCTCCCGGCGCTCGCACGCGCCAGGCGACGACTGTGACAGTGGAGGCACGCAGACCATGCCCTAAATAACAGTAGGGGGCAACAGGACGAACGCCACACCGCCGGTGGAGCCGTGGAGATGACGCTAACCGTCCTAGACGACGTCCAGACCCGGTACAAGTCCTTCACGGACGTATTTTCCCCGCGAGACTCATCTGTAGCTTCTTAACCAACCCAATGCGCTTGCCATGCCGACAACGGCTCCCGACCTCCCCCCCCCCCCCCCCCCGTCGATCCCACACGGCGTCGGCCACCACCAGGGCGCCCGTGCGGCCCGGCCGGCGGCGCACTCACAAGGGTGGGGCGCCTTGCCCAGCGGCTTTCCGTTGCCGACCATCGGGCCGATCGGGATCTGCAGCGGCGTGATGTCGAACGCCGTCATGTCGTCCTCGCCGCCGCCCTCGTCGTCGTAGTTGATGATGTTCTCGCGCACGTCGTCATACGGGTCCTGCTTGGGGTAGTGCCGCTCCTTTTGCCGGTTGTAGACGACGAAGACGAGCACCAGGACTGTGGCACGGGGGCGGCGTCAGCGCCAACGGCGGCGTCGGAGGCGCAGCCGCTGGCACGCTCTCGCGCCCCGTGCGGGGTGGGCCTGAACATACGTCATGTCGCACCACTCCACGACTGAATCCTGTATCGGCAAAAGTTACCGGCCATGCGTGACAGCAATCAATTTTCAAATGATAAATGACAACCAGCTGAACAAATCTACCAACACACCAAAAAATTATAGTCTCGGAGATAAACCGGCGGCCGCAATCATGCCTACACATGCCAAGCGGTGCAGTGAACGAAATAGCGGACCAACGGGACAAACGACAACCATAAATTCCAGTACATACATGAAGCCCCGGTGTACGCTGAGTCTGATCGCCGGAAGCCAGACGTCAACACAGCATACCTGGGCGCTTCAACATAGCGAAAGCGTTGGCGGGCACGGACGTGCGCCGCCACCTCCTCTGGACGAGCCGGCGTGCGGGGCGCCACGGCGTGCCCCGCCCACTCACCGGTGCCCGTCCACCGAGCCCGCCGCGACGCAGCGACGCCTCCTCCGCCCGCGGCGCCGCGCCGCCCTATCGGCGACCGTCCTGTGGTGCCGCGCGCCTCCTCGGCCGACGGCGGCGCGCCACTCACCGAGCAGCAGCAGAATGCAGGCCACGATGGGCACGACGAACTCGGCCGGGTAGTGGAAGCGGCCGGTGACGCCGGCCAGCAGCTCGCAGTCGCGGCCGCCAAAGCCGCCCGGGCACTCGCACCGGTAGCCGCCCTCCGTGTTGTGGCAGGCGGCGCCGTGCAGGCACGGGTTCCACTCGCACTCGTTCTCGTCCAGGCACTCGGCGTTCCAGCGCTGGTAGCCGGCCGGACAGCTGCGCGCGAGGTGCTGCCTCAGTCCGCGCGCTCTCGGCACTCACCTCGACGCGCGGCGGGAGCGATCGAGCGGCGGGGAGTTAGTGCATGCGCTCTAGCTACAGTGCCAGTCGTGCTGTCTCACCCGCACCCAGCCCGGCCGACGCCGCCGGCTGGCGTCGCAGGCGGGCATGCTTCGGACGTGCAGCCTTTGCATGAAGAGGGCCATGACGCGGGCGTCCGCCCAGTGCCTGGGAAGCTTAGGCGTGCGGTGTCCACCCAGTGCCTGGGATGAGCCGTGACGTCCACCCCGTGACTAGGACCAATGCCGTCCACATAATGACTAGAAGCCGTGCCATCCACCCAGTGACTGGGAGGAGCCAAGTCTCCGAGCTCCCGCCACTGGTTGGGGGAGCCGTGCTTGCGACCCCCGCGTGCGCTGCGTCGGCCGACGTCGGTGCGGCCGGCCTGGCCACTCACTCAGGATGATGAGCAGGCAGACGAGGATGGCGGCCAGCGCCCCCATGCTGAGCCGCAGCACCTGCTGCTCGGCCACGACGCCGCAGCGGCGGCCCGTGAAGCCGGCCCGGCACTGGCACACGTACTCGGGATCGCGGTTCACGCACAGGCCGCCGTTCAGGCACGGGCTGTCCAGCAGGCACTCGTTGCGGTCGACACACGACTTGCCGTCGCTGGTGACCATGCTGAAGTCCCCGCACCTGCCGGCCGCGGCCGTCAGCGGCGCGTGCGGGCCCGCCGGCGGCCGGTAGCGGCGCCGGGGCGCCCCTCCGCACGGCCCCCGCCCGCCAGCCCCAGTCCCACAGCCCCGAACCGTTAGTCCAGCCAGCCGGTGCACCACAGTTAGTCCGTCAGTGAAGCAGTCGGCGCGCTCGGTTAGAATCGCGGTGCGACCCCGCACACGTGCCCCGCACACCGGCTCCGACCGGCGTCGAGCAGCCAGCCGGGGCCGGGTGACCCCACCACCGGCATCCCTGCCCGAGACCGGCAAAACTGGAGAGAAGGCGCGCAACACTACACCGTCAGCCCATCTAACACGCTCGCTCCCGCTGGGTGTTTCGATGGGTTAGCCGGGCTCGCTTAGGTGCCTTTCCTCGCCAGCTTTTGAATACCCTGAGTATGTCTGCATGCAGTGTGTTCTGGCGCCGTCTCTCCAGCTTTTAGCCGAGCTCGGGCTCGCTGCCCCCTGGGATCCCTTCACCGTGCATCCCAGGCCGCCGACAATGGCCACTCAGTGTTAGCAGCAGGCGCTCGACTAGCCGGACAGGATCTGGGACAAGGACAAGGAGACGGCAGGGAGAACGAAACGATGCGCAACAAAACGTGTATCTGTGATATAAAAAAACAACAACATGGCATCGATAATATCCGAAAGGACAGCTAAACGTGAATTCAAGATCGCTCTTAATGAAGATCAACCAAGTACTTGGATGAAGATGCACTGTGCGAGTTATTTCCACGTTTTTTTAAATACATCTCATGATTCTGTACACAGCGCGATCAAAGTTGTCAAACTCCGAGTCCAAACGCCTGATGTTCGCTTCCCCACCTTTTGAGCTCGTCTCTAGCCCAGCCAGCACCACAGCCACCCCAGCTCCGAGCCCCACGCCCCCTACTCTCGACAAGTACGACTCCTTCAGCGGGGGGTGACCTCGTCTGCGCGCGCATCAGGGGCGAGCACTCACGCGCAGTCGTATTTCATCCACATGTCGATGCAGGAGAAGGGTGTGGGGCAGATGACGTTGGCGCACGGGTCGTTGGAGGCGCAGTCCATCTTCAGGTTGCGCTTCATGGTGGCCTGTCCCCACTGGGTGCCGTTCATACCGGGCGGTAGCGGCAGCTGGCAGCCGTCCAGACGGATGTCGTCCAGACAACCTGCCGGGTCGGGTTATATCAGGTCAGGTCAGGTCAGGTCAGGTCAGGTCAGGTCAGGTCAGATCGGGTCCAGGGCAGCGTGCAACCCTCCGGACGAACATCAGCCAAGCAACCTACCAATCCAGATCATGTCATGTTAGGTCGGGTTAAGCTAGGTCGGGTCAGGTCAGGTCAGGTCAGGTCAGGCCAGGCCAGGCCAGGTCAGATCAGCAGGAGGCTGATGGCCCTCCGGATGGACACCATGCAGGCACCTTGTCAAGTTAGACCTAGTCAGATCCGACCCGACCAGAGCACACTCGTGACAAAGGCCACGTCGCCGGCCACTAAACATCAATTTCCCCCCCCCCCCCCCCCCCCCCAGTCTCCATCCCGTCCCACGATAGCCACCAACGCCATCAAACCCTCCCCCTTTCGACGGGTGCCGGCCGAACACACAGCCCCGTCCACCGATAGCCTCAGACCACCTGCACCACGCCGTCCGTCCCCTCATCACCGGACGGTGAGCCCGTGCCCCGTCGTCTCCCCCGACGTCCGCTTACCGTTCTTGTAGTCGGAGTAGACCTCAAAGGTGCGCACGCCCGTGTACTCGGCCTTGCCGCCCGCGTACACGCCCTCCTGCTTGTCCACAGCCAGCTTCTGGTGACCCGTGAACTGGATGCTCTCGTTGTACCTGCCGAAACGGAAGGCGCCGGTCAGGTCAGGTCAGGTCAGGTCTGAGTTAGGCGAGTCAGCGCGGATGAGGACCAGATAGGGAGGGGCGAGGTAAAGTGAAGTGAAGTGAAGTGAAGTGAAGTGAAGTGAAGTGAAGTAAAGCGGGGTCGGGGCCGGGGCCGGGGCCGGGGCCGGGGTCGGGGTTGGGATCGGGGCCGGGGTCGGTGTCGGTGTCGGTGTCGGTGTCGGTGTCGGGGGTCGGAGTCGGAGTCGGAGTCGGAGTCGGAGTCGGGGTCGGGATCGGGGTCGAGGTCGGGGTCGGGGTCGGGGTCGGGGCCGGGGCCGGGGCCGGGGCCGGGGCCGGGGCCGGGGCCGGGGCCGGGGCCGGGGCCGGGGCCGGGGCCGGGGCCGGGGCCGGGGCCGGGGCCGGGGTCGGGGTTGGGATCGGGGCCGGGGTCGGTGTCGGAGTCGGAGTCGGAGTCGGAGTCGGGGTCGGGGTCGGGGTCGGGGTCGGGGTCGAATCGGATCGGTAATAACCAGCCACCAGACACGCATCATGTCCAGCAACGGCCGCCACAGCACGGGTGTGCCCCAGAGCACGCCAGAAGTCATGTCCCGGGCCCTGGCCGGACGAAACCAGCTCTGCCAGCCACTTCCTGGCGTGAGAACCGCCACCCACCATCTCCGAAGCCCTCTGACGATCCAGCCCACTCCAACTCCCGTTCCGTCCGGAGCCACCCAGCCCGACCACGCCCATCTGCAGCCGACGCCGCCTCCTGCCAGCCGACACTTCCTGACGCGGTGGCCGGCCAGCCGGCGCCTGACGTCCCACACCCACACCCACACCCACCTGCGTCCCTCGCCGCCGTCCATGCGCAGCACGGCCGCCGAGCCGTGCCGACTGACGCGCACCACGTGCCACTGGCCGTCGTTGACGTTGACAGCCGACAGCGAGAGCTCGTGCTCCTCGGTGCGCAGGATGTTCAGGTTGTACCTGCGGGCGGGCGGGCGGACGGCGGGTCAGACGGGCCAGGTCGGCGGCTGGTGGCGGACTCGCCGCCGCCGCCGCCGCCGCCGCTGCCTGAGACCGCGGCTGGCCACTGCTGCTGCTCCCGACCGCCGCTCACGCGGGGGCCGACTATGGGACACGACCAGGCACGGCGCGCCTGACAGACCCCGTCGCCGGCCAGGCTAACGTTGTCCGCAGTGGACGCCGCTGCCAAGCTGGTTTCGCACGCAACGAGATAATACATCGGACCGAAACGCGACACTGTCCACTAGAGGGCTGCTCGGAAGCATGCGCTTGGGTGGCCGGCACGAGCCTCACCCGGCACGACACCCCCTCTCCCAACGGACGAGTTCCCTGCTCACAGAGGCGATCCCCGCCCCCCCCCCCCCTTCCTCCCACCGCGGCCGCGCGCGCGCCGCTCTCGCGCCGCCGCCGACTCACCTGAAGCGCAGCTTGGCGTCGCTGATCTCCAGTATGCACCACTCGCGGTTGTGCTGGTCGGACACGCGGAACAGCTCGCCGTGCTGCTCGCGCGTGCGGAAGCGCAGCTGCACCTCCGTGCGGAACTCGTCCGGCGAGAAGCTGAGCGCGTACTTGACGTACGACTCCGGCAGGAAGGTGGCCGGGATGGTGGGGATGGAGCAGCCGGGACCTGCGCACGCGCCCGTGCCAGCCGTCAGCACGCGCCGGCGAGGACGCCGCACGACAGCTGACGCCGGCGCACGGGCGGACCGACGCCAGCCAGGTCCGCGAGACAGTCGGAGCTCGTGGCAGACTGCAGACGAGCTGTACACAGTGGTCCTACTCCACGCCACATCATTAATCGGACACGACAGGCGCCAAACCAGCGCCAATTGGCGTTCCGACGGTGCGCTTAAGTCAGATTGGGGAGACGCCGAAGCCTCGTACACGGAGTCAATGTCAATGTAAGCGATCTGATGTTCTGCGGTTCCGGCTCCCAGTCGTGTTCCCTGTCCCTCAAGCCAATGACATCGGGAGCACACGCACCTGTTGAACTCTGTCGCCCTCACCGATCACGCCTAGTGACCCACCCGACCCACGGCCACCAAGAGCGAGGTCCATCCAACCCACGGTCACCAGGGCCGTGACCCACCTGACCAGCCGGGGTCGCACTCGCAGTTGGGCCGCGTCATGGAGCCGACGCAGCGCCCGTGCTCGCCGCAGCGCGAGGTCAGGTCGGCGCCGCTGCACACCGACTCCACTTGCGGACAGCCCGGGTACGAGTGCCGGTTCAGGCCCGGGTTCGACAGGTCGTACATCTGGGGAGCGACCGGGCGGCGCCGTCAGGGCGCGGCACCGGATAGACGCGCTCGAGAGGGGACGCACGGACGTGGCCGGTATCGGCTCAACCCGTCACGTCACGTCACTGGGGCCTTACGACGCACTCAGTTGCCGGGCTACATGGCGTCGCCTGCCTCTCACCCTGGCAGGAAGGGCGGGCACCGCGGGGAATCTGGCCCCGTACCTCTGTTTCCCAGACGCGCAGTGGTTAACGCAGACGCGTTAACTATTACACTGCCGCCCCCCCCCCCCCCCCCCCCCGGCTCAACTCACCCCTTCGCGCAGATCTCAGCTCTCAATCAAACCGGACGCAAGCGAAACACGTTGGGCACTTGGACTTGAGGCTACTGGATACCGACAGTATTGAATAACATGAATATCAAACATTAAGAATGCTGAAGCCTGGTTTGTAAGCCATAAGTCACCATCGGACATAAGCAGCCAGTCTCACATCAGACATGTAACAGCAGAGGGGAGAAACACACAAGACGCTCCTCCGCCGGCGCATACCTCGCTGTTGACCACCAGGTTCCTGACGCAGCCATCGAAGGGCTTGCCGACGGGCTGGTGCTGCCAGCCGTAGGCGCGGTGGCCGAACGGCGCGTGCACCACGCCGCCCAGCTGCAGCGGCGCGTTCACATTCAGGTACTCGCTGAACGGCGGGATGGTGCCGGCGGCGGCGCACGCGGCGTCCTGAAACACGGGCTCGGAGCCGTCGTCGGACTCGACCACCTGGGCGGCGCGGCACAGGTCGACCAGCAGGCGGACGTGTTCGCGGTCCCAGAACACGTCCAGCCGGTGCCACTCGCCGTCGTCGAGGCCGGCCGGCGTCTGCACGGTCAGCTCCAGCGTGCCCGAGCCGAAGTCGAGCAGCAGGCGCGGGTTGCCCTCCTCCAGCTCCAGCGCGATGAAGTCTGCCGGCGCCGCGACACGGGCGTCACGCGGCGCCCCGGTCGTGCGAGAGGAGGTAAGGTACATGTTCAATAACGTGACCGTGCCGCGTTGACAACTGAGATGTATGAAAATAGAGGCGCCCCAGCCGTGCGAGGGGGAGGTAAGATACATGTTCAATAACGTGACCACGCCGCGTTGACAATTGAGATGTATGAAAATAGAGGCGCCCCAGCCGTGGGAGGGGAGGTAAGATACATGTTCAATAACGTAGCCATGCCGCGTTGACAACTGAGATGTATGAAAATATAATCATAATGAATTTCCATAAGTACTAATCTAATGCTTACTGGGTAGCATCCGTCTGTCGGCGGTCACTTAAACTATTCGCTGTTTACAAAAAAAAAATGTCACTCGGTTCAATATTATTCACCCATGAGAACGAGCGCTCGACTTTTGATAAGTTGCATCAAAGGTGTGCTCTTGGGGTGTACCATCGTGAATGGGGTGTAATCAGACCTGACTCTCCTTTCGTATTAAATGGATCGCTTTACCTCAACATAAAACGACCATTCATACCTGCTCACTAGCATAAGGAGATCGTCACTACAATCCCGAGCTCGGCCAACACCTCCCCAACCATTTCCCACCGAGGCGACCTCGCGATCTCCGCGCCCAGCACCGTCCGCCACCGCCACTGACCGGACACCACCGGCTGGTCATCCTCCGGCGCCGTGATCGGTCCGTTGTACAGGATCAGGCCGTCCTTGCGTCGCGTGCTGAACTCGACGGCCAGGTGCGTCTCCTCGCACAGCGAGAGCGGCGGTAGCCAGGCCCAGCCGTCGCCGCGGAAGCTGCGGCTCGTCTGCTGGCAGCGCGGCCCGTCGTACCCGGCCCGGCACATGCACCTGTCGGCCGCGCGCGCCCGCTGTTACCCGCTGAGGCGGCCGCGGCCGGTGTCGTGGGACGGCGCGCAGCGGCCGCCGCCGGCCGCGCGTACCTGCGCGGACGGCGTCAGGGAAACATGCACGCTCGCAAGTCAGCCGCGTGTTGAGGGGCGCACTGCCGGCATCGGCGCTTTCAATCTCTCCCCTCCCCCTCCCCCCCCCCCCCCCGTCCGGAATCGTCTGAGCGCATCACACGACTGACGCCAACACCGCTGTGACTTACAGCCGGCCAGCTCTGAGGGCCACCAGCTGCACACCAGCCGCGGGCGCCGGCTGGGCTTGCCCGCCTCCCGCACTGGACCTCGGCGAGCTCTGTTTGCCGGCGTCCGCCGCCCACCCGGCGCCGCGGCGGCGGCCGCGCCTGCCCCGTCCCTGACTCACTTGATGCCGCCCTCGCGCTGCTGCACACACTTGCCGCCGTTCAGGCACGCCGTGCCGGCGCATGACTCCTCCTGGCTGAAGTTGCGCGCCTGGCACGTACACTCGGGCACCACCTGCGCGACACGCCGGCTCCGGTCAGCACGGCCGGCCGGGGCCGCGGCCGCACGCGCGGGGCCAGTCACAAGAACGCTGGCACGACGGCGCACCGTCGCACTGGTGCGCTGGCACGACGGCGCACCGTCGCACATCGCACGGCGTCTGACTGCAGCTGCACATGGTCTGGAGGGGCACCAACGCCTGCTCAGCGGACCGCCGCAGCCGCGGAACATACCGCCCGCAAATAACCGCATTCGAGGCATCGCGTTCGCACAAGCTAGAGTCACATCACGCATCCCAAGAGCACGCTGAGGTGAATCGAGGATTTGGCAAAGGCGCAAGGGTTAGGATGTAAAAGAATGCGTCACATCCTCGACCTAAACAGCTACAACGGAGTAAACACGTGGGTTTTTCAGGAGTGGAGGAACAGCTTGGAAATCCGAGTTGAAGGAGTTAGTTCAGCCCACGCAGCTCCTCGCTCCGCGGACTGACCTCCGTGCGCACGCCGACCATCGACGTCTTGTTGGCGTTGATCAGGTACGGTACGCTGGAGATGACGAGGTTGTTGGTGCAGCTTCCCTCACAGTTGACGTTCTCGTAGAGGCACTCATCGATCCCAATCATGGTGATGTTGATGCCCACCTCCTCCTCCACCTGAGGCAGGAGCGGCCACTCAGAGAACGCCGACCAGCGGAGCGACCGCACCACGGCTGAGCCGCGACAGGACGGCCGGGGTCGTCACGCGGCGCTCACGCCGTCACCCCTGGTCGGCGCGGCGCTCACGCCGTCACCCCTGATCGGCGCGGCGCTCACGCCGTCACCCCCCGTTGGCGCGTGGCGCGGCGCTCACGCCGTCACCCCTGGTCGACGCAGCATTCACGCCGCCACCCCTGATCGGCGCGGCGCTCACGCCGTCACCCCTGGTCGGCGCGGCGCTCACGCCGTCACCCCCGGTTGGCGCGGCGCTCACGCCGTCACCCCTGGTCGACGCAGCGCTCACGCCGTCACCCCTGATCGGCGCGGCGCTCACGCCGTCACCCCTGGTCGGCGCGACGCTCCGCCAGCTGATCCTCGCCACAGACCGCCGTCCGAGGCAGCACCCACACCACCGGTGACGACCTGGGCGACGGCGCCGGCCCCACCTTCTGCCCGTGGCCGATCGGCGCGTCCCCCGGAGCCCACCTTCTGCCCTTGGCCGGTCGGCGCGTCCCCCGGAGCCCATCTTCTGCCCGTGGCCGATCGGCGCGTCCCCCGTAGCCCACCTTCTGCCCGTGGCCGGTCGGCGCGTCCCCCGGAGCCCACCTTCTGCCGGTTGGTGAACAGTATGCCGTCGAGCATGACCGCCTTGTAGTAGGGCGAGCCGTGCGCCGAGTAGCGGACGTCGATGATGGGCGGGCGCTCCCGCTTCAGCTGCACCGAGAACACGTCCACGTTCTCCACCGCCGTGCCCACCAGACCGGCCACCACCTGACGGGGAGGCGAGGCCAGGTCAGGCCAGGTCAGGTCAGGTCGGGCAGTCGGACAGCACACCGGCCACCCCAGGTGACGCCGGCGGTCGTCAGGCCGCGTCACCAGCTCATATACCGTTTCAGTTCAGTTCAGGCCTCGTACAACCCGGTCAAAGGATGCTCGCGAGTGTGAGATACAGCTCAAAACACCGAAACCGTCGACGTACCACTGGCAGCAAGCCCGCGCGCGGGTGATAGGCGGACAGAGCGCTGAATGGCGCCAAAGGAGCTGGCGAGCTCAGGATGACGTCATACTAGCGCAACTCCCGCCACGACAAAGCCGGTCGGTGCCCATCCAGCGCCCGACCCGCGTGGCGCCGCGCCTGTCCCACCTCTCTGAACATCTCCAGGCGGCTCTTCTTGACGGTGCCCGTCTGTTCGTCCAATATGCGGATGAAGTCCTCGTCGGAGAGGCCGGCGATGCGCACCGAGCCCGAGTTCAGCACGGCCTCCTCCGGCAGGTTCTGCACCACCACCGTCACGTTCGCCTGCGGACAGCAGCGCGCGCCGAGCGGCTGTCAGCGCGCGGCGACCGCCTGCCGCCGCTGCCGGCCGCCCCCTCTCCCTTTAGAGGCCAGAGCGGCAGCACCGGCTGTCAGCGCGCTGGAACGGGCTGGGGCCCGGCGCCACAGCTGGCTCACTCAGCCGACGCTCAGCTGGCTCCCCTCAGTCGGCCACGACCGGTGACGGCCGCCACCGCCGACTGGCGCCAGGCCACAGGCCCGAGCAGACTCGGCACGCTCCGCGTCAGCGCTCGGGTAAGGTCGCGCTTCGAAGGCGGCGCCGGGTTCGGCAACTTAACCAAATTCGCAATGAGCTCCACGTACCGACCCAGGTCATCCCATTGGGCAGTGCTGTCAGCTACTGTACTCCCTTAACAATCTACGATTTTCGTGGTCTGGCCTGATCAGCACAACTTGTGTCTCTTACACACTGACAGGCATAGTGGGCCATGCGGATGATAAGCCCCTCCCTCGTTCGCATCTCAGCCAATAAGGCGCACACACACACCACACACGCCCACACGCCGGCCCTCGCCGGGCGGCCGACTCACGTCAATGTCACGCTGCGTGTGCTTGCGGTCGAACACGTGGAAGCGCAGGAAGTAGCGTCCCTCGAGTGTGCCGCGCAGCATGGTGATCATGCCCGTCTCCTCGTCCAGCCGGAACGAGCGGTGCTCTTCGCCGGCCCAGAAGAACGTCTTGTCGGGCAGGTCCCAGTCGTCCTTGTCGGTGACGTGCACCCGGCCGACGGCCACGTCCGGGTTCATGCCCTGTGGCGGCCGCCGGGTCAGGGGACGAACGGAGGTCGGGGACGGGCGAGACGCGACGCGCCGCGGGCGTCCGAGGGCGGCGCGGAGAGGGACGGCCCGTCTCTCCCTCGCCAGGGGAGCGGCGAGGGCATCGACACACCCTGACACCCACGAAGCTGCCGGGCTCCGACATGTTGTAACAAGTGTGCCTTGCCACCGACACTGCTTGGCCGTTAGCAATCGTATTGCGGTCATGACTCCCAGTGTGCCAGACAAGGCCTCTCGCTGCACTACAACCGCGTCTGCCGACACGCCAGCGGCGACATCAGCGTGCAGCGCGAACCCACTGGCTGCCAGCTCACCTTGTAGTTGTAGACGAACACCTCCTTGCTGCCGGGGTACATCTTGTTGTCGTTGACGTCCCCGATGATGACGGTGAGGGTCGAGGTGCCGGACAGCGGCGGCGCGCCGGCGTCTCTGATGACGATCGGCACGTGGTACTCCTCGCGCTCCTCGCGGTCGAAGGACTTGAGCGAGCGCACTACGGCCATGCCGTCGCCGTTGTTGCCCGCTGCGGGAGAGAGGCGGCGACTGTCAGTCGGTCGAGCTCCGGTTCGTCCCGCCGAGCCCAGCTGCACAAGGACCCAGCCCGTCCCGCCGGGCCCCGCTGCACACGGGCCCGGTTCGTCCCGCCGAGCCCCGCTGCACAAGGACCCGGTCCGTCTCGCCGAGCCCCGCTGCACACGGACCCGGTCCGTCTCGCCGAGCCCCGCTGCACACGGGTCCGGTCCGTCCCGCCGAGCCCCGCTGCACAAGGACCCGGTCCGTCTCGCCGCGTCCGGCCGCGCCCGGACGGCAGCGAACCGCACAGGAGCGCGGTTGGAGCCGGGACTGAAACATGCCGCTCAACCTGCAGAGAATACGGCGGGCGCCGGCGGGTGATGCGCTTAATGAATACCAGGTCCACTTACCGACTTCGGGGAGAACCAGGGTCCCGAAACGCAGCCCTATGCGTCTCATGCTGGTCCATTGGGCTGCATTTCAAAGCTAAGGCCGGGGACTCACTGGAGCCGCCTTTCAAAGCTAAGACCGGGGAACCACTGGGCCGCGTTTCAAAGCTAAGGCCGGGGACCCACTGGGCCGCGTTTCAAAGCTAAGGCCGGGGACCCACTGGAGCCGCATTTCAAAGCTAAGGCCGGGACTCACTGGAGCCGCGTTTCAGAGCTAAGGCCGGGGACTCACTGGAGCCGCGTTTCAGAGCTAAGGCCGGGGACTCACTGGACCCGCGTTTCAAGCCTGGAGGACTGAGGACCTGGACGACTGACTCGAGTCGAGGGGCTGACTCGAGTCCGGGGCCGACTCACTGGGGTCGTGCTCGACGCGGAAGCCAGAGCGAATGATGTCGTCGGCGCGCGGGTCCATCTTGAACGTAAACGGCGGCCCGTTGCGACTGCTGCGGTCGTCGGCGTCGGCCGCCATGATCTCGGCCACCTCCCGCGGCGCCACGTTCTCCATCAGCACGGGCCGGTAGTCCTGCCGGTCACACGGTCACACGGGGTCAGCGTTGGGTCACGCCGCCGCCGCCGACCGGCTCGGATGAGCTGCGCTGGCCGTCAGGTCACAATACTGCCGCAATGTTCACACAGAACCATGCTTCTGCCACAGACGGAAAAAGTCACGTTCCGGGGAAATTATGATGACGGTAGAATACTATTAAAGTAAACAACACATTATGGTTTTGGCTACGCCGTCGCCCACTCAAACCGAGACGCCGTCAGGAGCCCTTTGGGGGGTGCATGCCTACCAGCGCTTCCGAAACCGCAGAACATTCAGCATGAACAACACACCAAGGTAAGTACCAATCAAGGATAACAGAACGAATCCCGCTCTCCCAGGGCTCCACCATCGGCAAGCAAACCGAACAGGAACAACGCCTCGGGGACTTCTGCCCCCGTGCCGCTCCATCCCACCCCCGACCGTCGCGTGGCCTCCGCCGGCGGGCTTACGTCCAGGAAGGTGGGCGCGTTATCATTGACGTCGTCCACGATGACGGTGAGTGTGGCAGTGGCTGTCTTGGGCGGCGCGCCGTCGTCGATGGCCAGGATCTTGACATGGTGCCGCGGCACCTCCTCGCGGTCCAGGCCACGCTGCAACGGCGGCGCGGCGGTCAGCGACGCCGCGCGGCTGGCGCCGTGGCGGGGAACTCACGGCGCGCGGACGCGGGCTGGTGGGCAGTCATGGGACAATGCGCAGTGCAAAGGTTCTCAGAGGACAGTCCGTAGTGCAAAGGTTCTCAGAGGACAGTCCGTAGTGCAAGGGTTCTCAGAGGACAGTCCGTAGTGCAAAGGTTCTCAGACGCAAGCGCGACGGCATAGTGGCTACTAACACGCCCTATGAGATATTTCGCAGCGATCGGTGCACAAAGGACCTTTCAGATGGCGACGCTACGAGCCAGGCTATTTGTCCGCCTCAGCAGCATCCAGGACACACACACAAGCCGGCGGCGGCGCGACCGCCGGTCACGCCACACCACCGGTCCGCGGCCGCCGAGGCGGCTCACCTGGATGGAGACGGTGCCGGCGCCGTTGATGGTGAACTGGCGCTTGCGGTCCGACTCGCGGTCGATGGCGTACGACACCTTGCTGCGGCCGCCCTGGTCGGGGTCCGTGGCGTGGAACGTCTCCAAGCTCGTGCCAACGGTGGTGTCCTCCTTGACGTGCACCTGCGTGGGGGTGGGGGTGGGGGGAACGTCAGTCGATAATGCACGGACGGCAGCGAGAGTACCGAACAAGCCGACAGAACGCAAATGGAACAGCGGGGGGGGGGGGACACCAAGTCAGTGGGGTGATCAGCAGATTCACGAAGAGGGCTCAAGGGACGCGTGAGTATTAAAAAGAAAGGAACGCGTAAGCATTAAAAAGAGTGGGATGCGTTGAGAAGCCCACTGTGTTCTGTGGATGTGCGCTAACAAACTCGTCTGAACAACTGGAAAAAGCTCCGAAGTGACGGAGGACATAAAGTTTCGCAGCCGACAGGATTCGAACCTGTGCGGGGAGACCCCATTGGATTTCGAGTCCAACGCCTTAACCACTCGGCCACGACTGCCGCCGAGCCTCAACCTGCCAGAAGTCGTCACGCCCTGAAGAAGGCCGCCTTCCGCCTACCTCAATGTTGGGCCGGTCGAAGATGGGCCGGTTGTCATTGATGTCGCGCAGTTTGACGTGCACGGTCGCGCGCGCCACGTGGTTGGCGTCGCCCTGGTCCTCGCCCTTGTCGTTCACCTGGTGCATCGGGCGCTGTGTCAGACGCACCCCGCTTCTCATCGGCCGGCTGCCTGTTTTTAGGGGACTGCCCATGCCATTCGGCACTTGGTGCTGAGAAGACGACTGCTGCTCCAGCCCTTCTGACACCCTCTTATTGCTTACCTGATCCCACCTCCCGGCACAGATGCTGAGCGGTTCTCTGACAACCGACCAAATCAAGTTCACACACACAGCCTTGAGCGGAAAACGCGGCACGAAACCGACCGCAGGTGACCAGCCCCGTCGACCACAGGTGACCAGCCCCGTCGCCACGCCACCATCCAAAACTCAACCGGCGTCCCGCCACCGGTCACAGGGGACTGCAAGGAGCAGCGCCCGACGGAAGGACCGGAGCCCCATCGCACCTGGATCTCGAAGGTAAAGCCCCTGCGGTCGTTGTCATTCTCGTAGTCGAGCGGCTGCACGATCTTGAGGGAGCCCGTGTCGTCGCTGTTGCGGACCATGGTGAACTTGTCGGCACCGTAGCCGGTCTTCTCCAGCACCTGGCGGGCGGGTGCCGACAGGTCAGAGCCCGGCCGGCCCCACGCCGACGTCAGGGTTCACGGGCCCTCCCACGCCCACCACTGGCGCCGGTATGGCACCGGAGAGGGCCCCCGACGAGACTGGGCGCCCTCTCCGACACCCAGATGTATTCAGAGATGGCTGAACATTGTAATCGTTGCAGCGGGCTGCAGGCTGGTAATGTCGCGGTTGTTCACACGCACGACGGCTCGCCCGGTGCACCACCCGTAGTGTATTCACCCGCCAACGTAAAGTATCCCAAAAACCAGTAGTGCTCACCCGCTATCCACTACGGCTCAGTCCCATCCAGTGGTGTATTCTCTACGCTGCCCGCAGCCACGAAGTACGGCCTAGCGTTAACGTAGCGTATCCCCCACAGCCCAGACCCCCACCACGCGCGGTGCACCGGCACGGCGTTGGCGCTCACCCGGTAGTGGAACTTGTTGGTCTCGTCCTCGTCCAGCACGGTCACGGTGAGGATGGCCTTGTCCGGCAGGTCGTCGCCGTCCGTCTCGTCGACGGTCGTGTTCCAGACCGACTTGCTGAACCGCGGCGGCATGTCGTTGATGTCACGCACGTGGATCACCGCCGTGCCCGTGCCTACGGGAGCAGGTCAAGGTCAGCCGACGATTCGCGACGGCCGGCCGCCCACGCAAGCGGCTGTTGGCAGTGCCGAGCTGCGGTGGGCTCGGGCTCGCGCTGGGCCTCTCCGCCGACGGCCGGCCGCTTGCGTAGCAGCGGCCGTCGGCAGCTCCGAGCCGCAGGGGCTCGGGCTCACGCCGGTCCTCTCCGCCGATGGACGGCCGCTTGCGTAGCAGCGACCGTCGGCTGCGCAGAGTCGCAGGGGCTTGGGCTCGCGCTGGCCCACTCCGCAGACGGCCATCCGTGCAGAATGACACAGCAGCGACCCGCGACCCAAGGTCCACACGGTCCGCGACCAATCGACCACACGGTCGATTGGTGAGCGCATAACCTCTTAAATCCCCCGCGCCAAACATTCCTGTAAACAGATCAACTTCCGGCGCGCGCCGCTCCCCGCGGCCTCCTTCGCCTTCCCCACGCACCTATCCCTCCACTCCGCGGCCCCCGGACCTGCCGCGTCGCGGCCGCCGCGCTCCGCGAGCCCGCGAGCACACTCACCCTTGAGGCCGCCTCCGTCCATGGCCACCACCTGGATGCTGTACTCTGGCGTCTTCTCGCGGTCCAGACAGCACACGTTGGTCCGAATCACGCCCGTGTCCGGCTCGATGGCGAAGATCGGCTTGCCGAACGACTCGTCCACCACGTTCTTCTCGATGCTGTAGGCTAGCTTGGCGTTGCTGCCCTCCTCCGGATCGTCGTAGTCCTCGGCCGTCATGGTCATCACCATCATCTCTGTCGGTGACACGGAGGCGGAGCGGTTTGGAGACGCTCTCCGACACCCGGACGGTGGGCGGGGAGGGTTCGAACCCCCCCCCCCCCCCCCTCCCATGGTCACGTCATGACGCCGACTCCTCGCAGGCAGACGAGCCTCCTCCGGCACCTGTTTCCTCACATACAGTCCCCGACTATTGCCGGCCCACGAATCATCGCAGTGTCCGTCGCTCTTTTCCACCACGAGCTAAACCACTCCACTGAATCCGCCCCCCCGACAAAAAGCCACTATCAACGCAAATCCTGCACCGCACCCAGTCTCGCCGCTCCCGCGTCCTCCCGCTCCTGCCTCCCGCCAGTCCCGCCGCCCCTCCCCCTCCTCTCTCCCGGCGCCCGTCGCACGTGCCGACCTTTGGTGCCGTTCTCGGTCACGTTGCCGCGGTAGATGCCCTTGGGGAAGATGGGCGCGTTGTCGTTGATGTCCTTGAGGTTGACCTGGACCTCGGCGTACCCCACCAGCCCGTCACCGCCCTCGTCCTGGGCGAACACGGTGAAGCGCCACTTGGGCCGGCCGTTGGGCATGTCCCGGTCCAGCGGCTGCGGACGCAGGTCAGGTCAGATCAGGTCGCAGAGACGCAGCGAAGGCGGGAACGGTCAAAAGCTAACCGCGCGAACAACGTAAAACGGGGGGAGAGGAGGGGGGGGCTTGAAAACTTTCGGAGCTTTGGAACGAGTGGAGTACTTTGGCTATTTGGCGCACCGGTGACGCAAGACCAGCGCTTGGTGAAAACAGCAAATAACCCGGTAACCAAACACAACAGCACCGCGTGAGCTCGCGGCAGCCTAGATAACTGCGACGCAACGACGGAACCACACGAAAAACAGCGAGCGCCGGGCGACACGACCCCCGTCTCTGTCACGTGACCGGGCCTATCCAGGCGCGCCCTCGGCCGACCATCGCGCTCGAGGTCAGCACCTCGGTGCGGTCCCCAACCCCGCCCGCTCACCTTCGTGACGAATATCTCGCCGGACGTCTTGTTGACGGTGAACATGGAGTTGCGCGGGTGGTGCTGGTCAATGCCCTGGCCCGTCAGGAAGTAGACGATGTCAGCAGGCCGCTCCACGTCCTTGTCCTTCGCCGTCACCTGCACGAGCGGGGGGGGGGGACCGTCAGCCGAACCGCGCGGGGGGGGGGGGCGACACACACACACTGCCTCTGCCGGCTAGCTGAGATCGCGCACAAACGAGAGCCTGGCCCGACCGTCACCGTTACGTGCGTCGGCGGGCCTGATCACCAGACCTTCAACGGTGAAGCTCCTACTTGCCCTGACCTTCAGCGCGGGTCCGCGCCGCGCGCAGCACACGCCCCGCGCGAGGTCGCAGCGACCCCTCTCGAGCCTCCGTCCACCGCGTCTAACCCCCGCGGCGACCGACCGCCCCGCCCTCCGAGCGTCTGCCCCCCACGGCGACTGACCGCCACGGCGACTGACCGCCCCGTCCTCCACCGCGTCTGATCCCCACGGCGACTGACCGCCCCGTCCTCCACCGCGTCTGATCCCCACGGCGACTGACCGCCCCGTCCTCCACCGCGTCTGATCCCCACGGCGACTGACCGCCCCGTCCTACGAGCGTCTGACCGCCACGGCGACTGACCGCCCCGTCCTCCGAGCGTCTGACCGCCACGGCGACTGACCGCCCGGTCCTCCGAGCGTCTGACCCCCACGGCGACTGACCACCCCGTCCTACGAGCGTCTGACCGCCACGGCGACTGACCGCCCCGTCCTCCGAGCGTCTGACCGCCACGGCGACTGACCGCCCCGTCCTCCGAGCGTCTGACCCCCGCGGCGACTGACCGCCCCGTCCCCGCGCGTCTGACGCCGGTGGCGCCGCCTCACCTGCAGGATGAGCTTGGGCAGGCCGCGGTCGTCCTCCTCGGTGATCTGCGCCTGATACACGGGCTTGTCGAACTGCGGCGGGTTGTCGTTCACGTCCCGCACGTGGATCACCACGTCCGTGAAGTTCTCGTTCAGGTTGTCGGACGCCACCAGCCGTAGCTCGTACTGCGGGCGGGGCGGAAGGTGCGTCAGACGCTCTGTTCACTGCCGATGCGGCGCTGGCAGGCGCGCCTTGGCAGGCGAACTATGTAGGGGGAGTCGTCCACGCGGGTCGAGCACGTAGTGGTTCTCATCCGCCACCAGCAAGGAAACAAGACAGGTGGGTGAGAATGCTCTGCGGCAGCCGGCTGTTTGACAAACAACGAGACAATAAGTCGCAGTTTGCTCGAGTTCGCTTACGTATTAGCCAAGAAAGCATAGCGCCATACGCTCGCATGAAGCAGACTGACTGCCGACGCCGTGCGTAGATCCGACAAGAGAACAGTCGGATCGCAGCGTAACCGTGAGAAGTCACCGGCACAACGCCTGGCTCTCCAAGCGACTGCATGCCGCACTCTCCAGCCGCCGGCGCCGCGCGGGGCCTCCCCGCCCCTGCCCGGGCGGGGCCGGGCGGGGCCGGGAGCGACCCGAGGCGCCGTTCCGCGCGCCTCACCCGGTTCCTGGTCTCGTAGTCGAGCGGGCCGGCCACGAAGATGGCGCCGGTGCTGTTCTTGACGTCGAACGCCCCGCCCACGTTGCCCCGCGTCAGCTCGTACCGGATCCGCGAGGCTGCGGCACGGGCGCGCGAGTTAACGCTGCCGCACGGGTGCAGCGCACACCAGGCTCGAGCCGACAGCGGCCGGTCGCGCGGCGTCCAGGGGGTGTGCTGGGCGGGCGAGGGATGGCTTGCTTGGGTCAACAGTTGGTGTCGACGACTCGCAAGTCGTCAGAAAAGCAAACATTTGAGGCTTAATCACTGCAAAAGATGCTCCAGTTGTAGCACTTGCTATTGTGGTGAAACTCTGTGGGAGCGCTACCTCACTGCCGGCTTCATTTCATTCATTGACGTCACGAGCCACATCTGAGCTGACATTTTTCCTCCATCCTGCCAGCACAGAGCGGCGAGTGGAGGACTGTATCTCCTAGCTGGAGCAAGACGAAGCCGACAGCCGGGATCTGCCGACGCTGGGAGGGCGCGCCGCGGCCGGCTCGCCTGCCGCGTGCCAGAGCAGCGCGCCCCACTCACACTCGTCTATGTCCTTGGCGACGACGGTGAGCACGATGTGCTGGATGTCCTCGTTCTCGTCCACCTCGGCCTCGTACAGCCGCTTGTCGAAGTACGGCGGGTTGTCGTTCTTGTCCGAGATGCCGATCCGAATGAACTTGGTCACTGCGGGGCGACGGGTCAGCACAGTCAGCTCAGCAGGGTTCAGCCAGGTCAGCACAGTGGGCTCAGCCTGGTCAGCTCGGTAGGACGCTGCCGGGTCAGCACAGTCGGCACAGTCAGCTCGGCAGGGCTCAGACGGGTCAGCATAGTGGGCTCGGCTGAGTCAGCTCGGTAGAATGCTGCCAGTCAGCAAAGTAAGCGCAGTCGGCACAGTCAGCTCAGCAGGGCTCAGACGGGTCAGCACAGTGGGCTCAACCTAGTCAGCTCGGTAGAACGCTGCCGGGTCAGCAAAGTCAGCACAGCAGGGTTCAGACGGGTCAGCACAGTGGGCTCAGCCTAGTCAGCTCGGTAGAACGCTGCCGGGTCAGTACAGTCAGCACAGTTAGCTCAGCAGGGTTCAGCCGGGTCAGCACAGCGGGGCTCGCGCCGCGTTGGCCGGGTCTGTTCTGTGGCACACTGGAACAGCTCCACAGTCCGGACACGTCACAAGTGGTGCTTCGGGAGATGGGCACGGACACGTTACGCCCACAGGCACAGGCCACTGACACATCCCCGCTAATCGTGAACACATCCTGCCACACAGCCGCCACCTGACCTCACTGTGGAGACGACCTCTCGCGCCCCCAGCTCCCGCCGGGCAGCCGGACTAACACCGACCTCAAACACAACCACCCTGTCAGCTACCACTCGTCAGCTGCCACGACACGTGGGGACAGCCAGCCCCGCCGTAGGCAGCCGCACACACAGTGTGCTAGCGTGCCAGTACGGAGCCCAGTCCCGACCCGCTGCGCACGGCCGCCGCGCCCCACCGACTGACCTGTGTTCTGGCCTGCGCCGGCTGACCGACTGACCCGTGTTCTGACCTGCGCCGACTGACCGACTGACCTGTGTTCTGACCTGCGCCGACTGACCGACTGACCTGTGTTCTGACCTGCACCGACTGACCGACAATCCTGTGTTCTGACCTGCGCCGACCGACCGACTAGCCTGTGTTCTGACCTGAACCGACTAACCGACTGACCTGCGCCGACCGACCGACCGACCTGTGTTCTGACCTGCGCCGACTGACCCACTGACCTGTGTTCGGCTTGCCGTCCGAGTGGCGGCGCGAGGAGGGCGCGCCGTCGCGGGCCGCCACCTCCAGCGCGTACGCCTGCTTCTCCTCGCGGTCGAACGTCACCTTGGTGAACACCTCGCCCGTGTGCTCGTTGATCTCGAAGAAGTCCTTGCCCTCGTTGCGCGGCGAGTCAATGATGGCGTAGTAGACCTGCGCGCCGGACATCACCGGCGGAAGTCAGCGGGGCTCGGCGGGAGGGCGGCTCGCCTCGCGCCGAGCCATCGACACCGCTCGCTCGCCGCGGCACCTCACCAGGAGCCGTCGCCGGCGAACATCACCGCAGCGTCGAGAACATGAAGCGACAAGGATCGGCTCGCCGTGAGCCTTCCCGACGTGACCCTGACGTGGCCCTGCTGGCACGGACGTGGCCCTGCTGGCACTGACGTGGCCCTGCTGGCACTGACGTGGCCCTGCTGGCACTGACGTGACCCTGCTGGCACTGACGTGGCCCTGCTGGCACTTCGCGCCATCGTGTTTGGCAATGCGTGGCCGACAATGAAACCGTAGCATGGTAATGGTAGGGACCCTCTCCTAGCTGAGATTACAGTAGCAGAGCCCCCACAGGCGTCAGATTATCAAAATGATTAGGTACGTCAAAGGCCAGTTGGTAAAGAGATGGTCACCACCCTCTCCCAGCAATAGCTGTCGTGGGCACGCCTTCTTCCCACCTGTTTGTTGGGGAACGTTCCGTCCTTGTCGATGGCGTTGACCTGGGTGACCTTGGTGCCGGCCGGCTCGCCCTCCAGCACAGTCTCCTGCTCGCGCTCCGTGAACAGCGGGATCTCGTCGTTCACGTCGTCCAGCACGATGTAGATGGTGGCCTCGGACGCCAGCTGCTGCGCTCCGTTGTTCTGCCGACGCACGGGCATGGTCAGGTCACGACAGCGGCGACAGCCGGCACGGTCAGGTCACGGCAGCGGCGACAGCGGCACGGTCAGGTCACGGCAGCGGCGACAGCCGGCACGGTCAGGTCACGGCAGCGGCGACAGCGGTACGGTCAGGTCACGGCAGCGGCTATGGCTGGCCGCACCAGCCGCGCCGCGGCCACAGCTGGCTGGCGGCCGCTGAGACCATCACGGCGACCGTCGCCGATGACGAGTCACCGCGGGCAGCCGCCGCCGCCAACGACGACGACGTGGCGACTGATCCCCGGGAGACGACGGTAGCTCACGGCAAGCTGGTCGGTCCAAAGCAATGGGTTGCCTTCCTCAAATGGACACAAGAAACGGACACGTGCTCGTCAACCCCAGCTCCCACAGAGCGCCAATGCCATGCCTTGAACGCCTGATCCCTGCCGGCCTATCCGACCAACCCTGGCCGTAGCGCCAGCCGCAAACCCGGGTCACGCCCGCGACCTTATCCCCCACCCACGTCATCCGGCTGCCATCCCGACCCAGCAGTGCGGCGCCCCGTGCGGCGGCGCAGCCGCCCTGGCCGCTCACCTCCACGCGGATGGTGAGGTTGTACTCCTTGATGGTCTCGTAGTCGAGCGGCTGGTTGACCTGAATGTCAGCGAACGTCTCGCCGTTCATCGAGCGCTCCTGCAGGTAGAACGTGTCGTACTTGTTCGTCTGGGCCGTGCTGCCGCGGATCAGCTGGTAGAAGACGGTCGGGTTGTTGGCGATGCCGGAGCTGAGGGCGGCGCCGGCGGCAGAGTCAGCGGGGAGGAGCGGACGGCGCGGTCCCGCGCGCAGCACGCACCGTAAGCGACAGCGCAGCATGGTCATGAACGCGCCGCCTTGCGAACACGGCCGCGTTCTGCCGAAATGACTGGTCGAAACACACCACGCGGAGGAGAGAATACAGACAGCACGTACGTTCTTAGCTGCGCAGCCCGTACGGGCGCATCGCACTCAAATCTGCCACTCTACAACAACGAACAGCAACACCAACACTTGGCAAAATGCACGTCACACCACCGGCAGGCAACAGAACACCAGGCGGGCAGGTGGGACGAGCAAGAGTCCGGCACGCAGGCGCGGTGCCGGTCGGGTCGCCCTCTGTTCATGCACTGATGCCGAACTACACCATGCAGACGCGCCGTCAGCAGGTGCACCTGTGAATCGGAGGCGTGCGCTCGCGGGGCGCGTCATATCAGAGGCGGGCGGGCCCATGCCGTGCCTGGGGCGGCGTGCTGCCGTGTCGTGAGGGCCGGCGCCGCGTCAGAGCGTGTACCGCGGACCGGGCGGCCTCGTCTCGGCCGCTCGGTCCCGCGAGAGCGTCTGAGACGGGTCGTGAGACCGGGTCCCTCGATCGCCGGACTCGACCGACCGCCCCGTCCGGATGCCGACAAGAGCGACGACTGTCGATCGCGTCGGCGCGGGACAGACGGGCGGCTCGACCACCGGCGGAGTCGACACTAGGCTGCCGCCCCACCGGCCGACAAAGCGACACGACGCACTGCAGCGGGCAGGCCACACCGAGAAAAACGCAGGGAAAAGCCGACCGAGTCTAGCTCCGACAACACGAGAGGACGAATAACGGGGGCAGTCACGGGACGGTCTCCGGGACTGGCGGGACCGGGAGCATTCCCAAAACGTTCACTGCGACATTGTACTCAAACAAGATATGCGCCAAATTGCACAAAGAAAAATATCGCCGACATGAAAAAACACCGAACAAAGCCCGCCAACTCGCAGCAGCGTACCTTCAGACCGGGACCCAAACACACGAAACCGAAACTACCGCCAGGCCAATTTTGAGCACCGACAACACCGAGGGCGCGGGCACCGACCGAGCCGCGGTGTCCTCGCTCCTCCATCCCAGCGAGCAGCCGCAGTGGCCGGGGTGCACACGGTGACATGCGGCGCGGCGGCGCGTGCGTTAGTGCGCCGCTGCGGGGCATGCACGTGCCGGCGTCACTCGCTCAGCCCGACCTGGCCTTGACCAGCGCGACCCTCGAGCCGACCGGCTTGTCCTCGGGGATGAAGATGGGCCCGTAGACGATCTGGTCCCACTTGGGCGGGTTGTTGGCCCGGTCCACCACGTCGATCTGGACGTCGACGGTGCGCGAGAGCGGCGGGTAGCCGCGGTCCTCGGCCGTCGCCGTCAGCCGGTACGTCTCGCGCTGCCCGGACGACACGCACAGGGCGGCGGCGGCGCGTTAGTGGACGGGCGCGCCGCAGCCCGCCGCCGCCGGCACCCTCACCACCCACCTGGCGCTCACGGTGTACACCCGCTGGCCGGCCGTCACGTTCTCGGGCACGTGGATCGGTCCAAACACGTCCTCGGGCCAGACGGGCGCGTTGTTGGTGCGGTCGACCACGTCCAGCTGCACCTCGGCCTCGGACGCGAGCGGCGGGAAGCCGCGGTCGGTGGCCGTCACGCGCAGCCTGTGCTGACTCCGCTGCAGGCGGCCCGGCGTCAGTCCGCCGCGCATGCGCACACCGGCCGGCTCTCGCGCACACAGACACCGGCTGACGGACATGCGGCAGACACAGGCGGGGCGGGGGGGAGGGGGCGACTGTCGGACCGAGGCGGGGTTGACCGGCCACGCCCCTTTTCAGGCCGAGCAGGTGGATTCCATTTGTGACGTAACGACTGTCGTGACGACGGTTGGGCTTTACACGGATTGGGCGTGCCGTAGAACGATCTTTTGTGCACCTAGCAGAAAGCGGTGGCATACTCATCTAAATCACTTTACATCCGTCTTTTCGCCAAGAGTTTCCGTTTTGAGCGCAATTTTGGCCTTTCCGCACGAGCTCGGGCTCTTTCCGAGTCAAGTAGGTGGAAGCAGTTGGTGAGGTTCTTCTGAATTTGAGGTTTCTGCTCGTTTAGGAAAACACCCAGCTGCTTTGATAAACCGGTCATAAAGTGACGGACAGCTGGAGGCGTGTTCCAATGACAAAAGTTGGCCAGCGAGCAATCGTAAAAGGTCCCAGCAATTCCGGCTTCTCTGATGGCCCATTTGGAAAACAAGCTGAAAGTCGTTACGGTGCTCTGACCCACTCGCCCCGCACTCGGACCGCCAGCGAGCCACCTAGGATCGGTCGGGCTGGTAACATTCTCAGGAGGGTGCTTACGTTGAAACAAGCAATGTTCAGTGCGGGGGGGGGGGTATGCAACGCTGGAATCTCCGCCCGTAGGGGCGCCAGCTCATCGCAGGCCGAGTACAGCGAAAACTATACAGGAGCCTCAAGGCGCAATCGGAATGAAGGCGGGGCTTTCTTTATCTAAGTTGTAAGCCACGTGAAAGGAGCTTTAATGTGTTTCAAGTTCTTTGAAGAGCATCATCTACGCTAACCCATTCTGAAGTTGCATGGCGACCAATAAACCAGGTTTCAGAAATTCTCTGACGATCGCAATCCAGGGAGCGTCACTACATGGGAGATGGGATAGGTATCGCAAACGTGCCGAAGGGTGTGCACATACAGTGAGGAAATCGTCTATGCTAGCAAAAAGAAGTGAAATAGCCGTCTACCAGTTCACATTTCTACATCGAGACATAGCGGAAAAGCCTAATGAGTACTACAAGCCAACATCTCCATACGCATCGACAGTGTACATGTATCCATCAAAGAAGTGATACCCGGCGTTAGTAACGAAACCACGAGCCCATGCCAAGCACTCCATGCATCAAGCCAAAGCGACCAAGCGGCGGTTCCTATGCACGCGGCCGCTTCTGTGACGGCTGTGGCGCTGCTCCTGACGTCATGCTGCACGGAGAGGGGACGTGCGGCCGGGATCCGTGTGCGGTACCTACAGGGGGCGCCTCAGAGCCGCGGCACTCACGCAGCCCTGCCGCCGGCCGGGGGGAGCAGCGCCTCGCGTCAACCAACCAGCCAACCACCGACAGACAGCCAACCAATCAACCAGCCAGTCCAGCTGACCGGCGCCCGGCCGGCCGGTGCCGAGCGACCGAGCCAGGCGCAGGCAAGAGCGCGCGCCGCGCGACGATCGAGCGGCGCCGAAATGGGCGGAGCATGCCATGCCATGCCGGCCGCCAGGGCGGCGCTACGGGTCCCGCCGCGCCGGCGGCGGCGACGCGCCGCTCCGGGTCGGGCGGCGGTGGACGGCGGCGACAGCGACGGTTACGGCGTCCAGACGGGCGGCCACGCTCGGGGGCGGCCCACCCCCCGCGGCCACCGACGGCTCAGGTCACCCGAGTGGTGCCGGCCAGACAAGGCCGCGTCCGCCGTTAACGAGCGTCGGGCTTCAGCAGCCGCGGACGGATGGACCGCCCCAGAGCCGTGCATTACTGACTGTTACTGTCCCAAAACCGCGTATTAATGGCTGTTACCGCTCACAACACCAGATGCGCACGGACCAGAAACTGTGTCGTTAACCCACGGCTGGTACAGCGACCCGATTATCAAAGCCTTAGCGTGTACTACGCATTATGCATCGGACCAAATACACCAACCAGACATTGTGTTAACAGTACGCCTCAAACATGACATAGCACACATGCCACTGGAGATGGGAGGGACAATGGCTCTGCCCCAGAAAAGCCAATGGATAAGAACAGGAAAGGAGTCCCAGACTCAACCAACGGAGGTCGCGGAGCTGGAACTTGGAAACTACACCGACAACGGTGAAAAGGTGTGAAATCCACCCCAACTTACAAGGCTTCCGTTTCTGGACACTGACAAGAACGAAGACAGCGGAAAGAGGGAAGGACTCGGGCATACGTCAAACAAGAGAACGGCAGGTCAGTAGCGAACTGGGAAGGAGCGTGGAAGGGGAAGCGGGGCCCATCCGGGCCGTGGTGACGCCTGGGCGCACCAGCGTCCGAGGCCCATCCCGCCGCCGTCCGCTTCACTTACGTCCAGCGGTTTCTGCAGGGTGATCCAGCCGCTGTCGGGCTGGATGGAGAAGTACTCGAGGTCGCTGGGGTTGTAGGGCGCCGTCAGGTTGTACACGATGACGCCGTTGTTGTCGGCGTCCTCGTCCGACGCCGACACGCGTAGGATGTTGAAGCCGATGTGCGTGTCCTGCTTGACGTTCTCCACGTATTTCTGTCGCGTGACACAGCGGCGTGCGTCAGCCTGACCCGACTCGGCCAGCGACCAGCGGCACTCGACACGGCTCGAGGCGACAGGCCGCCGGTGAGGTGCGTCACCTAGAGGTCACGTCGGCGGTGTTCATCGCCCAGCCCCCCCCCCCCCCTTTTGTTCATCACTCAGACCTACTCCCCCCTTGCCCATCACTCAGACCCCCCCCCCCCCCCAAGAAAAACAGCATCCAACGACGGCAATATACATCTTTACTGCACGACTTTTGTTTAACCCACGAACCCAGTATCTGCCATGTAGACGGCAAATGATGGGTGCCGTGATGGCGTCTCCCTAATCACCCGTGACCATTTTCAGTGGAGTTATTCCGCTTAAGCGGCACCCATGCCCTCCGGCGTCGCACCTGTCGATCGAACAGTGGCGGGTTGTCGTTGACGTCTAGGATCTCGACCGTGAAGCTGCAGACGCCCTCCAGCGATGGCTTGCCCTTGTCCATCGCCTTCACCGTCACGGAGACGAACTTGCCGTCGTCGCCCTCGCGGTCAAACACCTGCGGGTGTGGACGCCGCGTCACTTCGGGTCAGGTAAGGTAAGCAGGTCAGGTCAGCTCAGGCCACGGCAGGGCAGGGCGAGGCAGGGCGGGGCAGGGCGGGGCAGGACGGGGCAGGACGGGGCAGCAGTTAGCGCGGGTCCGTGGAGAGGCGACGTTATTCCGACAAACGGCGCCATGTTTCAAACCAAATGAGCCTCAGGCCCGTATCTTCTCCCATGGTAACAATTTGGCGCGCGTCGGATGCTACAGTCATGAATACTGGTGTCAAGGAGCGCTTGCACAGAAACGCGTCCCTTAAATACAGGCATCAATCCCGGCCGCGAGGCGCGGCACGGGGCCACGGACCGCGCGCAGTGCGGACCGACGCCGCCTCCACCGACGCGCCATCGCTGACCGGCAGCCGGTAGCTGGCCGGTGACCGGCACCCAACGCTCAGCGTTCGCAGTCTGTCGCTCCTCCCCTCGCTCAGGATCGACCAATCCGGATGGAGCCGGACGGTCGAGAAAGCAGCGCCTGGCCGCCTCGGGCTCGGCAAATCGGGTGGGCAGGTCGAAACGCCGCTTCGAGGTCAAGGGGCAACGGATGGGGAGCCGACGAAATGCTGTCAGTGCGGAGGCCGCCGAGGAGCCATACATCCGGTAGCATAAGTGCACATTGACATCCCCGACACCCAGCGGGACGAATTTTGGAGTGCTGCCGGGCTGCGGCAAGATCCCCGGGCAAGGTCCGCCGCCGGCACCGACGATGCGGCCAGTCAGTCTGACCGACGCCGGACGTCGGCGACGACGGCGCGACTGACGGCGAGTTAGGGCCGCGTCGGCCGGCTGTCGTCGCGCTGATTGGTCGACGGCTGCCCCCGACAGCGGCCGGCTGCCGGCCGCGCATCGAGCGGCGCGTTCAAATCCAGGCGATTTATCGGTTCCAGACGCCCGGAGTCAGCGGTTCTCACCACACGTCCCAGCCATCCACTCCGCTTTTCGGGAGCGATAAAATGTTCCTCAAAAACGATTTTTTTCACCGTGTGGCCTAGCCTAGTCCATTGAACAAATCCGAATACTAACACAAAACCAACACCCTTCGTCTGCCGCCTTCGCATACGACACAAATCTGTCATGTCCATTGCTAGCCCCCGCCCGCAGCACGTCAACCGTCCCACCTTGTTGGTGTAGATCTTGCCGGTGTCGTCGTCGACGGTGAACTTGGTGCCCTTCTGGTTGGGCTGCTGCACTATGCTGTACTTGACCTGGCCGTTGATACCCTTGTCGGCGTCGGTGGCTTTTACTTCCAGCACGAACCTGGCACGGAGGGTCCCGCATAAGGGCCAAGTCTCGCGGGTTCGAACCGACAGAGTTCGCGTGCGAGGCAGCGGTCACGGAAGCCCTCTCCGGGGCGCACAGCCGACCCAGGCAAATAGCCCCCAGCCGACACGTTGCGGACAATTCAATTCAAACGCGGCCCGTTACAGGCACGCATGAAAAAGAACGACACACATCGCACATCCCTGAAGAGCAGGCATTGCGCGGGCAGCACGCGCGCTCCACGGCACCCTGCTGATGACCGAGGACGGAGAAGGCGACGTGGTGTCTGCCGCCGCCGCGTACCGCCCCCTCACCCGCCGCCGACGGCAGTTAGCCGTCGGAGGACGCCATCTACAGCCGCCTCCCCGCCGCGGCCGCCGGCAGCAGGGACCCGGCGGGAGACGCCATTCCGCCAACGCCGCCGACGGCAGGTCGCAGAATCCACGCCGACGTCACAGACGCGAGGCCGTCCCGACACTGGACTCCGACAAGATGACGACGTGCAGTGACAAGGCAGCCCACGCCGCCCGAGTTTCCAAAGGTCAGCAGGGCCATGTCTGATCTGTGACGTCGCCGGCGCTCTCGCCGCTGCGGGGGTGGCGGCGGCGGCGGCGGCGGCGCGAACGTCACTCACCGTCCGTTGGAGGCCGACTCCTCGACGCGCGGCCGGTACGTCTTGCACTCCTTGAACACGGGCTTGTTGTCGTTGACGTCGGTGATGAAGACAACCACCACGGCGGTGCTGGTGTGGATGGTGCGTCCGCCACCTTCGCAGCACGAGCCGTCGTCCGTGGCCGTCACGTTCACCTGACGGATACCACAGGTCAGGTCAGGTCAGGTCAGACCACTTCAAGTCAGATCAGGTCAGATAAGGTCATAGCAGGTCACATAATGTCATACAAGGGTAGATCAGGGTAGGGCAGGGCACGTATGGTTCCGTCAGGTCAGGTGAGTGACACTGGCTTAGCCGTAACACAAATGTACTTTGGCGTAAATCAGTGTTGCAGTTAAGCTAGTTTGCGACAAGCCGGTGCTGGCAGCAGGAGCGCCCCTGGAAGCCGCAGTTCTCAGTCCACTCGCCTTCCGGCCCACATCAATGCTGCGCCCAGTGCCATCTGCGAAGTTGCTCAACCTTAATTGAGTTAGTCAGGTGCCGGCTTCCAGCTGCACTCCCTCCCCTCCCCTCCCCCACCTCATCCAGTGAGCATATCCAGTGTTGCACGCCGCCGCCAGGTCCGCCTGGCGCCGCGCCGCGGGGCTTCAGCGCACCCAGTGCGGCGATCACGTAACGCCACTCCCCGTGTGTCCCAGCCGCATCGACCGGCGTCCCCGGCCACGTCCGCTCCGCCGCCGCCGCCGGCCGCGCCCGCAGAGCAGCGGCAAGAGTCCGCGACGGCGGCGGCAGTTCATAACCGGGCACCGCTGGCAGCGACCCGAAACGAGGGCCGGCCGGCCGCCGCCGGCGGGACGGGGTCGGTCCAGACGAGGCCGGCGGGACGCGGCTCGGAGCACACTAAAGCGGGGGAAGGGGGGGGGGAGGGGGCCGACGGAGCCGGCCTCACGGCAGGTATTATGGCTGGCGAGGCTCGGTCGATGGCCGGGCCGTCGCAGCGTGCGGCTGCCGCGGCTGCCGCGGCTGCCGTGGGACGCTTCCGAGGGCGGGGGAAGGGGCTGGACTCAAACACGGCCGTCTCATCCCCCCCCCCCCCCCCCCCGGCAGGCCAGGGCACGCATCCGGTGCCAACGGGCGTGCTCGGCGCGGTCCAGCCTCACCACAGGGCCAGCCCTGCGCTTCTCACGCCAGACGGCTCTCCACACCAGACTCGCTCCTCTCCGCAATCTCTCCCCTCCCCCTCCCCCTCCAGTCTCGCTACTCACCTCACATCACAACATCGCCCTCCATCTGATGCCTGTCGCGGTCGAACGTCGCTGCTCACCTCGTACTTGTCGCGGTCGAGCTCGATAGCGCCGTTGCGCAGCCGGATGACTCCCGTGTTCTCCTCGATCATGAACTGGCCGTAAGTGTTGGCGCCGTTGGCGAAGCCGTACTTGACGCGGTCGCCGTCCTTGTCCGACGCCACCACGGTGGTGACCAGCGCGTTTGGGCCGGCGTTCTCGTCCACGTTCGGCGTGTACACCTGCTGTGTGAAGCGCGGCTCCTCGTCGTTCTTGTTCTTGGTGTAGACGCGCACCGTGGCCGTGCCCGTCTTGGCCGGCTCACCTGCCGCGGCCGGACAGAGCGGGCGTCATGGCGGGCGTCAGGGTAGCAAGAGGGCGCCGCTCGCTGCAGAGCGGAGACGCTCCCGGCTGGAGGGGGATGCAAGGTACGGTGGGCCAGCGAGTTACGTTCGGCGGAGAGGACAAGTGCTCGCATCTGGCGGGGGAATGGGATCGTCAAGTCCGGCGGAGGGCTGGGCTCGAAGCACGTGGGCGGAGCTCGGTTTAGCAAGCGGTTGAGAACGTCACCAGCGGTGGGGGGCCAACAGCGGGTCGGACGGTCAGAGGGCAGCGGCTGGGCTGGCCTGACCGGCGGGCTCGTTGGGTCCAAGCGGGGCCGCTGGGTTCCCGCGCCAAGTGCTCCCACGAGGGTGCGGGACCCGTACCCGGCGGAGCGCTGGGTTCTCAGGCCGTCTGGACCACACCAAGTGCAAACATGCTCAGCGCGGCGCGGCCCCAGCTCAGCCATTACCGAACAGACAGCTCGGGTGGGCCTGGGCCTCCCAGGAATGCTCGCTTACGAAAAGATCAATAGAACCGTGTTTCGGTCCGAAACGGCCATGTTCTACGGCGAAGGTCGGGAGCTACCTTGCACTGCGTGCCACCCACGCACCCGCCACACTGCATCGATCCCCGCCGCCCTGACTGGTGCCGCGCGCCGTCCCCACCCCCTTGCGCTGCAAAATCCAAATACGTCAAAGACCGCCGCCGGTCGCCGATTATGGTTTCACTGCCCTGGTAATGATCTGACTTCGATCAATGACCCTCAATAATTTACCCACAAGGACGTCACGGGCATAACAACGTCCTCTGCGTCATAACCAGCGCCACCCGCTCATTTCGGCCCACCCCGGCGCATTGACTCCCACATCACATCTCGCGTTTAAACGCCAACGAGCGCCGCGCCACGTGCGCAGTATCGGCGCCCGCGATCGGCCCGCCGGCCGCCGCTAATTAAACCGGCCCGGGCGGCAGCCGGCCGGTCTGCGGCGTGGCGGCGGCAGCGTCCGCCCGGTGCGCGCCGCCGCCGCCGCCGGGCGGACCGCTCCCGCGGCCGGCGGCGCGCGCGCCCGCCGATCAATCGACGACACCTCGGTCATCGCCGCCGCCGACGGCAGCGGCGGCGGCGGCGGCGGCGGCCGGGCTGGACCGGACGAGTCGCGGCGCGCGTGCTCCGGCGGCACCGATCGGTTCCGCCGGCCGGGCCGACGAACGGTGAATAATGGACAGTGTGGGGACGGCCGGCCAGGCGGCCGGTCGGCCGGACCAGGCCGGTCGAG
Source organism: Pollicipes pollicipes (assembly GCF_011947565.3). Lineage (NCBI taxonomy): Eukaryota > Metazoa > Arthropoda > Thecostraca > Pollicipedomorpha > Pollicipedidae > Pollicipes > Pollicipes pollicipes. The sequence goes on along the minus strand of NW_023596818.1, from coordinate 29,414,307 downwards.
GCGCGCAGGTGGGGTCCGGCGACCGCGCCGTCTCCGCGGGCACGGTTCGGACGCGAGGCTCGCCTGGCATGGGGAGCCGGCGGAAGTGGGCTGAGGCTGGTATGACGATAAAAATGTCAAACAGGATTTCTGCCATACGTCACAGAACACTCATTTCAGACCGGATCAGGCGACGGCCAAACCAGTTTCGAACTTACTACACAAAGCCAGCTTATGATGCTAGAACATGACAAGTGTTGCGTGGGCGTAAAAACGTGGTCAGCAGCGTCGAGTGAGCTGCCAGTAAAAACAAACCGACCGAGCATCGCCTGAACGACGGCAGACATTGGCCAGCGGCATCTACCATTGCTCATCAGCGTCCCAGCCGTTTACAGCCGGCCGACGCGTCCGCCAGCGACGCTGCCGTCGCCGGCGGCGCCGCACACACCTCGGTCGGTGGCCGTCACCAGGAACTGGTACAGGCCGTTGTTGTTGTCGGCGTCCAGGACGCGGTTGTTGTAGATGGCGCCCTGGTCGTCGACGCGGAAGTGGTCGTCGCTGACCGAGTAGAAGAGGTCGGCGTTGGTGCCGCTGTCGCTGTCCGTGCCTTTGACACGCAGCAGCTCCGAGCCCACCGGGATGTCCTCCGGCACGTTGTGCGTCTGGTAGTCGGGCAGCTCGAACTTCGGCGCGTTGTCGTTGACGTCCATGACCTTGATGGTCAGCTGCGAGAGGAGGCGGAGGTCAGGGGGTGAGCATGCTGCGACAGGCCGGGCCGGAGCGGGGGAGGTGGGCACCAGAGGAGCAGCGGCGGATGGGTACCGCGGCACGCCGGCCGGAGCGAGGGAGGTGGGCGCCAGAGGAGCAGCGGCGGATGGGTACCGCGGCAGGCCGGTACGGAGCGGGAGAGGTGGGCACCAGAGGAGCAGCGGCGGATGGGTACCGCGGCACGCCGGTCGGAGCGAGGGAGGTGGGCGCCAGAGGAGCAGCGGCGGATGGGGACCGCGGCAGGCCGGCCGGAGCGGGGGAGGTGGGCGCCAGAGCAGCGGCGGCGGGTGGGTACAGCCCAGCCAGCCGAAGAGCAGCGTTGACCTGAGAGATCTGGTGTATGTCACTAACGCCGACAGTGTACGTTGACCGCGCTGCTTCCGTTCCGACAGCCTGCCTGTGGCGTGCATGAAAACATCAGACGTAATAATATGCTGTTAGTGTCACCCTGGTCCATTATCTGCTGACTTCGGCGAACAGTTGCGAAGGCCTCGAAAGTCCATCAGGATAACGTGCGTCACGCAATATGCGCAAGTCAGTTTCCATTCACCATCCGCCCAGCATCAAAATGACCGGCATTTCACGCCGCTTTTCCCGGTCGCCCCGGCGCAGGCAGCAGCAGCGGCAGCGGCGCCGACAGCGTCAGCGGCCTCTCTCACCTCGACGCTCGTGGAGAAGCCGCCCGAGTCCTCGGTGGCCGTCACCACCAGCGAGTAGATGTGCGGCTGCCGCACGTCCTCGAAGTCCAGCTCCTTGGCCAGCTTGACGATGCCGGAAGTGGGGCCGATGTTGAACGTGCCGGCGCCCAGGCCCTGCGCCTTCAGCGTGTAGCGAATCTCGCGGTCGGCGAACGACTTGGCCTTGACGGCGATGACACTGCGACAGGCAGCGCCGGAGGGGTGAGCGTCGCGTCACGTGACCGCCGCGGGGCGACCGGCGCCACGTCACCGCCGACCTTCGGCCACCCCGGCCGGGCGCCGTAGATCACGGCGCCACGACCGGTGACGGCGGCCGCGCTGATGAATACACTCCAGACTGGGTCAGCCGGCGCCCGGGCAGCGCCGGCTGCCTGCGCCCCAAGCTTCGCCGCGCACGCCCGGCAAAAACCCCACCGGCTGCAATCAACCCGGTCAAATGAGGCGTTATTCAGTCCCCGACCGCCTGGAACAGACGCCACCGCCATCAAAAGCCGCCGGAGCGCACCGGATCGCCGGCGCCTGCCGTAAAAAGCGGCGGGGAGAATCACGAGGCAAAGGTGGGCCGTTTTTCGGCCCCCGGCGCCGATTCCTGCGACGCCCGCGCCACCCGCAGCCGGCAAAAACTGCCAGGTCTGATTTACATCATGAGGCGGCGCGGCCGGCCGCGGTGATCTGGGCCACGCCTCGGCGAGCGACCTGCAGCCGCTCCCGGCGTCGGCCACACGCCGCCAGTATGATGAACCGCCGCCCGGCGTGTTGTAACAGCAAACACCGGGCGCGACCGTTCCGACAGGAACAATAATCAAAGCGCCACGGCCGGGCTTGTACGCAAAACGATGATAGCGCAATTGCACCGGTCATTACAGCTACCGGAAGAGCAATCACTGGCCGTCTGGGGGTATGCATATGAACAAGACCTTCGCCCATCGGATACAGCGGTTAGCGTCCCACCATCTCGACATGACCTACGGTGCAGACATGTGACCTTGGCGTCAGATCGTGTCCAACATGCAGATCGTGTCCATCTTGCGGCCTCAGCACCGAATGCTCCCGCCAGCGGCGGACACAAACAAACATTTCCTCCCAGAACACCCCGCGCGGCGCTCCGGCCAGCGGCACTAACTTGGTGTCCTTCTGGTGGTTTTCGAAGATCTTGGCCTCGTAGCCGGGCATGTAGAACTGCGGCTGCCGCTTGCCACCCACGATGCTGAGCCGTTCCTCCTCGGTTGCCTGGAACTTGCCGAGCGCGTCGCGGCCGTTCTGGTCCTCGGCCTTCACGTACAGCACGTACTCCATGTCCAGCTGGAAGGGCTCGGCGCCGCGCGTGCGCACCACACCCGAACGCTCGTCCACCTGGAAACGGCCGCCGGCTGGGGACGCGACAGACGAGCGCTGGTCAGCGTCCGAGACGGCCGATCGAGGTACGGCACGAGGCAGGCACACACACGGCTGGCGACGCGACGGACGAGCGCTGGTCAGCGTCCGAGACGGCCGATCGAGGTACGGCACGAGGCAGGCACACACACGGCTGGCGACGCGACGGACGAGCGCTGGTCAGCGTCCGAGACGGCCGCTCGAGGTACGGCACGAAGCAGGCACACACACGGTTGGGGACGCGACGGACGAGCGCTGGTTAGCGTCCGAGACGGCCGCTCGAGGTACGGCACGAGGCAGACACACACAAGGCTGGCGACGCGACAGCCGAGCGCTGGTCAGCGTCCGAGACGGCCGCTCGAGGTACGGCACGAGGCAGGCACACACACGGCTGGGGACGCGACGGGCGAGCGCCGGTCAGCGTCCGAGACGGCCGCTCGAGGTACGGCACGAGGCGGGCACACGCACGCTGATCGTCACGGGTTCATCCGTCTCATCTGGGGGCAGTAGACGCGGGCCACGCGCGCCGAGAATTGGCCCGCGCCGCCGCATTCAGGCGACGTAAAAGGCCGAGCATAGGTGAAATGACGCGTTGTTAAGATTGACTGATACACGTTAACCGGTCTCGATTACATCGCCTTGATTGATTTATCGGCTGACAGATCGGGTCATTCATTCACACGATTAACCATTATCCTGTACCACTTGATAATCGGGTATCCAGTGATGGCACGCCGATACATTCCAGCAGTGGCACGGCACCGTCGCCAGAGGCCTGCCGATATACTCCAGCAGTGGCACGGCACCGTCGCCAGAGGCCTGCCGATATACTCCAGCAGTGGCACGGCACCGTCGCCAGAGGCCTGCCGATATACTCCAGCAGTGGCACGGCACCGTCGCCAGAGGCCTGCCGATATACTCCAGCAGTGGCACGGCACCGTCGCCAGAGGCCTGCCGATATACTCCAGCAGTGGCACGGCACCGTCGCCAGAGGCCTGCCGATATACTCCAGCAGTGGCACGGCACCGTCGCCAGAGGCCTGCCGATATACTCCAGCAGTGGCACGGCACCGTCGCCAGAGGCCTGCCGATATACTCCAGCAGTGGCACGGCACCGTCGCCAGAGGCCTGCCGATATACTCCAGTAGTGGCACGGCACCGTCGCCAGAGGCCTGCCGATATACTCCAGTAGTGGCACGGCACCGTCGCCAGAGGCCTGCCGATATACTCCAGTAGTGGCACGGCACCGTCGCCAGAGGCCTGCCGATATACTCCAGTAGTGGCACGGCACCGTCGCCAGAGGCCTGCCGATATACTCCAGCAGTGGCACGGCACCGTCGCCAGAGGCCTGCCGATATACTCCAGCAGTGGCACGGCACCGTCGCCAGAGGCCTGCCGATATACTCCAGTAGTGGCACGGCACCGTCGCCAGAGGCCTGCCGATATACTCCAGTAGTGGCACGGCACCGTCGCCAGAGGCCTGCCGATATACTCCAGTAGTGGCACGGCACCGTCGCCAGAGGCCTGCCGATATACTCCAGTAGTGGCACGGCACCGTCGCCAGAGGCCTGCCGATATACTCCAGTAGTGGCACGGCACCGTCGCCAGAGGCCTGCCGATTCGCCAGCGCCGAGCCCCACCATCCGAGCGAGCCGAGCCCAGCCACGCCAGTCTCTCAGCGCCCGCCTGCCCTCTCCGTCTCTCAGTGATCACGGGGGAGGTCGAGTTCGGACCACCTCTCCAGCGCCGCCGTTGGCAGAGCCGGCCGCGGACGACGGCGGCCGCCGGTCCATGCTGTCGCGTTGCGGACGCCGCGTCGGCGCACCGGACCGCAGCCGGTCCAGGGCTGGACCGGGAGAGACTAGACCCGACCAGATCGAACCACACCGGCTTAAAATGAACCTAACCACTTCACGATGGAGCGGATCACGCCATGCGATAGTCCTGACCAGACCCAACCAGACAACAATTCCCATCGGACCAGGCTAGCGCCAGTGCACTGTCGCCGGCTCCGTCACCGGTGTCGGTCCGGCCGCCGCGGCGAGCCCCGGATCGGCGAGGCCGCACGTGGACGCCCGCCGCGCTGCAGAGCTGCAGCATTGCTCGATCAGATCGGGTCGGAGCTGCAGATGCGTCCTGCTGACGGAACCATCGCTCACGAGTCGCTACGACTGCAGACTGCAACAGCGAGAGCCGAGCTGATCGCCCTCCGCCGCACTTGATCATTCTCCTCGGCCTGCGGATTACCAAGTTAATTAATTAGCTTATCGGCTGCTGCGGCCATCAAACGTGCCGTTCGGGCAGTCGCCAGGTACGGTTAGGTCTAATCTTCTCTGTACGTGAGTGGAATGCTGGCTGATTGAAGTGGCCATACAACAGAAGTCCGGTGGTCGTAGGCTCTAGCAGCCTCGACAAATACCGGCGTTTCCATCTCAATATGCAATATAACGCCTGGGTAAGATACCAGCATCAATTTCCTTCAAGCAAGCATGTCGTCTATAAATAAAAACGAATCCTTATAAGGAAACGTATAAGGCTTCAAAAAAAAAAACGAAGAGCAGACTCCATCCGGCCAAATCAAACATACGAGCAATTCAAACCCAACGGGGTGCTCCCGGCTTACAAAGGTCGGGAGTTTCCGAGCGCCGCCACAACCGAAACAATTCCGTGTCCATCTCAGCATGATGAACCGCAATCCCGCAGCCGAGCGATTCTCGTCGGCGATCACACCGGCGCGGCGGCTGAGCCGGGCTGGGCGCCGCAGCGCCGTCCGCCGGGGGCACTCCGGCGGCGGCCGAACACAAACCGCTCTGTCTGAGTGTCGCCGGCCGCTCGCCGGCCCCGATCAATACACCGGCGAACGGGCCGGCAGCGCCCGGGGAACCGACAGTGAAAACCGGCCGCAGTGCTCGACGGCAGCGTGTCTGCGACCTCCGCCGGCGCCCGCAGGGCACGGCTGGGGCGACGGGGATCGCGAGCCGGCGCCGGCCAGCCGGTCGCGCCGCTTGGGGCCAGCGCGGCGCCGCCGGACGGGCGGGGCCGACCCGGCCCGGCCCGGCGCGCGCAGTCGCCGGCCCGGCGCGCAATGAGCGAACGCTCCGCCCGCCCGCGGGCCCGCGGACCCACCCCAGCCCGAACAATGACAACGCGGCCCGGCGGCGGCAACAATCCACCGGTGCGAGCGGCCGCGTCCGCCGCCGGCGTCCGGCTGCCGACTAACGAGCCCATGCGTCACCGTCGCGCCGCGTCGCGCCCAAATGAGGAGGCCCGAATCGGCTAATTGAAGACTGGCATGATGAGCCGAAATGACGCCGATTTACTCCGCGGACGCCGGCGACGGCGGCCGGCCCCACGCTCTGCACGGCGGAAATGGCCCGGATGAAAATGGCCCAGCGTCCACGCCGTGCAATCCACAAGGAATGCGGATAACGATCCGGCCCGGACTCGGCGGAGTCCCACGGAGTCCGCGGTGTCCGCTGGCGTTCAGAGGCGGCCACACATCACGGCCGAGGCCGGACGACGGAGGAGCCGGACCAGCCGAGCTCCTCCCGACTCCCGGCCGGAGACAGCGCGTCCCGAGGCGATTGCGACGCACACCGGCCGGCGCCCGACGGCTCCCGAGCCAATCGACACCCCTGCGAGTGACTAGCCGGGCGGGAAGGAGGGTCGCCGCCGGCTCGGGCTCGACCCGGCGCCGCGCCATCTCCCGCGCCTCGGCCGCGGCGGCAACCCACTCACTCCGGTCCTTGACGAGGAAGTAGTGGATGTTGTGGTGGGTGTCCGGGTCGCGCGCCTGCAGCGTGAACACGGGCGTGTTGGGCGGCGCGTTTAGCTTCACCACCGCCTGCATGGGCAGCGGCCGGTTGATGAAGTACGGGTTCTCGTCGTTGTCGTCCTCCACGCGGATGATGATGCGCTGGTTGTCCTGGTCTGGAACACGGCGGGGACGCCGGTCAGCGGGGGCCGCGCGGACGACGGCACGCCGCCCGACACCGGCACCACAGAGTGGCGAGACGGCGGCACGGGAGCCTGCTCCGGCGATCTCCGGCACCGGCCCGGGCCAGCCAGACGCCCGCTGACACCGGGGACGACGGCGCTCACGGGGAGGGTGCGCAGAGCTCGTGTCCGCGCGCTGATGAAACATTAGCACATTCGCTGCTTTAAAGACGGCACGCCGGGACACATAAATGGCATGTGAAGTTACGCATGCGGCTCTCTGACCAGCAAACATTTTTTAAGGTGCTAGTGGTCAGCACCTGCGCGTTGATGATCTAGCAACTGCAGCAGCGCAAGCACTCTGCCCGGACGCCACAAAGCCACTACAACACATAACGGCACATGCTGGCGTCGTGCGCAGTTTACAAAAGCAGTTGAGCATGTGTCGTGATCTGCCCATGCTCTCCGCGTAGCAGTGCGGCTGGAGCACGTCACGCCGATGGCCTGCATCCCAGTGTCGGCCGGCGGCTGCCGACAGCACCATCGCCGCCAAGCCGGGCCTGGCGGGCCCTAAGCCGAGGCCGGTGGCCGGCGGGCCGGCGGGGCGGCGGGACAGCGCGTGACCCTAATGACGGTGTGGCCGCCCCCGGCGCGCGGCCGTCATCGAGCCGCGGCCGCGGGGCGGGGTGCGACAAACGGCAGCGCATGCAACATGCTACAGTCGGGACCGGACCCCGGGCCGGCCACAGCAAGAGGAGTCCGGCTTCCCGTACGGTACTCACAGGTGCCTCCTTTGTACGACAGTACTTGAAACAACAGAACATTGACGTCGGGGGCGTGAACACGAACGGGGTGAGGTCAGTTATGTGGTGAGGTCAGAGGTCAGTCGTTTAAGTGGTAAGTCCAGTGACACGGTGCGTAGATGCACGGACGGCACATAACATCTCACGAACACGATGTCCCGCTAACAGCTCGACGTCCTGCGAACCCCGCCACAACGCATGCCCACTCGATCCAGTACAAACTTCATTCAGCACGGCAACACACGGACCAGGGAAATAATTAAAACTGCCAGCACCGCCGGCCGCCGAGCACGCCAACGTCAAATCGCCAAATCCCGTGACCTCCGGTCATTGAGTGAGCCCAGTGACCGGAGCGAGCCCAGTGACCGGCCGCCGCTAATTGAGCCCTGACCCCAGGCGGCAGCACATTCCTGGCCCGAGTAATTAACACCAGCCGACCGGGCGCGCCTCACGTCCCAACGAGAACGCGCAATATGTCGGCGGCGGTGGCCGTCCGGCGCGGTGCGGCCATGTTTTTTGCCGCTGCGGCACGCGGGGAAGGACGGGGGGCCGGCCGGCCGCGGCGCCCGCTGGGCTCCAGCCGGGCACGTCCGGGGCGGGCCGTCGGCGGGTCATCCCCGCCCAGCGCCGGCCCCGCTGGGAGTCTGTCCCCGACAGTGCCGGCTGCGACGCTGGGAGTCTGTCCCCGACAGTGCCGGCTACGACGGTAGTCCGCTTCGCTGGTCACGTCCGAGCGACCCGTCGCCCAGTGGCGGTGGCGCGGCGTGCTGTGACCACCCGAGACCGGACACGCCAGCCCGCAGACGGCCGAGTGGACGCCGGACTAGCCCAGGATGTCTATTTTCAGGAGGTCTATTTTTGGTGTCCTTTATCAGAACGTCCCCTTTCATAAGGCGTGCGCACATGACGCCTGCATGAAGAGCACATCAGTCGGAAGGCCTACGGTCAGAAACATGAAGGCCTAAACATGATTTGAGTTAAGGTTTCGGGACCCGACGTTGACAAAAAAATATTACGAAAAAATCATATTTGTACCAAATAAAACATGCAGAATAATCGCAATAAAACTGAAAACATCTACATTAATGTCTATAGCACAAGCATAAGTGCATACATTTCAATGAAATGGAATTTACTCAACTGCACCCTGCAACTGTAACTGTATGGACAGGTTATTGCAATCGGACACCAGTCTTAGACCAAGCGTTTCAACACATGGAAAGGACAGTTCTAAACACAAATTTATCGATATTGAACCAAGCATCAGATATGATGAAATAAGCTCGCTTATAGCTATTGGCATACTTTAAAGTGAAAAGGGCTTCTCCAGACAAGAGCTTTTTCTGCTCCTCAATATGCTTTTCTGCTGCCTGTCATTGTTTGGGCGCGTCATGGAACCTTTGTATGACATAGAGTCGCTGCCAAACTAGACATGCGAAATTGCCACCCTACGCTATCACTTGAAGTACTTCGAATTTGCCGAGAGATGATAGCACGGTGCTGCAAGTGTTCACTGAGCCACATATCGTTAAGTGCTCGTGTTTGGCACCCCCGTGGTGTTCTTGTATATTATCCCGTGAGTCTACAGAGTTTACTTGCATTGACATACTTGCTTATGGCATTTTTCGAGGTTATTCGATTACAAGTCTTACTTCCGTAATAACAAGTCATAATCTCCAACTTCTTACAAAATGTAGCACAACACGCGATCCGGGCCGAGACGCGCCTCGGGGGGGGCCCCAAACGAGGCCCCAGCGCACACTCCGGTGGGTTCATGCGCGACCCGGGGCTCGAGGTTAGACCCGGGCGTGTCTAGTCCTGCCCTACCGCCATTTCCCCTCCTCCCACAACCTTGAAATGGTCATTCCCGGTGCGAAACGGGCTAATCCAAACAACCAATCGTGACTGAGCCCTGTGCAACTGGTTCAACATTCATGGAGAGCCAATGGACGTCCGCAACATTAGGAAATCGCGCACACGGAGGCCTGACCTAAGCGGCTTCACGATACTATAATTATTGGCCTTGAACGCCACATGGCCTATGGGCTGGCAGGATATTTGAACGACGTTGTCGTGGAGTGCAGCTAAGAAACTGGCGGGTCTTAGGTCTAAATAAGGACAGGGCTGTGAATTATTGTTGAAGTGAACCCATATGTGATATGTGAATTGATATTCAAATTGGCCACTTCAGTTTAAAATCTCACACACATGTGGAACACTTTCAGTGTAAAAACATCCAAATCTTCCGATTTTGGCAAGTCTTTTCGAAACATCGCGAAATCAATGAGCACATGTACTCCACTGTTGACCATTGACCGTCCGCTGAGCGTCCGCTGGCGGTCAACCGCAACGGATATCCGACTAGAGTCGAATCGGATTGTCTTGCAGCTATGGCAGAAGCTTGATTTGATTAAACTTTGAGAACAGTAAGAGCCCATGTTGTCAACCCCATCACTTCCAAATTTTCATTACAAAAAAACAGATCATCCAAGGTCTTAAAACCTTGATACAAGCATAAATCTACGTAAGCTTTCTGAGCATAGACGTGCTGAAGTGGGCATTCCGACCCACAAATGTCTTTGGCGCCTTATCAGGGTGCATGTCAAACATGGTACTTGGACAGGTTCCGGGTGCATGCGTTGGAAATCGTGCCCTTTTTTGTGTCACCTCAAAGTGAAGGGTGTGGAGCGCAAAAGCATTTCCCGGAATCACGTACGTGTCTTTGTCGCCTCCGTTGTCTGGGGGAAAGATGCTCGACTCGCCATCCAGCGGCGCTGGGTACGAGCGCCGGGGCGGGTGCATTGTTTGGCCTGACTGACGTGGGAAGTCCAGCTGGCGACGGGCCGGTGGTCAGCCCAGGCCCGGACCGGCCGTGCCGCCACAAGGTGCGGCGTAAAGCCCTCCGCAGTTCTGTCTGATGAAAGGGTGGATGATTGTCCGTTTAACTGGGTGGTACATCTTTGCTAGTTTGTGGGTTCAGAGTGCACTGAGCAGGCTAGATGGTAATAATATCCACAAATATCGCCGCCCTAACGCCTGCCGGTCTCGCCCCCGCGCCTCCAGTCGGCCAGACGACCGGGCTGTTATGCCCATCTGGCCGGTGCCGGGCTGTGTCCGGCACATCCCTTGGTCCGCGATTCGCGTCCCATCCGCCCGCGTTCGGCTGCGGTCACGTCAGCGGCGCTCGAGGCCACGCCCGCGGAGGCCCGCGGAGGCCCGCGGACGCCCGCCGAGGCCCGCGGACGACCGCGGAGGCCCGCGGACACCCGCCGACGCCCGCCGAGGCCCGCGGACACCCGCCGAGGCCCGCGGACGACCGCGGAGGCCCGCGGACGCCGTCACCGCGGCCCGAGCGGCGACTGCGCCTCTGCTCCGGCCGGCCGCGGATGGCGGCCGACGTCACGGCGAGCTGGCCGGTCAGCCGGCCGAAGTCGCGGCAGGGCGGCGGCAGCGGAGCGACATCGGACGGAGCCGACGTCAGCGGGGCCACATCGCCCCGAGCCGGCGGCACTGGCCCGAAGGCTGCTGCATCAAGCGCCCCGACATCAGAGGATCCGACATCGGGCGTCCCGACATCACAGGGTCACTCATCCGACGGTCGGACATCACGGCCGGCTGACGTCGGCTGGGCCGCGGGGCGGCATTCCATCACCCTGTGGGCGGCGTCCGGGCCGGCCCCATTGTCACCCGGACAGGGTCGGCCCGGCACGGCCGGCCGCGGCGCCGACCCCCGCCGGGCCGCGGCCGAGCCTCCACACACGCGCGCCGCCAGCCCGACTCCCTCCGATCGGAACTTCATCACGCTCAGAGCCATTACTCAGCGTCAATGAGCGTGGCCACGCTGGCAGGCGCGTCAGCAGGCCTTCACCTGTCCCCGTCAGATGTCACACGCCACGTCACAGCGTCAACATGCAGCGCCAGGCCTTGACAGTGCCTCGCCGCCGCCGGGACGCCCCGGGACGCCCCGGGCCGGCCGGTCGTCCGGTCGGCGGCGCCCTCCCTGGCGCACTCCTGGAGCCGCCCCTGCCGCGGAGGGGCGGCCGTCGCCGGCCGGCGGGCGCCGCTGAGCTCCGGCCGGGCGGCGGAGCACGCCGCCGCCGCCTCTCGCTGCCGGCGCCGGCCAGTTGCCACCGCCCGCCGGTGGCACGCGGCTCCAGAAAGCGGGCGGCCATGCACATGATCGGATAGAACGTGGCCTTTTTCGGCCGGCGAGGCGCGAGGGTCGCTGCACGGGAAGCGCGAGGGGGGAGGGGAGGAGCACAGCCGCCGGCGGCGCGTGGCCTGCGCGGTCAGGCATCACGCCCAGCTCAGCACCTGTTAACGGCGGCAGGTGCTCTCCGCTGGATCGGGACACCGGCGAGCGTCGGACAGTTGGATTGGGCTGCTTGACGGCAGGGCGGAAATGTGCCAGAGTTGGAGTGTAGAAATGGAGAAATCAAAATTGTGAGAACGTCTCATCTGCATCAGCAGCGGCTACATACAATTCAAATTTTCTTTAGACCGCACCTATCATCTCTCATCTCGCCCCACCGTTCAGCGTTCGGATTAACATTTCGTATACTGCCACGGCAAGTGGAGCGTAAGGTCTTGGCGTGAACGAATGGCGAGCATATTCTTCTGGACGGAGGGTTCAACAGCAGGCCATTTTTCCATGTTGTGGTGCCAGGGCTCTGACTGCCGCCGGCGCGCACATCTTGCGTGCAGTGCTGTGGGCGACAGGCGACCTTGCAGTCCGCCCGCCAGAAGCGCACGCAGGCGACCAGCGCTGTGCGTGTTGTAGTGCCCGCCGCCACCAACATCGGGCATTTGATTTTTCAGAGCGGCTCGTCCATCGCGCGTTGCGGTTTCTTGCGCGCCCCTCTGACGTGGGAAAGCGCCCCCTGCAGGTCCTTTCGGCTGCGGAGGTGAACATTTTCCAGACGCCGGTTGGGTTTCGCCGCGTCGGCGCTCGTGTCCCGGTTGGCCTTGGCCTCGGGTTCAGCCGGTGGGAACACCTTCCCAAAGTGGCAGACGGTGGCGCCCGTGAGACCTACTCAGCCACACGAACAAAAGGGCGGGCGCTCCTCAAGCCTTCCGTGAAATAGCACACTGAATGTCATGTCACTCTGTTAAATTAACGAGGCGTGTGACGGCCCTGACCACGAGAACCGCTGCCGTTGGTTTTCCGCCACTTGAAACGAAAGGGAGGAGAGGGCACAGGCTGAGAGCGAGCCGCGCCAGCCGCGCCAGCACGTTATCCGTTCCACCAGTCGACCCCGGTGGCAGCCCCGACGGAACACCCGCCCCGCACCCTCATCGTCCGCCGCGCCGTCGCGCCCCTGACCGCTGCCGACCCGGGCCGGGCGCCGCCGAGTTCGCCGCGAGGTGTGCGTACGTGCCCTTCCCCGCCCCCCGTTCCTCCGCGGGCCCAGGTGTGACCCGGCCGGGTCGGATCGATCGGCAGGCGGGCCCTCTCGGTCCGATCGATGCCGCCGGGCGCGACGGGCCAAGCCGCTGCGGTGAGCCAGCCGGCGAGACGGAGGCCGGCGCGGCGGCGGCGCCGGCCAGGGGAGCGGCGGCACGGCCGAGGGCGCGGCACTAAGGGATGAGGGGAGGGCTGGCCGGACAGCGAGTGTTGGGCAGCGGCAGCGAGGTCCCGCTCTGATCGAGTCGTTGCTGCGTTTCAAGCTGAAGCTCCGCACACAGCGCAAAAGGCACGGTCACTGCCGTTCGGGCACGCGCGTGTTGATAAGAAGGTTCACCAAGCGCTAAATGACAGCGAGAGCTGTGCCCCCCCCCCCCCCTCCCCACCCCCGGACAGCCGCCAGGGCATCGGTCAGCTCAACGGACCTCCGATCGGTGCACGCTTCCCGCACTGATCTGCACAGCGGCCGTAACGCGATTACCGCGGTTCGGTACGCAGACCAGCAAAGCCCGAGTGCCAATGAACGGGCTTGTTAAATGGCCAATGAAATAATGCGACCAACTACCCACTAGCAAGCGTAATGCACAGTGGTGCAAGCAATGCGGCATAAATTGCATTGTATCCCTGGCAGCACCGCAAGGTTTCATGAAAACGGCACACTGCAGAAGAGGAAACATCCGCCTGGTAATCGGCTTAAGTGTTTTGGCCTCATGCATATTCGTGGAGCGCGAATGCTTGCTGTCAGCCAGCGACCGACCAAGCCATCCTTGCAAGCTTCACCAGCGAATAAATAATCTCCTATTTCCCGAGTCAGACAGATTGCAGGGACCTGTGTCTACCTCATTGTTATTTCAATGGAGCATTAGGTAGTCGTGTCGGCAAATTGGACGATGGTTTGAACAGCGCGGACTCAGCTCCTAAGGAACGGTCGAATGCACTCCACATATTTTCAACGGAAAGGGTGGATGATATGTATAGGATGGCCGGAGGACAAAGGGCTTCAAAAGACTACAGACTTTGCGCGATATAACCAAAAGCAAAACCAAAAGCAAAAAAAGCGTGCATAACTAAACCAGACCCGATTCGTCACAGAAGGTCACGAAGCACCATTCAGTAGATATGATAAGATATTTCGTTCCCAGCCGAGCCTCTGGACATCTTCGACACGTCGGCGTTCCATCAAAGCAGCCTCTCATTCGTTTGCCGCTGCCTCCCCGAGGTGGTAGCGCGTGTCCCTAGGTCACACTGCCCGCACGCGTCTTAACCCTGCCCACATCGGCCCACAACTCAGCCATGAGCCAAAAGCTACGTCGTTCGGACGGACGGGAGTCAGGAAGTTCGCATGAACGGAGCCTCCGTGCCTCGCAGAACACAGCGGCACCCAGCCGACCGCCGGGTTTGCGCGGACCAGACCGTCGCCCCTTTGAGAGCGCTCACCGCTGCACGGGCACGCGGCGGTGTCGATCGCAGCCGTCACGCCCCCGCAGACCGGCACCGGTCACTCCAATACCGACCCGCGCACGTCCAGCATCCCCATCGTCAGGTCAACCGGCGTCGCTGGCGGCGTCGCTGGCAGCGTCTCGGCGCGTCCCGCCCGCCGGCACGCCCGCCTCCCGTCTCGCTGCGCCTCGCGGTCTCGCCTGCCGCGCCGCGGCCGGCCGGCAGGCGAGCGGCGCGGCGCCGCCGGCGCGCCCCGCGGCGCCGCGCCGCTCGGCCGTTTTGGCGGCGCGGCGTCACGCGACCCGGCCGGCTCGACGCTCGCGAACAATGGCCAGCCGGCCGCCAATTAAGCGGCCAGGGGCGCGTCTCGCCGGCCGGCCGGTGACTCACGGGACGCGCGCGCCCCACCGAGACGAGAGGCGGCCGCGCTAACGACGTTAGCGACGACGGGCGGACGGGCGCGCACCGCGGCTGGGACGTGAGGAGGGGCCGTGGGTCCCACGAGAGCAGCGGGTGTGAGGAAGGGCCGTGGGTCCCACGAGAGCAGCGGGGTGCGAGGAAGGGTCGCCGGCCCCCGAGAGCCGCAAGGACGCCGAGGTGGAGATGCTCGTCTTTGCGCCGCGGCTGGGATGCGAGGAAGGGCCGTGGGTCCCACGACAGCAGCGGGTGCGAGGAAGGGTCGCCGGTCCCGATAGCCCCCGCTGGGACGCCGAGGCGGAGCTGCTCGTCTCCGTAAAGCTGCTGGGGCGTGAGGAAGGGTCGCGGCGTGAGGAAGGCTCGCGGCTGCCAGCGGCGCCGCTGGGGGTGCTGAGAAAGCCCGGTCGTCTCGTCAGACACGTCACCAGCGATGCGACGACACAGCACGCCTGGCGCAAACGGCGGGCGGGAAGACTCGCGAGAAACGCAGCGATCAGTGTCCCAGCGCGTACGAGGAAGGAACGGCGGTACACGGTCGAGGACTGCGATATCCAGGGGCCACGAACCGGGGAGAGGGGGAGAGGGCAGAGCGAGAGGGCATGGGCGGCTAACTCCCCAGTTAAAACAAGACGGCATTTACCCGTCGCTTTGCACGGTCGCGAATTGGTTTCAAAGTGTTACCAAGTCGAAACAATGCCGCCGCCCGACTTCGAGAGAGCTGACGCGTTGTTGGCGAGAGTAGACAGCCGGCGCAGGCTGTTTGCACCACGAGCTCTCGGCCGGGCCCGCCGCAGCTGTGCCGCCATCCACCACTCCTCAGCCGGCCGCCGGCGTGGTCACGTGATGCGGCGGCCGGCCGGCGGCGCGGGTCACGTGACCGTGCGGGCGGCGGCGGCGGGACGCGCGCGCGCGCAGCCGTCGCCGGCTATCGATTGAGAGATGAGCCGGGCCGGGCCTGGCCGGGCCCGCTGTGCCCCGACACGGCCTCGTTCAGACAACGGCGCGCGCCTGTCAGCACCGGCGCCGCTCCGGCGACGGCTGGAGCCGGGCTGTGCACAGAGGCCGATGCTCAGCCCCGCACGGCGATAGCACGTCACAACGCAGGGAAGAGTCGGCGGGCAGTTCCTTATCGGCTGCTCGCAGCTCTGGGTTGGAGGAATTGGGGAAGAGGTTGTACAGCAAGGCACAGTGACTGTTCATGAAGCCGTCATCTCAGAGAAAGCTCGCAGGCCACAAGGGTAATGGGAATAATGAGAACAATGAAGATTGCACTAATAAGCATTCCAGCGCCGACAGACATCACCAGCATCCCTAAACTTCAGCTGTGCATGCAACGTACATAAATTCGACTCCCATGGGTTGAGTACACATCCACACATCCATCCATTCGCTGCGATGCGTGCAGCGCGCCGGCAGTCGGGGCGGCGCTCACGGGGATACGGCCGCGCGAGCTGGCGGCGAGGCCACAGACCGCGCCCGCCGCCGGCAAGCTCCCGCTCCGGCTGTTTATCATCCGTAGCGGGGCTGCAGAGGGACTGCAGCGGCGAGCCGCGCCGCTCGGGACAACCCCACGGCGCCGCTGCGGTCACAGCCGCGCCACCATCCTAGCCGGCACGGCTGGCCGCCGTAAGCGGGTCCACATCCACACACGGGCGGGAAGGGGGCCGGGCCCGGGGCCCGGGCCGGTGCCGCTGCGGGCGGACGGAGACACCGCGGTGGCCTCCCAACAAGGGCCGGCTGCCGACCGGCTGCAGACGAAGGCGCTGACATGACGAAACGCTGCTGCCTGCAGCGAGGCTGCCGACCGCCCGGACAGCCGCGTCAGCACGCAGCGCGGCGGGGCGGGGTGTGGCGCGGGTGACGCCGCCGCGCCACCGGGTCCGTTCGGTCCGCGGAGCGCCCGTCACCGGTCGCGACAAACGCTGATCGAGCCGGCCCGGACGCAAACAAGACGGCGTTTATAAACAGATTCGCCTGCTGACAGGCCGACACCAGCGCCGCCGGCGCCGGCGCCGGACGCGGCGGCCATGCAGCCGAGCTGACCTCGACCCGTCGGCTACGGCTTCACCTGCTGCCGACCGATGACGAGCGGGTGGAAGCGAGGAGTCGGCGTCCGCGGCGGCGGCGGCCCGCACCGGCCAGGCCGGCGCGCTGTCGGTTCGGGAGGACCCCTGGTGCGGCGAGCCCGCCCGGCCGCGGCGCCGTGCGCGGTCGCCAGATGCACCCCTTTGTTCGCCGCCCGTGAGAGAGCGGGGACCGCCGCCGGGAGGGAGGAGCACCGCTGCCAGTCCCCTCCGCCGGCGTTCCGGAGAGGGGAGCGCGACCCCTTCTGGACGCGAGCATCGCCTGACCCTACAGTGGCCGGCCAGACACCTTAGGGCAGGGCCGAGGGGCAGCTGACGGCCGTGTTCTGCCACACCGAAGCCGTACTAAAGCCGCACGCTGGGACTTCACAAGGCGTGACGCGACAACCCTTAAAACAAGCAGCACTCATTCAATTCGGGCCGCGGAGGTGCCTGGCCTCAAAATCGCACAACTTCCGGCACCAAACACACATCCGCGCCGCGCTGCTGCATGCACAACGAGCATTAACAAGTCGACGAGCCCGGCCGCGCCGCTCCAGAGCCGGCGCCGCCACCGGGCCGGCACTCGCCCGGTCGCGGGCGGCCGTTACTGCGGTCGGCGCGGGCTCGTGCGGGCACCTTCCGGCCGCCGCCGCGCCGCCGCACCGCCGCATTCCACGCTGGCTCTGAAGGCGGCCGCCAGAGGAGGGCGGGCCCGTCGGCCCGCTAATCCGCGCGAGGAGAGCCGAGGCGATGTGGCGGAGCGCGCGTGGGGAGGGGAGACGGGCCGGGCGTCGTGAGAGATAGGGCGAAAATAAGAGCGGGATGGCTGCCAGTGAATTGAGACCGGAGAGCGAGGCGTTTCAACAACGCAATCCCCATTGGATGCTTTTAGTGTGTAGGCCCTGACCATTCCCGGCACTCACTCACCGAGCAGCTGGGCCTCTCAGAGCCCGATTGCCGAACAGTTTGGCCGGCGCCCAGGACGAGTACGTTAATTTACCAACTCGGCAGCGAGGCTTCGGGAGAGCTCCACTAAATCCCTTGGGAAATCACCGGCCCCAAGTTACCGCCCATCTGTCTACAGAGCCGACGCAGCCCTCCGCCCAGCCTCCCCGCCGCGACATCGCGTAAGCAGCTTGCGTGCACGAACAGATCCTCCGCACAATTCCCACATCGTCTGCGGTTGGCGAACGGTCCGTTACATCTTTTCAGGACCCTCCCGTAAACACGCCGTTTACGCTCGCACAAGGCGCCATAACAGCCGATTCTGCATGCAAATCCGCCGGCCAACGGCCTCGGCGCGCCCGCCGGCCGGCGGGGGAGAGCCTGCCTGCCTCGCCGCCGGGCCGCCACCGACTCCATCGCTCCACAGGCGGAGCAGGCCACGGCCCGGCGGCCGGCGCCGTCGATCGGCGGTCGACGATCGCGCCGCGGCGGCCGCGCCGCCGTCACGCCGCCACCGCGCCCGTCCCAGCGCCTGCGGCCGCGGGTCATGCCAGGGCGGGGCGCGGTCGCCGGTCACGTCGGCTCCCACAGCCGTCGGCCGCTGTCTGCCGCGGTCGACTGCGGCGTGCCATTAGCGGCGGCCGCATGCCGCTCCGGTCCGCTTGCAGGAGAGCGCAGGGCAGCCGCTCGCTGTCGTTACGCCGTTTACACGCTGCCGCTCGCAACCACAGCGTTTACACGCCGGTGGTCGCAGTGGCGATGCTTTCGTGCCAGTGGCGGCGGCCTGCCGCCCCGCACTGCGGCTGTTATTTCATCAAGGGCGCCGTGTGAACGCTGGCAGGCCTGTCCACTTAGGTTAATCCGAATCCACAGGCTCATGCCAAATGAAGCGCTCAGAGACAAAAAGCTTGCTCATTCCCGCCGCGGCTTTCCAAGGACGCGACGTTAAACCGGCCACAGACAGGTTTAATCGCTGCGCGGGAACTCCCGGGACAAAGGCCTCAGATGATGACCGGTTGCGGCGGTCATTTAGCGGCGGAGACGGGACAGCGACCGACGGCGCCGCCATGGGATTATGATGAAAGGAGGGCGTCCCGGACGACTGGCTGGTCCGTGGTCTGTCTGTCGTCCCGGGCCGCCAGACTCCGGCCGTATCCCGACGCACGGTCTGCGCTCCTCGGTCCAGGCCGCGCGGTCCCCACACGGGCTAAGCTCTCGCAGCCGTCGCTGGGCCCGACTGCGTCCGGCCAGCAGCCTGCAGCCAGCGGCCAGCGGCCAACAGCCAGCCGACCTGCCCACAGTGGGGAGCGGTCCATCTCCGCCGTCAGCCCGGCCCTCAGCGGCGCAGCCGGCGGCGACGGCCGTCACATTCCCGACGAACGGTTCGGCGCCGTACCGGGCCGGCCGGCCGTCACAAAGGAGCCGCCATCCGGAACGCTCGAGCGGCACGTGCACCGGGCAGGTCACCGATCCTTCGATCATTGGCGCCGCCGGCCGCCGGGCTGCTGCGCACCTCTCACGGTCGCCCGGCCCCCCGCGGTCCGCCGCCGACGTCGGCGGCGTCGCTGGGGTCGACCGGGCCGTGCGACCTGCACCGGACGAGGCCGCAGCGCGCGGCCGGCGCCTGACAGCTGACGCCGGGCGCCGGGCCGCCAGCCGGGCGAGGGTCACGGCCCGGCCCGGCCCGGCCGGCTGCACCGGCCACCGTCCGAGCGGCACCCGCGGCCGCCCACCGGCCCGGACACGGCGGAGCGACCCCGGCGGCGCCGCACCGTCGCCAGGCGGCGACAGACGGACTGGGTGGGACGCGCAAACGGCGGTATGCCGGCCATGACAGATGGGCCCGACTGAACGGTCGACGGACCGCCCGACGGAGGTGACACACGGCTCTCGCGCCGCGCGCGCGCGCCGACTCGGGGACGGCGTCCACCGCTGCCACCCGGGGACATCTCACCGCGTGAGTTACGGCGCCCATCGCGCGCGAGGCAACGTGAGGCGAACGCGACACGACCACGGGCGCGACCGTCCACAAATCACCCGCACTCGGCCCGCAGCTCGCGGCCGCGGCGCCGAGGTGAGCGCGGCGTCCGCCTCGGCCCGCCGCCGGCCGGAGGTCATCGTCCGGCCGGCCGGCGCACGTGACCCGGGCCGCGCTGCATTCGTCATCTCGGCCCGATCGATACCTCTCCGGCGCGCGGCGGCGGATCGGGCGGCACCGCGGCGCGCCACACCGCCGCCCGCTCATGATTTAACCGGCCGGCGCCGGCGGCGGCGACGAGCCGTGTCAGACGCGGCGCGCAGCCTGCCGCGCGCGCGGGCAGGTGCTGCCAGCGCGGCCAGGCGCCGGACAGGTGCTCGGCGACAGCTCGCGGGCCCGTCACGGTCGCAGTCCGGCCCGGCGACGGCGAGCGCTGATGGCGGCTCGGCGTGGGTGCGCCGGCTGCGCCCCGGCCACCGATGCGGGTGCGGGTGCGGGTGCGGGCCGCACCGCCGCCGGCCAGCCGGCCGAGCCCAGTCGGCCAGCAGCACAGATCCCGCCGACTCCTGCAGCCGTTCGGCTTCCCTCCACGGCGCTGCGCGCTCCAAACAGTCGCCAGCGTCGCCGTTCCCGTCAAAAAGACCTCCCCACAGGCCGCCTCCAATACCGCGTCGCGCCGCGGTCGCACTCCGGTGGCGCGGCACCCGCGCTGGCCGCGTGCCGTGCGCGACGAGCCGGGTCCGATCGGCGGCTATCGTGCGGACATCGGCGCCCCGCCCGCTAACCGCCAACCGCCAACCGCCGCAGTCGCGGATCGGCCGCGGATGAGACGCGCCCGCCGTGCCGCCGGCCGGCAACGGCGGCGGCCGGGACGGAGGACGGGGCGCGGCCGGCCCACGGACAGGCAGACACGACCCACGAGACGGGCGACAGGCCGACGGCCGGCACGGAACAATGGCCGCGTCCATTTGGAAATGGAGAGGGAAGTGACGGACAAAAGCGGACAGACGACGGCCAACCAACGGAGGGCGGAGTCAATGACGACCCGCAGCGGGACCCGGACACGGGGCGGAGGAGCGGCGGACAAACGACAAACGACGAACTGACGAGGAATGAGTCGCACTTCGAGGAAAGCCACAGCACGGGGCTGACCGTTGCGAGTCGCCTGCCGCAACCCGAGGCAGAGAGATTCCTAGTCTGGATACCGCCCGCATGACCCTGTTCGCCGTGAGAGCGGGTTCGAATCGCTCTCCGCGCCGCTCCAGCCCGCATCCAGCCACGCCCGTCTCCTCCATTTCGATTGGCCGTGGCAGATGGGACCACCAGCTGGTAACGTATGTATCCAACACTTGCGTACTATCGCAGACAAAAAAAAAAAGATCGATACCGCCCACGAGTCCCCATGTGCCTCATGCAAAAACTGAGCCAGCTGATGCGACCAGGGAGGGAGGGGCGGCGCGCTCAGGGTTAGGGGATGGGGTGGGGAGGGAACACAGTAGGGGGGAACACGGTCGGGGGAGGGAACACGTTCCAGGGGAGAGGACACGGTCGGGGGAGGAAACACGGTCCGGGGAGGAGACACGGTCCTGGGTAGGGAACGCGTCCCGGGGGGAGGGAACGCGTTCTGGGGGAAAGAACCCGTTCCGGGGGAGGAACGCGGTCCGGGGAAGGAACACGGTTCGGAGGAGGGAACGCGTTCCGGGGGGAGGAACGTGTTCCGGGGGGGAGGAACGCGTTCCGCGGGTAGGGACACGATCCGGGGGGAAGGAACATGGTCCAGGAATAGGGCCACGGTTCGGGGAGGGGACACGGTCCGGGGAAGGCACACCGTCTGGGGAGAGGGAACACGGCCCGTGGAGAGGGGACACGGTCTGGGGGAAGGGGACACTGTCCGGTTGCTGCGTCAGCAGCCGTTCCGCCCGGCCTCCCGGCGGTCAAAGAGTGTGCAGGTCGGAGTCGAGCGGCGCCGGTCGGTGCGCTCGCACCGCACCCCGGCACAATCAGCAGGCCCTGCGCCATTCCAGGGCGAACAGCGACGCAACATGCTGTTCCAAAGACACCAAACGCCGCTACAGCCAAAGGTGACTCCACCACTTTCGCACCGTCTCGAGAGGTAAAGAGATCGGAAAACCAACAAACAAAAACAAAACCAAAACCAAAACCAAAACCAACAACAGGAAAAAGTTCCAATCGTGAAAAATTAAATATCCGAACCGATTTCGGTGTCTCAACATGGCAAGGTTTGCAACAGCATGACGTGCGCAATGTCCACCAACATTGCACTGGGTAATACTGAAGAAGCTGGCAGCCTAAGCAGCTTGCACACAGAGCAGCGCGACAACGCAAATGACCGAACCTCACGACGGACGTGTTTGTCACCGATATGTGTCGGGTTAAGTGCAGTACCGCCAGTCCCGCTAGGCAGGTCGTGGCCCACGCGACACAGCCAGACATCCGCAACTGAGACCCGCTCAGACAGCACCACAATCATCAACGCACCGTCCAATCACGGTGTGCAGCTCAGACAGCAGCACAATCATCACGCGCCGCCCGACCACGGCGACACAGCCCGATAGCCGCAACTGAGACCCGCCCAGACAGCACCACAATCATCATGCGCCGCCCGGTCACGGCGGCACAGCCCGACATCCGCAACTGAAACCCGCTAAGACACCGCCACAACCGACAACGCACCGTCCAATCACGGTGTGCAGCTCAGACAGCACCACAATCGACAGCGCGCTGTCCAATCACGACGACACAGCCCGACATCCGCAACTGAGACCCGCTCAGACACCACCACAACCCACAACGCACCGTCCAGTCACGGTGTGCAGCTCAGACAGCACCACAATCAACAACGCGCCGCCCAATCACGCGTTCAGTACAGTCACAGCGTGCCTACAGAGACCGGAGGCCGGCCGAGCCGGTGCCGAGATTGAACTCACCTCCCTGTCCGCCCGACAGTCCGTGCACGTTCTTGACCGTCACCCAGAAGTCGATGCTCCTCTCGTGGCCCAGCTCCTCATAGTCCCAGGGCTTCTTAACGCTGACCTGGCCGTTCGGCTCGACCGTCACCCAAGGGTTCTCGTCGCGGATCTTGAACGTCTCCGTCTCCAGCTCCTTCTCCAGCAGAAACATGGCCTTGCCCTCCTGGTTGCCCTCACGCTCGCGGAACTCGAGCCGCTTGGTGGGGCGCACGGCGCGGCGCACGCGACGCTTGGCGATGTGGTGGTCATCCACCTCGCCGCCGCCGCCGACCGGCCGCCGCGGCGGGAACGCCGCCGCCGGGCCGCCGAACTCGACGTGGACGCGCGCAGGCGCGGCCGCTGCGCGCCGCCGCTTGCCGTCCCGCACGTCGCTGACCGACACCAGGATCTCGTAGGCCTTGGCCTGCGGCGCGCCGGCCAGCAGCACGCGGCCCGTCAGCGGCTCCACGACGAACACGTCACTGGGCGAGGCCAGCTGGAAGCTGAGCCGGTCGCCGTCCGCGTCCGCCGCCTCCAGCTGCCCGACGGCCGCCATGTGCGGCAGAGCGAGCGGCGCCGCGAACGTGAACAGCGGCCGCGCGAACGCCGGCGCGTTGTCGTTCTCGTCGCGCACGAGCACGTGCACGTGGCACAGGGCGCGCTCGTGGCCGGCCGGCGCCACGGCCTCGAGCACGAGGTGGTGGCGCGCGCGGCGCTCGCGGTCGAGCGGCGCTGTCGTGACGAGTCGCACGCCGGGCGCGCCGCCCGGCCGCGGCTCCAGCCGGAAGGCGCCCGCCTCGTTCCCGGCTACCAGTCCGTACGCCCCAGCGCCGGCCGCCAGGATGGCGTCGGCGCCGCCCACGGCCGTGCCGGCCGGCGCGTTCTCCATCACGCGGCCCTCGTAGCGCTCGCGCTCGCAGCGGAGCGGCCCGTCCGGCCTGCCCACGTGCAGCTGCAGCGTCTGCCGCTCGCCGCCCAGCTCCACGTCCAGCTGGAGCGCACGGCCGGCCAGCGGGCGCAGCGGCGCCAGCGCCATCAGCTGGCCGCTGCTGGTCAGCGCGAACCGGTCACTCAGCTCGGACGGCAGCAGGCGGGCGTTGTCGCCCAGCTCCGCCACCACGTGTCCGGCCAGCGCGTCGGCCGGCGCGTATAGGTGCTGCGCGGCGCGCGCCGACAGCGGCGCCGGCTGCCACAGGCAGCAGCAGCAGAGCAGCAGGCGCGCGGCCGCCAGGCGCAGCGCGGCCATGGCTGGCAGTGGCGGCGGCGCGGCCCTCCCGACCGGCACCGGCAATGTCGCTAGCTAGCGCTGGTCACGCGTCAAACAGTCCTGCGAATGGGCCAGAGTCAGTCAGGCGGCCGGTGCTATCGCAGGCATCGCGGTCACAGACGGCGGGCACCATGACCTGGGTCACGTTGTTGATGTTCTTCCATTAAATCAGTAACCCCGCTGCCTACTGGGACTGAGTCTGTTATACAAGTCTTACATTTTCCGTGGAACGAACAATACATGCTCCTAGACACAACAGATTTCACCCCTAGCAAAGTCCGACGTGTAGATATACCGTCACTCGTAGGCCTTGCCGTCGACTGTAGTGCTATGGACTAAGACACCGACATAATATGAGCACCATTCCCGCCTGCGCTGCGTCCGTATGGTCTGAGCCAAGGCAGAAACTTCGCGGGATTATAAAACGTTATGAGTAAAATGGCCACAGGCGGATAACAAATGGATCACAAGAGCGTGTCGCAGCTTTCTACGCACTTAACTAAAGCAGTTTTCTTTGGCAGGCCCATGGGCTTCCATCGCGTCCTTGAGAAACGGTTGCGAACAAAAAAGTACGTTGTTTCATGAGTTTTGAAGAAACCATTAGGGGCAGAATACAGGTTATGTCGTCAGTAATGTTCCTATGTAGCAAATGCCTCACGGGCTATGTCGTTTATCTTGAGTTAATTTTAAGGACCACGCTGCAGGCCGGCTGAGGTGAGTGGTGGCTGAAACTGGGGCATCGTCCCAAAACAGATCCCAGGGACGCCACACACAGCGCACCGACATATGACTGACACGGTCCTTCTGCTGTCACCTCAGCGTCTTGAACCAAACACATCTCCGTCGCCTGTCGATGGTCTCGGAACATCGACGTCACAAACTTTAACCGAGTCATCGAATGGGCGCTGTCGGCTCCGCCAGCCGGCGTCCGCAGCAGGCCCGCCGTCGGCCCGTGACGGCCAACCGGCCCCAGCGCGTCGCCATGTGAGCTGAGCTTCCGGAGCGGAGGCGGTGTCGTCCGACCCCGCCCCCCTCCCTCCCCCACCCACCGTCGCGCTGTCGCCGTGCCAAGACAAACGCATTCCGCGGTATCTGAGAGCACACTCTCCGGTCACCTCAGCGCCAGATACTCGGCTGGGCGGCATGTCACCAGGAGCCCCGCCGCCGCCCCCCCCCCCCCCCCCAGTGGCTGAGGTGCTTAGCGGTACCCTTACGGACCGCGTAATCCTCGGTGCTGAAAACACGGCCGGTGTTCACGGCTTCAATGCATTTCGCGGTGTAGCAGGCTCTTCAAGCGATCACCAGTTGCGGGTTGCCACCACATTATCTTAAGCATTTGGAACAGTCTTCTGTTTGTTCTGTTCTGAAGTTCTGTTCAGTTCTGAAACCGGCTTCGGCTTCGCGAAGCTGTAATCTTCCCCCATGACTTCGGGTTCGGATTCGGCTGTGACCCCTTTTTTCACGACCGCCTCTGACTTCGACTTCCGCATCGTAGCATTCTCAAAGGTAGGATTCGGCTTCAGCTTCACATTTTTAACAGCTGTTTTCCGCTTCGGCCTCGGCATCAAGTTTTCCGCTATGGCTCTAGCTTCGGTACCGAGCCAACTTAAACTGCATTAGGTTTGTCATTATTTTTCACCGCAGTTGCCGTTTAAGTACGCAACAGCACTGCCTCTCCCGTTACCTCAATATACCACACAACTTTTCAAGATGGCAACGTATCTGTGACTGAAAACCAAAACCAGTCACTGCGTCGGTCATTCTTGATACCAATAAACTACCAGCGAGGGCCGGAGAGCTGTCAGAAAAGTTGTGCGCATACTAACACGGAACGGAAAACGAGGTCGATAGCTTGGGTTACCGGTAGCGTAGTGGATAAGCTGCGCATTTAGGACGCCAGGGGTAAGGGGTTCGATTCCCTCGGTGCTCGGACAGGTGACACCGTATGGTCACAGCCGTTGAGCGCGTCGTAAAACCCAATGACGAGGATGCTAGCCACCAAAAAATTATTTGTAGTCCAATCACCTGCTCATCAATCGGCGACAGCCTTGTAATTAATCAATAATGACAATTGTAATTAATGTAAGCCTTATAGACTTGAGTATGGGAAACAACATTGGGCACTAGATTCAATCTCAGCCTCGCAGTTTTGAACTGATAATCATTTGACTTTGGGTTCAGGTTTCTTAAGTAGGAGCCCCTGGCTTCAGCTTCACAAGTGCAAACCATGTAGCTGCCGACTTCTGATTCCACTTTGTGTAAAAAAAATATGAAGTCCTGACTATGGCTTCACTTTGAAGTCAGCTTCATCTCATGATCATGGCTCCCAATTGAGCATTAAAGCCAGAGCCCTGGCTGGCTCCCATCCCCATGCCTGGTGAGGGGCACATAGTGCTTGTGAGATTTGGGGGGGGGGGGGGCAAAGCTCAGTGAGAAGCAGCATAGCATTGATGATTCAGCCAGTGTGGGTGTTGATGTATGGTTATATGTGATGGTGAACACCAATGTTAAAGGTGTTCCTAGTACAGTTTCTGTTCCTAGATCCTGTATAGGTGTTCCCAGTTTGGTTCACAGTCACCTGTCCATGGGTGATAACTGCAGAAACAGGAAATGTACCACACAAATTCATGATGGGGAGTCTAGAAGGTTAAAGCATATGCAAGTGATAGTTGCTGAGAATAAGGTGATATTACCATAGCTTACTATTTATGTTGCATGCAGACAGCTTTATTTGCCTCAAGTGTCAGAAAAAACAAATTGTTTTAGCAAGTTAGGTCTATGAATTGTCCTCCTTTGCACACAGCATGTAATTACTGGGGCATTGACAATAAGAAGCATGGCGGAGTCATTCCAAAATATATTTTCAAAGAAATCAAGCATTGCTTTGCATGTTGCATTTTCATGGGCAAGTAGCATGCATGGAAGTAGAGAATTTCATAGCAAGAAAATGCCTTTTAATAAAAAGTATCATTGTATCAATTTCTGATAACCTGCATTCATGCTTCTAGATGCCCCTGTAGGAAATTGGAAAACATGACAATATAGCTGCTTAATACTTATATCGATTGCCATGGGGGCACATCTCTCTCAGCTTTCTACAACAACAAAATGCACTGGTATTAACTGAAAAGAAATCTAGGAAACATGACCATCCCACCCCTCTAAGGATTTCCACTGCCCCTGCAAAATCATACCTCACTATAAACATGGAGATATTGGTATGATACACGGCAGCAGTTTCATGCATGTAGCATCCACATACTTGCAGACCTGTACCCATCTCCTGGGGGAGTCTGAATCAATTCAGAAATCACTAAAATTGCATAAGGTCAGGACAAAATTCTTTTAAAATTTCAGGTTTTCAGCTAGTCAGAGCAGGGACCACCAAACAACAAGCAAACTAGCTCAAACCAACAGAATATATACATACCCTCATAGCTTATGTGTACCAAATTTGGCATGCCATACATAGCTCTATGGGCAAAGGTTACCTAAAAAGTTGCTGTGGTCCAATTCTGATATGATGTAATCCCATGTAGAAAAGATATACCTAGTCCAATATCCCTGAATATTCCTTTGGGTGCTTCAGACCTCACAAACTCCGGTGGTGGTTATCCATAGCTCTTCAGGTGGAGCTATGAATTAAACCAATTAAGCAACACGCAAGCATAAAAATTGACACCAGCACAATTGCTGCAAAGTGTATTTGTGGTCTGATGGTTGGTGGGTGTATGTGATGCAACACATTCATGCAACAGCAATCCTGTTTGTGAGGCTCTTATGAAGCCCATGATATATGTTTGTCTCTGAAAAACTGGCCCCAGAATTGGATAGCACTTCAGTCAAAGCTACAGTTGACATCAACTTGTGCCGTGATATTCAGTCAGAATCTGAATCAACTCCACAAATGAAAGTTCATGTTGAGAACTGAGTCCACATGATCAGAATCAAACGATACCAGCAGGACATGTGCCGGATCCCAATGGTGGATCCAGGATCCCCTAAGGTTCCATGTTAATGGGATCATGGGATCTTTTGGGAGCCTCAACGACGCATATACGATGCACCCCGTAAGGTACCCAAGGCTCCAGAGACGCAAAGCTCTACTCAGAACACAACATCCAGAGCACTAAGCTTAGTTCCACGGACAACTTAGCAAGACCTCTTTAACTCATTACGCCATCTCCTTACATTGCCAATTGCTCAGCTGCTCCGCAGATGGTTACTGGCCACAAACACCGTCCCACACACCACACTCCAACACGCACCCCCACGCTCTCAGCACGTCAATACTTCGTCCTGCGGCTCCGGCTTTTTCAAATAACGCTGCCAGATTCCTCTGCAGAGAATTCTTCACTTTTAGAGAAAATATTTCGTCAAACGGCGTTTCATAGAGAGATATTTAAAATTTACCTTCAGGTTTCCGCTCTCACGCTGCTGTGGTTGAGATGTACTGCCAGGGACGGGGAACAATATCCAAAATAAGGCCACTGGCACATTTTTTGGGGCAACGCGGTAGGGCAGGGTTTATTTTCTCCCAAACATGTAGACAAACGTGCTCTTACACCGTTTTCACGCCCTTGCGTACAGCACAGATGTGCTAGGAACACTGTTCGACTCCGGGGCCGCGTTCCTCACTGCCAAACACCGTCCTCAAGTTGCAACACATGAATGCAAAGATAAGTATGTCGGAGCAGCTCCTACGCTGTGGAGTTTAGTCGCTCGTGCGTGACGTAAACGCTTGTGATGTCATAGGTAGCAGTCTCAGGTAGGCGCTTTACCAATGAAGAACTGGAGCAGGGTGAAGTTGGGATCGATTCCGGGAAGAAACAAAATTGCAGCTCAACTATGGTGGAATCGATTTTTCGAAGGAGGAGTTGAGTCTACCATCCTGTTTGGGATCATCGGTGAGCGACGTAAACAGACATGCAGGTGACAACAGATGTTACCATCTGGCATAAACAGTCCTGTTCGTTTAATAAATTCTTATGTTCCGATAGATCAGTTGGTAAGGGAGCCTGCCTTCTGGCCAACCCGCTCGTGGCGGGGTGGTTTCAAGTCGCTTTAAGCGCTCCGTGCCTGCCTTTGGCAGATATAGCCTGCGGTCGGTGGCAGCGGCTGCGCTAAAGGTCAGGTGACGTCCGACGATAGGACGGATCGTGCCGAGAATCGCGGCTCGGTAAACTTTTGCCACCGAATTCTGCCATTGACCTGAAATTTCACGATCGGATAGTTAAGGCCACGGCTCGCACACTCTGTTTAGTGTGAGCTCTGATTGTAGAAATAAATTCAGTTAAAGGTTTCGGGATAAATCTTATATATATATATATATATATATATATATATTAATGCATGGTTGTGTATGTATATATACGGATATATATGATAAAATCGATTTTTAGATATTCTTGTAGCAGTCGGTTTACATGTAACGAATGGGGCACAGACACGTTGTCATGTATAATCAAATACTTTTATGCTCTGAGCCGGCTTTTTTGAGTTTTTTAAAATGGTTCATCGCTCCTATTGTGTCGCCCAAATCCAGTTTTTTCCACCTAGCACTCTTCTGAGGACATTCTCCCGTCATTTTTTCCAAGGTATGTATTAAGAGGTACGTTAATAAAGGTGTGAACAAAAAAAATTGGGCTGATCCGTAAAAATGCGAGGATCGAGAATGTGCGATGTTTTTTATGCTGTACATCAATCCCTCTCACCTGCGGCTTGGTCAACTGACTTTTCATTCAGAAACATTGTTTCTACGTCCCCTCTTCACCCCTTACCACCATCGCCATGCAATCTTCCATTTGCGCTGCCAGAATCGACTCCATCCGAATTCCGAAGCATACACGAATTTGATGAATGCCTTCTGTGATCGGCATCGGAGTGGAATCAGGATTGTGTTATAGCGCTCGGAGTCCCGGTCGAAATGATTGCATGCACTGAGAGTCGGAATCGAGTTCATTGGAGCTGAATCAAGCACAAGTTGTGTTGTATCACATTGCATTGCCTTTCTTAAGCATTTCAATTTATTCGTGTTTATCTCTCGCCGGTGGTCGCGAGTCACGTAGCTTATAAAGCACCCATGCTAACCATCACTTGAAGGTCCTGCATTCCATCCCGCCGGCTAATCTGGGATGTTTCTCACAAACGTCTTTCCTTCTTTTTGAGCGCGGCCACTGGACACGCCCTGGAGCGGGCCTTTCCAGACGGCTGCGGTATCCTGGAGAAACGACCTCTCGGTGTTTGAGAGACAATACGTCGGCGTATTTAGAGCCAGCTCGTCCCTGGTCGACAGGGTCTGTGTCCAGGAACATAACCATGCCCTGAATATAAACTGGGGCTCGTTCCCCTTTTGATGCCGTCGGATGCCAGCTTACCACAGAAACAGCTCAGTCTGCTCCAAAGCTGCCTGCTGGTGTCCGGGCCTGGCTGGTCCCAATGGTAGTCCCGCCCACGCCCCTCTCAGCCACGATATTAGAGCGTGTGTCTCGGTGGTAAGTTTTAGGCACTCGAGCCCCATTCGGTGAACGCCAAAAAAAAAATGAACGCGTTGCACATAGTGTTTATACACTATTTGTATATACATAGCATGCATATATTATCTATTCACATAGCATCAGTCATTTCGAAAACAGCAGCGAGCTCAGGTCCCTGGCTGATCTATCAGGTGGAGCTTTAACAATATGGCATCGGCTGAATTGGAAAAAATGCGTGTTGCGTATCATCACAGGAAAGCTTCTCCCCCCCCCCTTCCTCACGTCACCATCTACCACCCCAGCCCCCCCCCCCCTCATTTTGTCTGTAGTCCACGGCTTTATTTTATGGCCGTGTGCCTATGTCCATCATTTATATTTCTGTATGGTTGTCATTTGGGAAACGCGATCATGACAGTTTTGTAATGTGCTACCAGAGCAAAACCACCAGCCGATCAATATATTTTATTTGCCACCTAGAAGTACCGGTAGGTCAATATTACAGCTTTGAAGACGGCATTAGGAAAAACAGCCCACGAATAAAATGTAAGTGATCTATAAACCTTACCGCAGTATGCAACGTGGTCCCCCAATTTCCGCAGAATTTAAAAAACGATTCCGTGGTATGGCGTATAAGACGCGTCTTTGGAAGCCTCGGTGGTATTCACACAACCATCGGCATGTCGGCGAGTCACTGCGTGACTGCAAAACGCCGAGAGTACTGAATGCGCTACCCGTCCTGAGTGTTAGACATGTTGCCGGTGAAATATTTTCGCTGCGTACCGATGGGTCAATATTGTAGCTTTTAAACCAGCATTTGGCAAACAGTCAGGTACTCATGACTTGTATTCGGGTGCCGCAATTCCGCTTCCGAAAACCCAGATGATAGTCAATGTTATGTACAGTTTCGTATCAGCGTTTTTTTTTGTCTGTGCTGTCCATGTTGATATCGATACACATTCGAAGGGTCTTCAAACAAGCAGCTATCAAATATGTCTCGCTCTGACAGCTGTGTACCAAAGGACATGCTACGCGTCAAGAGACAGCCTGCCAGTGGCCTTTGAAGTTGAGGCGTTGAAAGCCATCGCGGCACCACCAGCTTCAACACCAACTGCAACACCGGCAGCGTTTCATACGGCGGAAGTTGCTGGAATCTTTCTATTGGTTATTGTTGGTATGAATTCACCGCACCAGAGACGGCCTAGACACCGAACGGGTTGATAGGAAAGAAATGTCGTGACAGGTTTTTGCTGCGTTCACCTTTATGTGCACCAGTTTTTATTTCGTTCAAGATCGCACAAAACCGTGACCGGTGCAAAACTGTGCGGCATGCCAGGCTAGAGGGCTTCACTTCGGAAAGTTCTAAACGTTATTCTCATTAGCCTTTTCCCGTCATTTAGATTAACGTGTGTTCATGGTAACAGCAGGGCCAGCTTAAAAAGATGAATGTAGTTTTTCACCTCGTTCCGACATTTCCTTTGGGTCAAGGGCGCAACCAGGGCTTTGCTAAAGAGATATCATTTGCCAGTATGTGGCGCCGCAAGCGGACGGAGTCTCCAACGGGCTCCGATAAGACTTCGTACCCGAAACGCTGAAGGGTGCTGATTATGGTAAAAAGCCGCACCCATGGAGATTATGGCACCGTTTCCTTTTAAACCTGGTCTGCATGTCCGTTTATTGCATACGGATGTAAATCTAGTACTTGAACCGAATCATGTTTGCCAAATCCATTTACTTGTTCTTCTCTAACACAATAGATATCAAGAAACCAAGTGCACAGAAGGCGAAGTCTGCCATTAAAAGATTCCGTCTCCGCGCCCGCAAAACCACAAGGTGCCGCATTACAGGCTTCACGTAAGATCCCAGGCACCCAAGCATGCGGCGCACCGAGGCACAGGCTGGAGCGTCAAAATGAGTTAATCTTCTCGTGTCCCCAAAGTCATTATGTTTCTTGTGTTGATGCTCCCGTTGGTGTCAGTATCTCCGCCGCTGTTTTGTCATAAGTGTAAAATGGACGACGGATGTTGAAATGCACTTCTTGTTGTTTATTGGACTTATCTGTGAGCATGTGTCTTTAAAGTACCCCCAGAACCTAGATATCTGTGCTGAGAAAAAGGTCGCACGACCATTTAAGGTCAGTGGCTGTTTGACTTTTCGAAGGTCATGGTGACCAAAATCATACTAGACTACTCTGAGTTTTGCATTTGAATAAGCAGCAACGACCACGCTAAGCAGTATGTTCCTGAAAAAAGGCTTTGGTTATTTTGGGTCAATGACCTTTTCTGATCTTTGGAAAGTGCATGAAAGATATATGATGCGGTTTCTGTTACCAATAAATTCTAAATTAGCACCAGAAGCTACCCCACACAGCAAGCCCTGGAATAATAAGACAGGCTGGTTTTTACCTTGTTCTGACCTTCAAAATAGACTCAATGGAATTCGTTCACTCAATTGTTGCGTTACCTAAGAAAGTATCTCAGAGATGCATGGTCTCGTCTAACACTCCGTTGTTGCATCAGATTGAACGATTCCCGAGACATTGACTTCGCAGAATCCATGGCCTGACTTTTACCTAGGTCAGTAACCCCCACCCGAGCGCGTATTAATACCGACGACTGCAAAAGAAGTGACACACGCCTCTCTAAAAATGTGAGGTACTCGGCCACTGATGCCTTCATATATCATTCAAAATAACCGATTAAAATTTTTGAGTAACGACCCAGTCGGCATGTTCAACCGGGACCCATTAGGGTTCGAGATGGACAGCGATATGGTGTCATCTGGGGTGCCCACTTTGGTCCCCATGTGGGTGTGCCATGGTAAACCGACATGGGCACGCAATGGGGAACACGTTGCGTCCCCGGCACGAAATCCATTCTTGCGGACGGGTCTGCAGCTTTCCATAAAGCTCTAGATTGGCATAATTCACCGTATCTGGCAACCGGTTTTTAAAGGTAAGGCTAGTGCTGCCATCAGTCGGAAACAAGCGCAATGAAACCCGGAAAATGGCGGAATAGAAAGAAGCACGGCTACTAAATTTACACGTGCCGGCAGAATCGCCAAGCCAAGTTGATTGGTAGTTCAGGAGACCTCTGCCACATTTAAACCTTCACGTTTAAAGCCTCATAATGATCTCAATACGTATTTGAGAAGGAAACGCAATGCCCACGGGGTTTTGCAACCACTGCAGTCACTAAAGAAGTCATTTTTTTATGTTCCGGTAAATGCTGTCCAACCGGGTGTAGGCGTAGGTCACATGCTAAAATGCCTACATTTGGGCGCATTCATGGTTCGCACCCGAGATCATGTGACTGACTGGATGCATTGATCGGCAATTTTTTGGATGCAAAGGTGAGTTTTTTCCTCCATTAGTGCTTAGTCTCGTGTTGCGACTCGAACCCATTGTTAAAAGTAGGAAATGAAACTGATTCCTTATGTGCAATACCTGTTCGTCATTGAGGGCATCTCCAGAACACCGTTTGTTAAAAAGAGTTGTCCCGATTTGTTTGGAGTTTTGAAATGGAAAAGCCATCTTAAAGCTCATTCAATGCGGTGCATAGCCGTACCCTTCTTAAGATCTAAGCTCCTTTAATTTCTGAGCTACACGCCCTCAAAGATGTGTAGAGTATTTCGCACTGACTATTTTAAGGTCAACCAGGTATCCATGATATCATAGTAACATCAGTCAAATCCTGCCACTTCATTGGTCATCCGGTGATCAAGGCCAAAAAAATTATAATTCTCAAGTCGTTCACATTTGACGTTTGTGAGCACGATTTCCAGATATAACGGCGGTCAGTCAGCTCTCAATCAATGTTGTGCTAGCTATGATGACGCAATTAAGCAATGACGTATTGAGGAGCATATTTATTTAACAGAGAAATTGTGTTCCTTGTTCCTTCGGCTATCGGCTGGTTCCCTAAGAAGCGGACGGTGTGCCCACCTGCATTTGATGACACTGTGGGACGGCTATCAGCTGGTTCCGCAAGAGGCGGACGGTGTGCCCACCTGCATTTGATGACACTGTGGGACGGCTATCGGCTGGTTCCCTAAGAAGTGGACGGTGTGCCCACCTGCATTTGATGACATTGTGGGACGGCTATCAGCTGGTTCCGCAAGAAGCGGACGGTGTGCCCACCTGCATTTGATGACACTGTGGGACGGCTATCGGCTGGTTCCCTAAGAAGCGGACGGTGTGCCCACCTGCATTTGATGACACTGTGGGACGGCTATCAGCTGGTTCCGCAAGAAGCGGACGGTGTGCCCACCTGCATTTGATGACACTGTGGGACGGCTATCAGCTGGTTCCCTAAGAAGTGGACGGTGTGCCCACCTGCATTTGATGACACTGTGGAACGGTTATCGGCTGGTTCCCTAAGAAGCGGACGGTGTGCCCACCTGCATTTGATGACACTGTAGGACGACTATCGGCTGGCTCCCCAAGAAAGTTGCTTATCAACATTCCTGATCTTATTGGTATGTCCTCAGAGCACATTACTAAGTGCAGACGCCAAACCAAAGCATGACCTTGCTAAATTACGGTAGCCTTTTAAAGATATATAAAATCTCCCAACTGTGCAGCCGCGTTCTACTGTGCAAGGGCTTTCTAACTGCACCGTAACACCATGGCCGTGTGAAAACACCTAATTATCAGTCCGATCCTTGCAGCAGCGCATTACCACATGCTGGCGGCCGGTTGGAGCATGTATTTGCAGAAAAACGGCAGCCTTTTAACATTATTTGTACTCGTGCGCAGAGATTCTAAACGTGTGCAGTTGCTACCATCATGAGTCGGCCAACAAAATGCAGCGTAACATGATTCTCGGTAAACGGCACCTATCTTATTGGTGTGATCACTTTCATCAGATTGCAGAGTTCTGGTAGACAGGTGGCGTATGGTGGCGAACCCACGGCAGCCACTTAAAAAAAAATTACAATCGCGTGGATACGGAGTGACCGCACGCCTCTGTCAGCGCTATGGGAGGGCTTTCAACTGGCGCGGTGACATGGTGTTCGGACATGGTGTTTGCTAAATTACGGTAGACTTAAGCAAATACATATGCGCAGAGGCTGCAAAGGCGTACATTTGTTACCTTTGAGAAAAGCCGACTACCAACTGGCAGTCGCACATGCTCTTCAGCCGAAGGCACCTATTTTGCGTGATGACCCCTGACATCGCAGTACTGAATCCGGCCGGTGGGCATGCCGCGTCACTGCCGACAGACGGCACGTCCGCCGGAGGTTCGCAACCACGCCCCGGCCTGCCACACGCGCTCGGTAAGCCTTGCCAGACGGTCACACCCGTGAAGAAGGCACCTTCGGCCGTGCACGACGTCACATTGTGGTTGGCAACCACCCTACATTTCTACAGATGTGCACGGTCGCACCGTTCACACACGAATATAAATATTCAAAAAGGCTTCAGCAGCGTACCAAATCCACACCGTAGTCGCCGAACGATTCAATAATGCAATCATACCAAATCGCTTTCGGTTGAACACGATTTTATTGTGCGAGTTAAAGGACTTCCCACAGTGCCATCGAGCTAACACGATTGCAAATTCTGCAAATGATTACCAATAAACTTAAATATTTCCTGCATTTTTCTCATCAAGCCCCGGCTGCCATGTCGAGTAATGCGCTGTCAGGCGCCTACACCAAAAAAGCGAGGGGAGTTTACCGAGCATACGGTACCGTCGTGTGCTGGTCGATAGCCCTCGCAGAGTGCTAACAAATGCACATGGTCACAGCCTCCGCGTGCGGCTATTAATACTGTTTAATGGCTGCTGTCTTTTCACCTCAAAGATCTGTCAGAACGCATACCTTCAGCGATGCGCTTTCAGGAAGTCATTCTCATAAGGTATGTGTCCTCGGGTGAGTACTACTGTACGATGTTTGCTGCTGATAGTCCTCTCACTGTACTGTCAAGTTGCACACGGGTGCATCCTATCTGCACAATAGTCATTACATTTAAATAGCAGCCGTATTTCGCTACCATCCTCCACCGTGCCCTGGCGCCCAACCATGCGCTGTCAAGCGGCCGTACCAGAAGCATAGGTGCGGTCGGTCACGCAACATGTTACGGTGTCAGTCAACGGTCCTCTCACAGGATTATCGGCTGCAAACGGCTACATGTTTTGTGTGAGATCACAACTATTGACGCCGCATTAGTTAAAAGATTAGCCGTCCGTAAAAGATAGCCTCCTGTTTGCACAACGTTAATGCTCCAAACTTGTTTAGCATTCACTACACGAGCGTTTTTAGAAATTAGCCAGGGGCAAACATTTCAAAACACACATTGAAAAACCAAAGCAAATCAAATGTATTACCTGCATAGTGTTGAGCAGGGAATCCAGTGATATTTTTCTCGCAAGGGCGGCTAAAAATCATGCTCAAACTCAAACATAGCTCAACTCAACACAAAATGGTCATCTGTTCAGACGGATTTCGAGAAAACTGGCATAATCGATCAAATCGGAGGTGTCTGACCTAACAACGAGTGACCCATACAAAATAGGTGGTATGCTCCCCGTAAAAGGTGCACTTCTGCCGAACAAAGCCATCCCTGGGCTGCTTGCCGCAATCGGTAATGCCCTGTCAGGAAGTCATAACAATAAAATAGGTACTTTCGGGGCAGAGCAAGATGTTACGGTGTGCGTTGGTAGCCCTCCCATTGTGCTGCCAACAAAGAGTCAGTCATAGTCAGATGTTTATTCCAATAAAGTAGGTGCCGTCGGCCGAGTAGATGAAAGTTGAAAGTTGAACCAGTTGAAAGCCCTCCCACAGTACTATCAAGTGCACACGGGTGCACCACACGTGCATGATTACAAAAATTTTGGAAAGGCTTCTGCTGTAGAGAAAACCCCATGCCGGCCGGCCACTCACATTTGGTAATCCGCTGTCAAGGGCTCATACCAATAAACAGGTGCTCTCGGACGATGACCACAACACGCACACACACACACGCACACACACACACACACGCACACACACGCACACACACAC
The DNA here is from genome assembly GCF_011947565.3 of Pollicipes pollicipes. Taxonomy (NCBI): domain Eukaryota; kingdom Metazoa; phylum Arthropoda; class Thecostraca; order Pollicipedomorpha; family Pollicipedidae; genus Pollicipes; species Pollicipes pollicipes. Next base: position 29,376,786 of record NW_023596818.1, on the reverse strand, counting down.
ACACACACACACACACACACACACACACACACACACACACACACGCACACACACACGCACACACACATACACACACACACACACACACACACACACACACACACACACACACACACACACACACAGACACACACACACACACACACACACCCACACACACACACACACACACACACACACACACTGACGTAGCGCTGACGTAGTCTTGCAAATCTGCTCTCCAGAAGGCTGGCCGCATTCGGTAATGCGCTGTGACGTGGTCAAACAAACAGATACTTCCGGCTTAGCAGGATGTTAGGGTGCCAGTCGATTGTCATACCACAGTACTATGGAATTCTCACGGCCGCATCCTCAACACGCGATGATATTTTTTATTTAGATGGCTGCCGTAATTTAACAAATTCACGCTCCACGTCCGGCCGGATTCGGTAATGTGCTCTCAGGAATCATGCCAATAACTCAGTGACTTCACTTCCAATGCAATTCCCACGGGTCTATTCGCACAAACTTTCTGTGTAGTGGACTGCGCCACGAATCGATGCAAATTTTACAAAAAGATGTAACACGTTACAGATTGTTACGTGGGAAAAACCCTCACTTGGCGTTCTTATGCTGTCCGCCCATGCACCACGACATGTGTGGGAATTTTAATGGTTTTGATGTGTAGCTATTAAAGGCAGAAAGCTTTTCAAAGTGAGGTTAGAAGCAGACCAGGTCTATGTTTTTGAAGGGCATGCGCAGTTCATATACACCAGATTTGAAAGTAGCACACTCAGGTACCAACAATGAATATTTGTAAGAGTCCTTATATTCAACATCGCAAATAAACTTGCATAGTATTTATGCGATATTAACAAGGCATCACACTCATCATTCATCATGGCGTTTTCGCCGAAAGTAGACAAAACAAAAATACATTCCAAATCAGCCCATTTAGTCTATCCTGAAACTCTTAAGGTTTTTTGTCCGAATTTGTGGCAGAAATAAGGACCTGTGCATGACATCCCTTGCAATACAGCCATTGATAGTGTTTTGCGGACGCCCAGCGGCAGCCGGACGGTGGTAGACAGCACAATGTCGCATGCAGGGGAAGTTGGGAACGTCCCCTGCAGCCATATCTGCCATGCAGCTCTGAGAAGTACGCAAGCCTGCTGTACTGCTGAAAGTGCTCCAGTCTGTTGTGCCGCTGGAAGACGTGTATTGCCTGTTGCGTGGTTCGTAGGTGTCCTGGCCTGCCTCGAGGCTTGTAGATTTGTTTCGCACTATCGCACTACGGAGTTATATCCTGATCTACCGTGTTTTGAGAGTCATCCCAGTCAGCCCCATCGTCGTCGCACCACGCCGTATTAAGCAATGTGAGAACCAGCCACTGCCTGTCTACGACTCAAAATGACACGACACACTCGCCCTTCCAATGCATTATTGCTTCCCAAGCATTAAATTAAAGTATGTCATGCAGCCCGACAGTGCGTTTATTGGGAGCACAAATACAAGATATATGTGCATATATATAGCCATATATATATATATACATATTTATATATGTATATACATGTAACAGGATGTTTGAGAGCTGAGAGCCAGGTCACCCATTCATGCCAATGGTGGACCGCTGAAAGGGTGGCTCCCAGTGACGTCATACGTCAGCGGCTGGCGTCGGTTGTAAGCAAATCACTTCGTAACTTCTCCGTAAAAAGGGCACCCTGGGTCATTGTGCGTTGGATCTTTGGTGGGGCGGGAGCGTTCTGACGAGGTAACGTACCCATGTAGTCTGAGGCGGGAGAAGGCAGGTACGCAGCCAAGATATTCTAGGCGGTACCCACTGACATGTGTCGTCTTTTAGAGGACAGCTGTTTATATATGTCTGAAGCATCCCAGCTGCCGTGATAGACTGTGGCATGAAGAATGGTGTAAGATCGAAACAATGTGTTGAAATTGGTTGTGATTAGGAGGGCTGACAGGATTTGCAACTGAGCTGTGTCTTTTTGGATCAAGTTTCGGCCTGATTCACAATGCCAATGTAATGCGAATTGACTACAGATCCTCCAAAGAGACTTGGTATAGTACCCAGTACATCGATGTTGATTTACATAGTAAACAAAACAAATAAAATAGCAAAGTGTACATGTGGTGCAGAGTATCCAATTGCAACATAATGATTGCCCACTATCTGTCACATACAGTCCATTGCCGCTTGTAGATTACAACTGCATTAACCTACCAACATTTAAATGAAAACAAAATGGTGATGCATTTAATGGAGTGAATGGAATATTTGCATTCCTCATAGAATACACTTACTGCACATTCTGAACAGTTAAGTCCTCAAATTCACTCATGTAGCATCACCTCTAAAAATTAGCTCTTACCTCAACAATCATTTCTTAGCATTGCATTCATGGAAACAGGATATTTGGATACTTTGGCACCCCTTACCAGGGTCCCAGACCAGAAATTTGGTTAAAAGGCTTAATTTCCATTAATATTGTTGCACTGTGAACAATGATGATGAGACTGTGATTGAAACAGTGCTATGCCCCAGTTTTGAAAGTAGTATTTTGGGCTCATTCAGTCCTATCAGCCAGCCCTAATCAACCAGTCCAAAAACAGCTTGACACAAACTTAATCACTTAGTGGCTTGTGTGCTGCAGCCAAATAGGTAAATTTGTAAAACTTTTACCACGATCATAAAGCGCAATACAAAACCTAACATGACAGCGATGGGCTACGTTCTGCAACACTTCAGGTGAAGTATTTGGCCCTCAAACGGGAACCTGTTTACGAAGAAAACCACTTCACATCAGATCGAAGTCACTGGCGCGCGGCACGGTAGCGTAGAGCCTCCAGCGCGATAGGTCTAAGTGGCGACGGAGCCGCGGCATCGGAGCTCCCGTCTGGTTGGCATAACGGCTGCTGTTCGGGTGACATCAGGGCTGCGGCCCGAACGGCATCGGTGTCGCGACACCGTGCGGTATCGGAGCTGCGGTTCCCATGACAACGGAGCTGCGGCCCAGGCGGCATCCGAGAAGCGGTCCCCGTGGCATCGGAGCCGTGGTCCGAGCGGCATCGGAACCGCGGTCCCCATGACATGGGAGCTGCGGTCCAGGCGGCGTCCGAGTAGCGGGCGGTCCCCGTGGCATCGGGGCCGTGGTCCGAGCGGCATCGAAACCGCGGTCCCCATGACATGGGAGCTGCGGTCCAGGCGGCGTCCGAGTAGCGGTCCCCGTGGCATCGGGGCCGTGGTCCGAGCGGCATCGGAACCGCGATCCCCAGGGGCGGCGGTTGGTGCGGCGCCGGTGCCGCGGTCCCCATGACATGGGAGCTGCGGTCCCCAGGGGCCGCGGTCCGTGCAGCATGGGAGCCGCGGTCCCCATGACATGGGAGCTGCGGTCCGATGGCATCGGTGCCGCAGGTCTGAACGGCATCGGAGCCGCGGTCCGAGCAGGTCGGAGCCTTGGGTCGACATCGGACCGATCGGCGCTGCGAGTCTGGGCGGCATCGCAGCAACGGTCAGGCCGACTTTAAAGCCGCGGTGTAGGCCGAGTGGAAGTCACGCTCACGGGTCCGGGCGGCTCGAGAGCCGCGGCCCGGGCCGTGTGGGGGCGGCGCCGGCAGGTCTGGGTGGCGACGGGGCAGGGGGTCAGGGCAGCGACGGTATCGGAGCTGCGAGTCCGAGCCGTGGCGTGGCGGTCAGCAAGGGCTCCGTCCCAGCGGGTCCCAACGGCGGGGCCGCCGGCTCCTGCGGCTGGTTAGCCGGTCGCAGCAGCTGTGTCACAGGTCATAGCAGCTGGGGTCACAGGTCATAGCAGCAGCTCAGGCGTCAAAAGAGCAGGGCCAGCGATCCATGGCTGGGCCTGATCAACTCGGCATCGGTCATCAACACTCGGACTGAAACAGTCGTATGGTAGTTGTGTGCGTAGGCGCGACAATCCAACATCTTTTGCTCAGCCGCATGAGACTGGTTCATTTGAGAAGCGGCCATCGCGTTATAAGGGGTTGAGTAGTGTTTTAAGTGAAATCCTGTTAAGTGGTACAACGAACCACAATTCAATAGACGCACTGCGACCAGACTAACAGGTCCTACGAACCCTGATTGGCACGGTACTTACCGTATCAATGAGCTATCGATGTTGGTCTGTCATGGCGCCTTAAACATTTGTGTTAGCTGCGTGCCGAGTATATTCACTGGAGTCTCCGATAGTGTGGCTACGAAATTGCCGTTGGGCTCCATGTGTCGCTGCTCCATGGTAGTGTCTATAGGATTTAAAGCCCAAATAATGTCCCCGATCATCAGATTCCGAAATGATATTCGGTAGTGTCGTAGTGAAAAACTGCGCTAGAACCTGGCGGGGGTGGGGCAGGAGGGGCATGAGCCTGATCCCTTTGGCTACACCGCTGTGCACTAGATCTTCTCGAGCGGTGTCCAATCTTACAAACACGCTTGGTATGCGGTGGAGCGATTGTCCCGGGTATCATAACATTTTTTTGTTTTGTTATGGTGCCTGTATGCTTTAAACAGGTTTGTCTTAAAGGGAAGTATGTCATCTGTTCTGCATTTCTCACCTAAAGTTAAATCAAATGCGTCCCATATGATGCGAAATGCCAGTTTTCTTGAAATCTAAACTGCTCAGAATTTCGTTTAGAAGCAGTCGCTCTGACTAAAGGAATGCCATTGGCTTCCGTGCTCACCACAATGAAAGTAATACTTTTAAGCTGCTCTCCACTTTCATCATGTGAATTATGTTTGCAATGCTCCGGATGGCCAAAATGTTCTTTCATGGAACGCTGTGAGAGTTTGTCACCCAGTTTGGAAAAATACTCTATAAATTTGAGGCACTTATCACGCCAATTCAACAAAACGTCGTGATATGTCTTTGATTTCTCGCATATGGTGTTTAATGCAGTAGCTATTTTGGAAGCGCACTTTGGCTTCGGGAGACATCGTTTGCTTGTGTGCTGAGTTCGTTGCAAGGCTGTGTTTACAAAGCCAATGTATACCAGCGACATATCGTATGGTCTAGTGACGCTCTGGCACTAATGACGTCATTCATACTTAGCGTGTCTCTTGTAAGCCCGCAGGTTCACAAGCGGGGTTAAAAAGAGCCTGAAAGCGGTGCCTACAGTCCGGTGTTACAGACTTTAATCCATTTTCAGGTGTCATTTTTTAGCTCTTTTGCCTGCGCTTTGCGGGCCTGTGGGCCTAAAGAGCATTAATGAGGTCAATTTCCATGCCAATTGTATTTCCATGCCAGTGACAATTTCCATGCCAGTCGAGATCGACAGGAAACTCCTGCGTGCATTCGCACTTGAATATGTTGCATGCACTAAGATCGCCCATGCTAGGAATGAGATCTGGGACTACAAAGGAGAGAAGTCTGGTTCCGTGACGAAACGTTGACTGCTGAAATAATTACAGTTCATGTTCTAATGTTGTTGGTGCCATAATGGCATACCACGGTGCTAGTATTATACATAACTTGCCCTTAGGTTTTACCAAAATGTTTTTTTTTTTAATATGCCGCTAGGGTCGCGCACCCCCATTTAAGTTATTTCTGCATAATTTTGGTCGGGCCAGTTCCTAGTGGCCTCACTTCAGTCATTTTGAAGTCTTTGAGGGCTGTTAGCCGCGGTATTTGCTAACGGTGGTCCAAGTTTATGTTGGTTTGTGCCACGGCGCTCTGCGATGGTCGCTTAGCGTCCGATGCAGGTGCTCAATGTGATTGTTAGCTTCTCTGATATGACTCCACCGGAAGCCGTAGATTGTCCTTTTCTTCTAGTAAAGCCCTTTTCGATGCTCGCTTCCACCATTATGATTTGTATCTGCATTAACTTCTGTGAGATAATGGTGGATCTTGTCGTCTTGAGTCCCGTGTTCTGTTTTCAGAAGCTGATAAATCACCAAAATGGCTCTGACACGACCTTTGTCAAATCGCCTGCCTCTGAAGCACTGCTGTGAAACAGTTTCGTCAGGGATGGGCATTGTCCCTGGAAGGGGACATGAAGTCCACCAAGGTGAGTAATTAAATAATGATTAAAAATATATTGTAATTTTGATCAAATATATTATAATTAAATTAAATACATAATTATATTACATTATATATTAAATAAATATCTAATTATATATATATATATAATTTAATTAAAATAATAAATAATTTTATATAATAAATAAATAAATTTAAAAAATAAATAAAAAATGGCAAGCACAGGTGGGGAATGTTGTGAAAAGCTGGGCTAACAAGGCTCGTGGAGCGAGCAATTTTCAATGAAGGAAATTAGAATGAGGCCTTTAAGAGAAGTCAGTGTGACAGCTACCACACCAACCGTACCATTTTCGTAACTGACGTCAACGATTACAACAAACAGTTCGATAACAGTTACGGCATATTATTTGGTTCAAGGGAATATAACGCCTTTGGAGCATATTACAAAGACCTTCAACGGACCCGGAGGATAAACTTTCTAGGTAATGAAGAATGCAATTGTGTTATCAACGATACGTGATGAGGCAATTAAGTGTGGAAATTATTTTTGAGGGGTTGTTTTATTTGGAAAGTGTATTCACGTAAAATTTTTCAACGGTACCGCACATTATACCTTTGTATCCTCCCTTACTAGCTGATTTGTATTCCTGAAAAGCTTATTTGTATCCTCCCTTAGTAGTTTTAGAAGCTGAGTAGCTTGGTAGCCTGCAATTTCGAGTGTATTTGTAACGCATCGAGAATGTTCCATTCCACATGACGTCTCGTAGAAGCTTTGCCGGGCGTCTGCGCAGCGCGACACATTTTCTGTTTTCATATTGGTAACTTACGTAAAAATGACCACGTGTGCGGGCACTAGCATTTACGGTCGCACGCAACACGTACTACGCGTGTTCCTAACGATGAGGACTGGAAATTATAGTGCTTGTAACGTATAGTACGTTTTCCTTTTCTTAATAAATGAGGCCTTCTCTTCACCCTTGGTCGGCCTTGAGCGCGCAAGTTGACTTGTTCACAAGCGGACCAATTGTGTCGTCTTTGTCTCGACATTTTTGCGCGCCACGTCACGTAGCATCTTTGTCGTCCGCGTCACTGCGAACACCCCAAGACGCAGAATCTATGAGGTATGCACCGACGGCGTAGGTTCTTTGTTGTCGGGATCGCTACGGAAATGCCGGCCAGCTTTGGCAGAGCTGCAACTGGCGCAGACGAGCCGTTCAGACACGCGCCCGTTGTCCACCTCTCCTTACTTTTTATTTGCCCTTGTTTCCTCGCACGACATCCTGGTAAAAACAGGCCGATGGAAAAACAGAAGACCTTGCGTTCAACAGGCTTGCGGTGGATGGCATAATGATTATGTGCCGCCCCCGTTATGTATTTTTCCATTGCATTGATGGACCGGTTGGAGAGGTAGGAAGCTCAGGCCGTTGGGGATGATAGTTCTCCAGAAAAAGTAGAGACAAAAGCATAGCCCGCGTGCACGTGAGATATGCACCTCGAGTGGTCTCCCATGACCTCAGGCAGCTCTTATTTGTCAGGTCGTAAACGGTTGAGTGCAAAGCGGATCAACGCAACATCGGCCTGGTGCCGAGCACAAGTCTGGCAGCCAGTGGCAAAAGGAAAAGATTTTCAGCCAGGTAGAATGGAATGCTCTTCAGTTTCCAAAATGTATTTTGTGTTATAGTTGTCATGTAGGGAAAAAATCGTTACGTGGATTAGGCTTGTTTTTATACTATTTTTACGCATCTATCCAATTCTGATGTATTTATTTCCCAAAATTTAAGCCTAAATTAGATTGGTTTGGGTTGTAAGTGAACCGGGCTTGGTCAACCAGAGGAACAAACAAGAAACCGAAGTTAAATTTTTCAGCAAAACCTTGTCCACAAATAAGGCATCATGCTTTTATGTATGCCAGTGAAGCAATCATAAGAGATTTCAGTTGTCGGAGTAAGCTACAAATTGTCAAGGGCGCGGTATGCACCCGTAAGAGGCCAACTAAATCGCAAATTTATGATGAGTTAAATCGAGACGTTCAGCTGTTTCTTTGATGCTGTTCGCCATATGACAACCGTTTTTTAACGTAGCGCGTACATCTCCGAATTAAGCTGTTATAATTGGTGTAAAGCGATTACGCCTCCTTTTTGCACTTTTTGCTCACTGTTAGGTCCGGCGCATTAGATTTGATTGATGATGTAAGTTGTCTAGACATGCTTCTGAATAGCTCCGAATTTCGATTTGAATGAACCAATACAATGAGAGATATGCCGTTGGACTCCTGGCTTACCACTATGTAATACTTCTCATTTGATACGTTTTTCCAGCGTATGTGTAATATAATGTTTGTAATCCACCAATTATTCAAAATGTTTCTGCAATAAACGCTACGAAAGCATGGGACACTTAACGTATGGAAAATATGAACAAATATGAGGCCATTGTCACGCGAATTGAACGAAATGTCGTGCGGTGGCTCTGATTCCGCTCCTGCAGTGTGAAGTACGGTGTTTCTTTTCGACGCTCAGTATGGATTTGGGAAAACAGACCCATCACATGTTTTAAAGTAACGTACGGGCACAACTATCACCAGTGCGCCTCTTGGTAAAAAAAAAAAAAAACGCCGTCCGCTGCGCCAATCACAGATATTCATTTTTACGGACGCCATTCACACCAGTAGAGCTGTAAATTTTAAGCCCACATGCCCGCAGGGCGTGAGTTAAAGAGCTCAAAAGTGGTACCTTTAATCCATAACAGCTGTTCCCCTTTTCATCGGCAAAGGAAAGCCCATTCCGTACTTCGAGTAAGCCCATTACACATGCATACAGTAAGCTCATCGCATACATAGTGAGATATATACAGTTACACCATATACACACAGTTACATACATACAGTACCTGCAGTAAGCCCATTACGTACATTCGAGTAATCTGTCAAGTGCTCGGCCCTGATGGCGGCCTGCAGGAGATTCTGCCGTCTGTACCGGACTGGGAATGCGCTCTGGGACTAGAAAGAAAGAGGTCTAGCACTGTAGCTACAAAGAAAGAAGTCTACTGCTGTGACAAAGCGCCGAGTGCGTAGTTTGGACTTGAAAATAAGCAACGTTCGTCTGTGTATTATATTTGGTTCGCGCTGAAGTGCGCCGCCCAGTGCTGTTATGAGGCATAACTGGTCCTGAGGTTTCACCAGATTTTTGTTTTTGAAAGAAACCTTTTGTTTTTGTTTGAATGTTTTTGAAAGAAACCTCAAAGCTGACACGCCTCCTTTAAAGGAAGTATTCCACATTTGTGTTGTGTTTTGAACCGAAATAGCCATCTTGAAGATCATTCGGTGCAAATGACAGCCCTGCCCTTTTTATTATATAGACTTGTCCAGCTGTTGAGCTACACGCCTGCGAAGATGTGCAGACCATTTCTGGGAGACTTTCAAGGTCGCCCAGGCATCCATGACTCCATAATAACATCATTCAAATCCTGCTACTCCATTAGTCATGTGGTGATAAAGGCCAATACAAATGTAGTTGTCAAGCCGTTCCTATCTGGCGTTTGTGAACGCGATTTTCAGATAAAACGACCGTCAGTTGACTCAATCAATGTTGCGGAAGGCACGATGGCGTAACCAAACAATGACGTATTGAGGAGAATATTTATTAAACAGAGAAACTGGCTCGTGTGCAGTAGCCTTTTCCATGTGTACCGATAGTGTGATAGTAGTATATTTGTCAAACAGAGGAACTGACTGGTGTACAGTAGCCTTTTCCATGTAAAAATATACTGATAGTTTGATAGTTAGTTGTGTGTGGTGCGTGTTGCAGTGGTGCGCTCCCAGCTGTCGGAGCTGCACCTGAGCCCGGCCTCCGAGCTGCACGTGCACTCATCCAGCCGGCACCCGCCGCTGGTGCCGCCCAACATCGACGAGCTGAACTCGTCGGCGCGCTGCCAGTTCAGCCGGCGCCGCTCCCGGGACATCTCGGGCCGGCTGGCGCTGCTGAGCGGCGGCAGCCTGAGCGTCGGCCACCTGGTCGACCCGCTGGCGCCGGCGCCAGACACCCACCTGCAGTCGTACGACTGCCGTGGCGCCGTCAGCCTGCACTCGGTCATGCAAACCAACGTGCCGGAGCCGTTCGCCGTAGAGCTGACCGGTCGCGCCGCCGAGGAGCTGCTGATGCCGGGCGGCCCGCCCACGCACCTCAACATGCCCGGCGGGCAGTGCGGTCAGGAGGACAAGTACCTGGCGCGCGACCTGCAGGAGGCCCACCCGCGTCGGCTGCCGCGCCACTAGACAGGTAACGCCACCCTGCAGCAGGTACACACGAGCCAGCTGCCGCGCCCCCAGACAGGTAACGCCACCCTGCAGCAGGTACACACGAGCCAGCTGCCGCGCCCCCAGACAGGTAACGCCACCCTGCAGCAGGTACACGAGCCAGCTGCCGCGCCCCCAGACAGGTAACGCCACCCTGCAGCAGGTACACACGAGCCAGCTGCCGCGCCCCCAGACAGGTAACGCCACCCTGCAGCAGGTACACACGAGCCAGCTGCCCGCGCCCCCAGACAGGTAACGCCACCCTGCAGCAGGTACACACGAGCCAGCTGCCGCGCCCCCAGACAGGTAACGCCACCCTGCAGCAGGTACACACGAGCCAGCTGCCGCGCCCCCAGACAGGTAACGCCACCCTGCAGCAGGCACACACGAGCCAGCTGCCGCGTCCCCAGACAGGTAACGCCACCCTGCAGCAGGCACGAACGAGCCAGCTGCCGCACCCCCAGACAGGTAACGCCACCCTGCAGCAGGTACACGAGCCGGCTGCCGCGCCCCCAGACAGGTAGCGCCGCCCTGCAGCAGGTACACATGCCGGTTCTGTGCTTACACTAGGATGACACGACATACGTGATCAATACACGATCTCGATATTTTAAATACAGACAACTATATTGATGAAACATGACACCCTGCGATGTGCTCGAGCAATAAACCCAGCTTCTCTGCTGGCTTGGGCGACGCCAGAATTGTGCTATTTTGTTTTCAGTTTTACGCGCGGCGTACTAACTTTTTATAGCTCTTGTACGATTTTTTTGCAGCTCTGTAAGGTAACGTTGACATGAGATTAAAAAGCCCTGCCAAATCTCCCTATAATTGTGATAATCACGTAAAGAGCTTTTCACAACTGCACATATAAATCCTGAAGGACCGAAACAAGATTCTTCACCAAAAAAAACAACAAAAAAAACAAAAGCAGTGAAGATCCCATAACCTTCTCGACGAAATTTTAAAAAAAGATCTAAGATATTACAAGATTCTTCGACCACAATTGCAAAAGGGCCGGGACGCAATCTGATTCTATGACAATATTTCAAAGCACATCCAGGATCCAAGGAGACCTTTCGGCAAGATATTGAAATAGGTCCATGATCAGAAAGATTCCGGAGCCATATCCTATCAATATAATACCCAGATCATGGCCCATGTCTGCTTTCGGTCGCCCTCCTATTGACTTCGACATATTGTTTTAATGTGCATCTCGCTCGGAGAAACCAAACACCGTTATTTTTTTAATCAAAATTGGCCCAGTAGCTGCTGATATCTTGGGGTAGGAGACATAATCTACCCCCTCCCCCCACATGCCTGAAATGGAGCGTGTCAATACCCGTTACGACGTGTCACCACAGCGACATGTCGGCTCCTTCGCTAATTTGTTTAGACATGTCGTCTGGGTGGTCGTGCATGAGTCCGGACCTCTGACGCGCTGCCTGCCTGTTGTTTCAGCAGTGTGACGGGCCAGGAAATCGGAAGCCTGCCGTTTCACGGGCTGTCCACCTCTGCCCATCTCCCTGCGAGTTCGGGTCGAATCACCGGAATCCGCCACGCGTCTGAGGCTGGGCTGATCCGAGCTCCGTGTACCTGTCACGGGCCGCTGTTCATGTTCGGATGACAGTGAACGGTCTGTCGCGTGCGAGAAGGCAGTGTCGTGGGTGTTTCTGCCGGGCCGGTAGTCAGGTGGGGACGAGAACGGGCCAAGAGCTACGCAGAGCATCAGAAGTTGACGCTGTGACCCATCACGCTGCGCTACTCCATCCTGTGGTCAACCACCCTTTCATACCCAGGAAGTTCCGGAAGATGAGCAGATTGGGTATTTAACAAGTTGTCCAAATTATTTTATGGAACGAGTCCATAACTGATTCAGAATGTAACAGTTTTGCCTAAGAAATCAGGGCGGAAGAAGCGGCGCCATTCTTACATCGTTTCGTTCTACTGGCCCGCCGGGGACGCCACGTGTCGGGACGTCAAATACTGTCATATTTGAAAGCACGGCTGTGAAATCCGCCGTTTTTGAAAGCATCGTCCCCGCCATCTGGAAGCCTTAACTTGCATAATTATTACAGCCCAGATCGCGAACTGCTGGCAAGAGCTATTGGTTCAGAGGACGCTGCGGCTTTTTGCACGGCCAGCTCAGTTATTGTTGGGTAATGGGTGTACCCAACCCGGTAGCGCGCACACCGTCTTGGTGGCGCCATGGCCTTTAGCAGATGTACACAGCTGTGGGGCAGCTTTTAGAGCGTGAGGGAAGTGTAAGCTTAGACGTTTGATTGCGAGTTGGCCCCTGGGACTAATTGCTAATACTTCGTCTGAAGACCATAGGCGTGTGTTCGACTTGTGTCGATCGGGCAACGGTAATATGCTGCTTCGTGTGGTTTTCCCGATTGTTACACGTTGCGTGCGCTAATATCCGGCGTTGTAAGCTGGAGTGCGAGCGCGGTCCCCTGGCCATCACTGGACGCTCGCCAGTTTGCTGTAGATTAAGATGTGTAAGCATTACATCGAGTGACACGTAGGTAGTTTTTCATGTGTGTTTTTATCGCGTGCGTCTCTGTCATAATTGGCATATTCGAAAACTGTTTCAAGACGCCTACCGTGAGCTGCAGCGCTGTCCAAATGACGCATTGCAGCGGTCAGTGGTGGTCGACGGCCGTGCCGGCTTTTCCGCTGGCTCGCACTGGCTGGCGGCGTGCCGCGGGCGGGCGGTGTGGACAAAGCGTGCTGGGAGAGCGCTTGTGTACTATCGGTCATCTCGTGAACCGATCGCAAACTTCGCTGCGGACGCCGCCGCACCGTCTCGCTCCGCTGCCGTCACCGGTGGAAAATGTCATGAACTGTGGCATTCAGTAGCAGTGGGAAAGTTCATGCGAGCGCGGACCCGCCCGGGGCATTGTGTCATCTCATCAGCAGGTGTCGGGCGTCAGCTGAGGACACGTCCGATGCCAGGTGTTCGTAGCTGCACATCACGCCCGCGGCCGGTGACGAGCATCTTTCGCCTGGTCCGTGGACACAGGCCGGTTGCCGGTCCAGTGACCCGCTTCTTAAAGAAACACCGGTGCAACCAAGTTTAACCGCACCGGATCAGCGTATGGGCTGGAAACATGTCGGTTTTTTGTGGGTCATTAAGGAGTGGCTCACGTCTGGTTGACACCAAGTCGTTGCAAGTCCATGTGCTCATGACGCACGAATAAAGAGCCGCTGTGCTATGGTTGTGTTCTGGCAAACTGGCCAGTGGCTGCAGCGGTCTGGCCCTCCGGGCTGTCGTTACGTGGAAGAGGGGAGGGGGGGGGGGCGGCCTGGTGGCCGGCCAAAGTCCCACCGGCGCTGTCGTCGAGGGAGCGGACTCGTGCTCGCCACACATGTTCCCCTCCCCTCCCCCTCCCCCGGCGCGCCGAGGCGCGTCCCCGCCCAGCGCCGACAGCACACGTGTGCCGCCCACATCAGCTGAGGGGTCCCCTGACCGGCAGTCCATCACGTACGAGCGGCACAGGCTGCCAGGGTGCGGCTGCCCCCGTTCTGCGCTGCCGGTGATGGCCGGCCGGGTCGCTGACCGGTGTGGGGCGCACGTGATCGGGCCGTGCCTCGCCAACCTTGGCGGCTGCCAGAGCCCCTGACAGCTGCGACCCTGGCCCGGCCGGGACGGTCTCGGACCCGGTCGCATAGTGACGCAGGCAGGAAGGCCCTGTTTATACGTGTGTGGGCTGCGGAAAACGTGCACATGTATGCACTGCAGACGACCTCTGCACTCCCGCAATGCACTGCACTCCCTTGATGCCAGACCGGGAGTGGCAGGCCTGCGGGATGATTGAGACGGGATACCAGTAACGCGAACTGCTTGATTGTTCAAACCACCTCCCTCACCTGGCGTGTTGTACATGCGCGTTTCGACCGGCCAGTTCTGGCACTACGTCCACCTGACCTCGGTGGTTGGCGGAACTACCGTCATTAGTGTGCGGGTAAAAAATGCGTGTATACTCTGCAGACGGTCTTTGCACTCCTGCGGTACTTGTGACCACTGGGACTGCTACTCGCAGAGATCTGATAACTGGCTCAGAATTAATGAATTTGTATTTCTAAGCATGCGCAATGTGAATGCTCTTTAATGATGGTTGGGAGAATGCTTGTCAAAGTAAGACTTTGAAAATGAACGGTGACCTAGAGTTGGTGATTCGCCTGATGATCAGTGAACCATGCGGTCGTGAAGACGGTTTACGCCTAGAGAATTAGATGCTTCTAAACTGCAGCACCACCAGCTCTCTGGCAAATTGGGCCTCTCAACACACCCCTGAACAACAACGGGTTTCTTTGCCGATCTCACGCAGGGATATAAATATATAAACAATATATATATATATATATATATATATATATATATATATATTCCGCCACCGCGCTTGCCATTTTCTGGTTGATGCCGGGACTGTTTTCTGCTTCCTTGTCTGCAATAGCTGATTTCCGAAAGCTGCCATTTCCAATGGCTCGCTTTCCCAGGGCTGCCAGGTAACGATTTTCCCTCGCCTTTGACCTTGAAAAGGTCGCGAATATTGCCAGTTCTGCGACTGTCACCTGTTGGTGTAGCCGGACAGTCACACGGCCGCACTGTGCGACCCTGTAACAACGCAATGACACCGGCAACAGTTTCGTTTCCTCCCAGCTCCCACTGTTGTTTACGTGGGATATGCGTCGGCCCCGGCACGGAGAACTGCGCACCGTGTGCGGCGGATCGATCGGAGCGAGGCGCGGCCGACCGGCGTCATCAGCGACAGGTGGTGCAGACTGGCGGGTCCGAGCGTGCGCCGAGCGGTGTCACCGCTCGTGGCCCTCTCCACCGTGACCGACAGCTGTTTTAAACTAGCAACAGCTGTGTTGCCAGTGTAGCAACAGCAACAGGTCTGTTGCTTGTGCGGAGCACGCTTGTTGCTTCGTCGTTGCGAATACGGCTCTATAAAGTTCCGTACGTGCCCAGTCGAAAAATTTGCGACATTTGGCGTCAAAGACCTGGTGGAAGAGATTCATCAGATGACGATGGAAGAGATTCATCGGATACTTTGTCCCCTTGATACCATTGGATCCAGGACATACAACCCACGATAATCCGGGGAAGAGGCGTGCCAGAGGCCAGGAGGTGGAGCATGTCGGAGTCGATCGATCAGCCAACGGCAGAACTGAGCGTAGGTTTGAGTGAGTTCCGGGTTCCTGCCCACTATCTGCGTCTCAGACGAGAGCACGCAGTCGCCATGGTAACGTGTCCCGTAGATTACCTACCGGGCTGCATCTCTCTTGGACGGTTTTATTTTAAATCGTTACTTCACTGCCGCCCGATCCCAGTCACTACAACCCGCACCAGTTTATCAGAATGAGATTTGATGTATGACGTTTGGCCGGTGTGCACAACGGCTAGTAATTGACGCTATTTGGCTCACCTTTGACGCGGTCGCTTAGCATGCCAAAACCGTGTCAAATACTAGCCACTGGACACAGTCCACAGCAGACGGCTGCGCCGGGTCGATGCGAATGTGTACTTTCGTGGCCTTTACTTTCGTGGTTGGGGTCCTGTGTCTTCCGGCGCAACCATAACTGACGTGTGAGATTCGGCTGTATGGGCTTGTCACGCATCTTCGACCACCACGGCCCGCTGAATTAAAGTCCAAAACCCCAGAGGGAAGCCACGGCCTAGCCGAAATCTATCAGGACATACTATGGATTATTGAGCTGCTCATCAATGCTATGTGGTTGGAGACGGTGCTATGGCCATGCCAACAGCAACCGCTCTCCGTGCGGCGAAGCGATCAGGAACAACAGCAAAACGATGCCTGTGCTATGTCCTGAGTGGAACAACGTAGCACAAACAGTGCGCCCGAGTGACCTGTGAGTGTCAACAGCTGACAAATGTTACCTGCGGTCCTTCTCCTATTGGTGCGATCAGTCAATGTGACGCCATTGGTGGCAAGGCTTCTGGCGCCAACGGCACCATTTCTTCGCGCAGCAGTGAGCGGAAACCGTTCGTAAATACGAGCGCAGTCAACTTCGTGTTTATTTCGCCGGCTATGACGGGCAACCCGAGCATGGGCCGCAGTGTTCATTATTCAGACGCTGGACCATGAGCATCGCACGACTCAGCGTCTCGAGGGGGTAATCGACGCGCGGAGTGAAGCCAGTGGGAATCCCAGACCATTCTCTGTGTGGCGCTGTGGCTGTTCGCAGAATGTTGCGCACAGCGTTCCCGCTGGGTTGTCCAACGGCCCAAGGAAGCTACAGAACCTAGATGCTCGGCCTCCTGTCTGTTGGCACGCCAGTTAGGTGAAATTGGCGGCGGGAATTGAAGGCAGGCTGCACGTCGCTTGGTCATACCACGAGCCACGTCTCACAGCTTTGTATTGCCACATTATGCATGCCTGTTCGTTCGCAGTGAAATGTCTACGAAGTGTAAGACACTATGGCGACTCCCCGGTCGGGAGGTACCTGTATGACTAGAAACAACCACACACGTGTGCATGGGCGTGTCCGATACTTCCAACGGCCAATCATTGCGATCCGTATGCCCCCCCCCCCCCCCGCCCTCCCCAAAGCACCTCACGCCTCGGCAGGGATGATGCCCAGAAAAAGAGCTCGAAGTGCTCGAGCTGAAACGCATACCTTGACTGCAGACCACACCGCACCTCATCATATCTATGATCGCTACGCTGTTACTGGACTGGCATGTTTGTTCTGCCTCGCACATGGCAAATTACAAAACGTAAAACCAACCAATGCGTTCCAGTTTACAACCGCAACAGACACGTTCGCAACAGACACAGACACAGCTGGGCATCCAGGGGACATAACGGCCAAGTCGTTGGAGCCCTCGACTTTCATGTGACGCGGGCTGGAACCTCTGCTGTACCCAGACCCCTGGGTGTTATGACCCTCACAGCCACCGGCAATCCAGAGACGGCGCGCGAACAGATGTGTCGCTTCCCTTCGGACCGCCGGACACGCGGTCAATATCAAGTACCCCGGAGACCTGCCAGGTCCGACCTACCAGGTCTGACCTAGCAGGTTTGAGCGGAGGGAGCTGATCGCTCAGCCATCATGCCTGTGAGGACCTACCATGACAGGTTCCCCGATTGCCTCAAATAAGACGTCCGATTTCGAACTAACACCGCGTCTCAGCTCCACCAATCTGTAAATGCTCACGCAACTGCCGACACAGCTAAGTTGTTCCACGACACAACGCGGCGTCTCGTCACCAGTGAACACAGTGGATTATGCAGCAACATGCCGGATCAACGGACCACGCCCAACACGCTTGGACAGCTCCCACCATGACTCCCAGCTCCCACACAACCACGACAACAGGCACAGCCCAGTCGCGGGCAGCGCGACAAGCGCCAAGGCTCAGCCGAGAAACACGGCGGCCGGCGACGCGGCCGACGCGGCTCAGCTGAAGAAGTAGACCGACTCGAGCACTCGGCGCAGGTCGAAGTCGCCCTGCTCGGGCACGGCCGCCAGAACGCTGTTGAGGCGGCTGTGCGAGGCCGGCTCCGGCAGCCGGCCATCCGACGGGTAGCCGAACCGGCCCAGCAGGCCCTCGGCCAGCTCCTGCAGAAGCGGCCGGCTGTGCAGCGCCACAAACTGCTCCCGGCACACCTGCGGGCCCGAGCGAGGCACAGGTCACGCCAGCTGGCCGGAAGAGTCACAGGTCACGCCAGCTGGCCGGACAGGCACAGGTCACGCCAGCTGGCTGGACGAGTCACAGAGCCACAACAGCCGGCCGGACGAATCACAAGGTCACGCCAGCTGGCCGGACGAGTCGCAAGGTCACACCAGCTAACCGGATGAATCACAGGTCACGCCAGCTAGCGGATCGAGTCACAGGGTCACACCAGCTGGCCGGAAGAGTTACAGGGTCACATAGCAGGAAGGGCGAGTCACAGGTCACGCCAGCTGGCCCGACGAGTCACGAGGTCACGCCAGCTGTCCGGACGAGTCACAGGGTTACGGTTACATCTGCCAGCCACGCCAAACAGTGGCAGACGCCAATCACTCAGGCAGGCACGGCAAAAGGAGGGCGTGTTTTAGGTTGGTTCTTTTATCTTTGACGTTATTGTTCAAGAGTGCCAGCAAGAAAGGAATTAAGAAAGGAGGAAAGAAAGTAAGGAAGAGAACAAAGAAGGACGGACAGAGGGACAGTTTCTGGGCCATGGTGCAGAAGTTCCTTAGGTTAGGTCAAGTTAGGTTAGATGAGGTCAGGACGGGACGGGACGACATGGGACAGGAAAGGTCGCTACGGCACGGCATGGCATGGCATGGAACGGCGCGGCAGGGCATGGTACGGCACAGCACGGTACGGCACGGCACGGTACGGCACGGCACGGCACGGTACGGCACGGCACGTAACGGAACGGCACATTACGGAACAGAGCGGGACGGGACAGCACGGGACGGAACAGGATGGATATAGTAGAGACTTTGCGCGGCGTCATCTTTTCCGCTGCTGATAGGAACGGACGGGTCTATAGACCGAATGGAGCGCAGCCGGCGGATGAAACTCACACATCCGTGCCATCTAGTGTCCCAAAAGTAAGACATTCCAGAACTATTGAACGATAAACTCCACGTGACGTAAGTATGTGTAAAATTCATCACGTAAAGAAGAAAGCCGCGAAATCATATCCGCAATATTATCGCCACTGTTTTTTACGGATGTAAAGTTACACCCGTACCACACATAATTATCCCAACCACTCGAAGAGAATAACAAGAAGCGTGTCAACATGTGAAACTGTTCTTTACGGAACATATCAGAGGACCCCAGAGTTCTCAAACCACGTCTGGTTTTCAGGCAAGTCCACTTTCGCCTCAGCGGATGCGTCAACAGCAAGAACATCATTGTCTGGGGAAGCAAACGGCCTCAAACGTCGTCGAGAAACCGTTGCATTCTAAAACAGTGACTGCACGTGTTACCTGGGGAAAGTCAGGCATTATCGGACGTTCCTGAAGTGTGACTAACAATAGACAACAATACTACGCGAGACATTTTATGCGTCCTTAAAAAATTTTGGACCCCACTGGGAAGAATACTGAATGACACGAGACGGGAAGAAGGGTTCCAACAGGATGGAGCAGTACCACACAGCGTAAGTTATAAAACAGCGGTTGTCAGCCCACTTCCGGAAGCGTCTCATTTATCTAAAAACTGAAGTTGAAAGGGCCCCTCACTCTTCTGATCTAAGTTTTCTCGACCTCCATCTTTGGTCCTGCTGCAAGCCCAACATGCACAGGAAAGGACCGGTTACCGCGGAACTGAAAACAGCAATACAATACATGCCTACTGCAGATCAGTCTTAGTAGCAGTGTAACTTAGTAACAGTAAATGTCGTCGTACCTCGCCTACAAATCCGCAAGCAGCTATATGGCTCACATTTATCAGTTCAACTAATGGGACGAGAATTATTACGAAAGTTCGCGTTTAAATCCATTTCTGCGACCAACAGCCGAGCGCTGATTTCAGCCAACGCAGCCATTCTCGGCAGGCACCTTGTTCATGGCGTCGACGGAGGCGGCGTGGGTCCAGTAGCAGTCGTGGACGGACACGAAGGTGATGTCAGCATGCTGGCAGTGCAGCGAGGTCAGCATCATGTGTGACGAGTCCAGCGAGTGGATGAAGTTGGGAGGGAAAGCGTTCCGCTGCTTCATGGCGTTTGGCCGGCTGTCGGCACAGATACAGTATGGTTGACTGTCGACACCGGCGACACTGCGACGGTCGATAGACTGTCGACCGCGCTGAGTGCGTTGGTGCGATGTCCTCCGGCCACCTCCGGCCATCCCCGACGTCGCCCACGGAGGCATCCTGACCGTCGCCCGACCAGAGGGGACCTGGCAGGCTCCTGAACTTTTCCTGGAATAACTTGGCAGCCATTCAATCTATCCTTTTCTAGTAGCTAACGCCCACGTTTTTGACCGCACTGACAGCTCCCAGCATTTGCCCGGATAGGTCGCGACCCACGACCCATTTATGAAGGTCACAGTTGGGTCATTCATTCATTCATTCAAGGTCATTATGAAGGTTATAGTTGGGTTTCTCGCTAGGTCGACAACGCATTTCACCTGTTGGCAATTGACAGACTTAATCATTTCATCAATATCGACTTTGACGTCAGTGATGTCGGGTTTTATTATGCCTGGGTTTTGGATCCAGGCCATCACAGGTCATACTAGGTCAAATCCGTCCAAAAGTTTTTATACGCGACTTATGACACCTGCACTTGCTCGAAAGCAAGCTTGCCAATCTCAAGAGCGTTTTCGCCTCAAATTCGACCCGGTCATTCGGCTGTGGTGGCCTGTTACGGCAAGAGGTCTCACTGTCAGGTGGCTGACAATATTAGGCAAAAAGGAACCACACCCACATGGAAGCCGTGGGCGGCAAGCTACGGTACTACAAGGTGCAAATAGGTGTCATAAGTCGACGTAAGAAGCGTGGACTTGAAAGTCAGTGCTCTAAGATCACGTAAAAGTATGAGCCCCATGCTACGGAGTAACACGATTAGGCAGGAAAGACAACAACCGGGGAGAACCAGGCTGGAACGCTTAACAGGCGTAAGCCGCATAGACCCACGCTTTGGTCCCGCATTCAGCAGCTAAAAGTAGCCCAAGGCAATGGTCTGACGCGACCTGAATTCAGCCACTTCCTGGTACGCCCCGACTACACAGGGGGGGGGGGGGGGGGGTTACTCACTCGTAGGCCTCGTGGTAGAAGTGGGGCGAGCTCATGCGACCCGTGTCGCCGAGCGGCCGGCTGGCCGGCTTGTTGTTTTGCCGGAAGTAGGGCTGGACGACGGGCAGGCCGAGCGGCGTCACCCACTCCACCGACTCGCCGCGCACCGACGACACGACGCGCGCGCACTCGGTGAACCAGTCCTGCCGCGACGGGAGCCGCTCAGGCGCGTGTCGTGTGCGTCACATAGCCGGCGGCACGCGGTCACAGCCGACCCACCCGAGGCGACTCGGGTGCGCCGCTCAACAGGTCCTGGACGTCCGCTCATCGGTGCCACGGCCTGGGGGGCTCGTCAAATCCGACACACAGTCTGGGGGGGGGGGGGCTCGTCCCATCCCACACACAGCCTGGGGGGCTCGTCAAATCCGACACACAGTCTGGGGGGGGGGGGGGGGCTCGTCCCATCCCACACACAGTCTGGGGGCTCGTCCAATCCGACAACATCCGCCGAACGGCACCTCGCTTTGTAGCAAAGCTGCGAGGGAGCTCGAGGCTGAAGCAAAGCATACGGAACATCCACAAAGTCATACACATCACAACGCACAACGCATGATGCTTCTTCCATGAAGCATCAAGCGATCACGTATAGAATTTTGAGCACCAAACGCCCCCGCCCAGGGCGAATGGGTGACGCCGTTAGCGCCACCCCCGCGTCATGTCACAGCCAATTAGTGACGTCAACGGGTCGCGGGGCCCACGGTCAGTGGCGGGCGGGCGGGCTAGCAGTGGTTGTCGATTCAAATTTACGCTGAGGCTGCCTTCGTGTCATAGGTCGCAGTACTCATACTTCGAACCAATGGAACGTTCCGAGTGACCAAGCCCGTGTGAGTTAGCTCCCTGAACAGGGCCCTACCCGACCTCTCCCGACCGCTTCCACTCCACTCGGGGATCCCTGTACTCTCCTTGAACTCGTTGGCACTCTTACCTGGATCTCCTTGGCGGCAGTGAACATCTGCTGCAGGCTCAGGAACGTGCGCGTCACCAGGTAGAGGGAGCCCTGCCACACGTGCTCTTTCGGGAAGTCCGGGATATCTGCGGCCGGGGGGAGCGTCAGTCAGAGGCGGCCGGAGGAGCGTCAGTCACAGGCGGCCGGGGGAACGTCAGTCAGAGGTGACCGGGGGAGCGTCAGTCACAGGCGGCCGGGGGAGCGTCAGTCAGAGGCGGCCGGGGGAGCGTCAGTCACAGGCGGCCGGAGGAGGGTCAGTCAGAGGCGGCCGGGGGAGCGGCAGTCAGAGGCGGCCGGAGGAGCGGCAGTCAGAGGCGGCCGGGGGAGCGTCAGTCAGAGGCGGCCGGGGGAGCGTCAGTCAGAGGCGGCCGGAGGAGCGGCAGTCAGAGGAGACCGGAGGAGCGGCAGTCAGAGGAGACCGGAGGAGCGGCAGTCAGAGGCGGCCGGGGGAGCGTCAGTCAGAGGCGGCCGGAGGAGCGGCAGTCAGAGGCGGCCGGGGGAGCGGCAGTCAGAGGCGGCCGGGGGAGCGTCAGTCAGAGGCGGCCGGAGGAGCGGCAGTCAGAGGCGGCCGGGGGAGCGTCAGTCAGAGGCGGCCGGAGGAGCGGCAGTCAGAGGAGACCGGAGGAGCGGCAGTCAGAGGAGACCGGAGGAGCGGCAGTCAGAGACGGCCGGGGGGGGGGGGGGGGGCGTTAGTCAGAGGCGGCCGGACAACGCCGAGTCCACCCATGCACTTAGATAGCTGACGCGCAGACAAACCATCACGCCCATGGCAGCGCCACCAACGCCAGAGTAACACCGAATACAGGCACACATGTTTCAATCCCACTCAAACCGCTCCAACAGAGCATAGTATGATTGAATGGAACGAAGCTTGGGCCAGGTTAGCGAAGGCAGACGTACAGCAATTACTCCTTGGGCACGTGATACATCCCCATTTGAAGTACGTGGCCAAGCGTCTTGTCGGAGATCTGATTATGAGACTCACATGCACGCTCAGGAAAGTGTGCCCAGTCTGTTCCTGTACATTTGCAGTAGTGTACTCCTGCTCCATACGGGTTTACAGCCTATTTTATCTGGCTCCAATCTTCGGTCCAGCCCAGCCCAGCCCAGCCCAGCCCGTCGCTAGTTAGTTATTGGGCTTTCGGGCGCTATGACTGCAGGGCCATTTATTGTCCATCTTGGTCATGACTGCCAGCAGCGGTGCAGCAGCGCAGTACAGCTCTGCCTGAGCCGCCCCGCCGGCGCCGGCGACGGCGACTCACTGTTGAGCTGTTTGGCGATCTGCAGGCGAGCGCCGTAGCGTGTGACGCCGTACACGGTGGTCATGACCGTCTGCTTGACGACCTTGCGGCGCACGAAGCCGTCGAGCGCGGCCGCGATCGGCAGGCCCTCGCTGGCGTCCTTCTGGCGCTGCTGCTCCACCTGGCGACCCCGCGCGCCGTCACCGCCGGCACTGCCCCGGCCTGAGGCGGAGGCGGCCGCGGCGCGGGCCGGCCGGCGCCGCTGGGGACACACCGACAACGCCCCCGCCGGAGGCGGAGGCGGCCGCGACACAGACCGGCCGGCGTCGCTGGGGGACACACCGACACCGTCCCACTTCATATCAGCAAGAAAGGCTTTGAGCCCTGTTTTTTTTTTTTGCATTATGGGTTCAGAGTTCTTATGCTGACATTTATCAATTCCGGGAAGCACTGGTCAAACGTAATCAAGCAAACATTGGTTATATTGTCAATATTTAATTTCACGAGGTGAGCATGATCAAAAGGGACAGGATGTGAGTTTAACACGGCTTTACCTTTCGCTCGTGATTGGAGGCACAGTGTGAAACTAAAATATTGACCACCTAACCAATGTTCTCTTGATAACGTCATTTAACCGGTACCTGCTGGTTGATATACTGCGGGTCAATAGCTACCAGCAAAAGAAGCCCGAACTCACAATCTCGTCCGCCTCTGTAGGGAGCTGTCGCCTGATTCAGTAATGCTTGGCCCAGCAAGGATGGCTGGATGTAAAGCACACTCCATGTCACCCTACCGTAGAATTCTGCTGGTTATAGGTGACAACACACGCCACAGCGAAAATGAATTATTTCAGTCGCTCTCGCCGAATTGTTGCTTTCCATGGAAGCGAGCCTTTGGCATGGTTTACGCCTGGCATCTCGCGGCGAAACATTGCTCACTCACGGTCCTCCGGGCGACCAGCACACCTAGCTGGTCGTCATGGGATCCTGCGCGAGGCAGGACCACTGTGTTGTCGCAGTGAACACTGCCCCACCCCTGTACTGTGTGGGATCTCCACTACGCCGTGCTATCCTAGGGTTCGGCTGTGCGGTCGGTACAGTCTGCCTGCGTGACGTGTGGGCGCCTCACCAGCACGGCCACGCCGCTGTAGACGTCCTGCGGCCGGTCGGCCGGCGCCAGGTTGACGCTGGCAGCGCCGGCCGTGTCGCGGCCCAGCGCCGCGTAGTGCTGCAGCCCGTTACAGGAGCCGTCCTGGTGGACGGGCAGGTGGCTGACGAAGGCGGTCGGCTCGGCCGAGCGCAGCGCGGCGGCCAGCTCCTGACAGGAGGCCAGCGTCTGCCACGGCTCCTCCGAGCGCCGCCACCAGCCTCGGCCCTGGCGTGCCGGGGACAGATGCGTCACGGACCGAGGACCGACACACAGGCAGGGCAGAGGACAGACGTCACGGGCCGAGGACTAACACACGGACAGGGCAGAGGACAGACGTCACGGACCGAGGACCAACACACAGACAGGGCAGAGGACGGACGTCGCGGGCCGAGGACTAACACACGGACAGGGCAGAGGACAGACGTCACGGACCGAGGACCAACACACGGACAGAGCAGAGGACAGACGTCACTGGCCGAGGACCAACACACAGACAGGGCAGAGGACAGACGTCACGGACCGAGGACCAACACACAGACAGGGCAGAGGACAGACGTCACGGACCGAGGACCAACACACAGACAGGGCAGAGGACGGACGTCACGGACCGAAGACCAACACACGGACAGGGCAGAGGACAGACGTCACGGACCGAAGACCAACACACGGACAGGGCAGAGGACAGACGTCACGGACCGAATACCAACACACGGACAGGGCAGAGGGCAGGCGTCACGGGCCGGGGACCAACACACGGACAGGGCAGAGGACAGACGTCACGGACCGAGGACCAACACACGGGCAGGGCAGAGGACGGACGTCACGGACCGAGGACCAACACACGGACAGGGCAGAGGACAGACGTCACGGACCGAGGACCAACACACGGACAGGGCAGAGGACAGACGTCACGGACCGAGGACCAACACACGGACAGGGCAGAGGACGGACGTCACGGACCGAGGAACAACACACGGGCAGGGCAGAGGGTAGACGTCGCGGGCCGAGGACCAACACACGGAAAGGGCAGAGGACGGACGTCACGGACCGAGGGCCAACACACGGACAGGGCAGAGGACAGACGTCACGGGCCGGGGACCAACACACGGACAGGGTAGAGGACAGACGTCCCAGACCGAGGACCAAGACATGGACAGGGCAGAGGACAGACGCATCACGGACCGAGGGCCAACACACGGACAGGGCAGGGGACAGACGCATCACGGAACGAGGACCAACACACGGACAGGGCAGAGGACGGACGTCACGGGCCGAGGACCAACACACGGACAGGATAGAGGACAGACGTCACGGACCGAGGACCAACACGGGCAAAGCAGAGGACAGACGTCACGGGCCGAGGACCAGCAGACGGGCAGAGGGCTGAAGACCAACACACGGACAGAGCAGAGGACAGACGTCACGGGTCGAGGACCAACACACGGACAGGGCAGAGAACACACGGGCCGAGTACCAACACACGGACAAGACAAAGGTCTCGTCGGCAAGTTGTTATTGCAAGGTCTCGTCGACAAAGTCGGAGACGTGGGCTCTCACGCTGCCGACCCTTGGCAGGGCAGGTGGGGCGGTCGGACGGACTGACTCGGGTCACCAGCCGCAAGCCCTTCGCACGGAGGGCACCACACCGCAGTGATGTGCAGTTCGCACAACACCCGATGTCCGAGCTGGCAGCACGTTTCCGTGCCACCGGCCGGCGACCGGCGCCCTCCAGAGCGCCCCTCACCGTCAGCGGCCGGCGACCGGCACCCTGCAGAGCGCCCCTCACCGTCAGCGGCCGGCGCCCTGCAGAGCGCCCCTCACCGTCAGCGGCCGGCGACCGGCGCCCTCCAGAGCGCCCCTCACCGTCAGCGGTCGGCGACCGGCACCCTGCAGAGCGCCCCTCACCGTCAGCGGCCGGCGACCGGCGCCCTGCGGAGCGCCCCTCACCGTCAGCGGCCGGCGCCCTCCAGAGCGCCCCTCACCGTCAGCGGCCGGTCGGCCGAGTCCAGAACGTCGTCCAGAACCTCGTCGCAGTAGCGCAGCCGCTCCGACGTCGGCTCCCGCTTCTTCACGCCCGTCAGGTTTATCAGGTGCACCTGAGACGCACGCGAACGTCGACACGGTGCCCACCAAGAGACACGGCGGCTACGAGTCCGGACCGCGAGGTTTACTGGCGCTGTGAGCCCCGGCGACGAGGTGGATGTGGCTTCTCTGACGATGCAGAACTGGGGATCGGGCTTGACGTATGTTTTGGACAAGAACCGCATTCGAAGTACCTTTCAGTCAAACAATCACGTAGTTTGGAAACATTTGGTGTTGTCATATGCATGTCGGATTATTGCCGAATGCAAATGGAGCGGTGCAAGTTAACAGAATCCAGAGCAAATCGACTGACAACAAAATCACTTGATACCCGAGGCACTGTTGGCGGAGGTGTTTATTAACATCGCGATGTTGCTTCGGGACCGCGATATTGTTTCGTCCTCAGATCCATTTCTACCCACCTACGCACTATTTCCCGTCATTGAGAACACCACCTAACAACTTCCAATAATTTTTAGCTTCATTGCAACAGCTTATGCCATCAGCTCTGTTTTATCATGCTTGAGGAATTCTTGATTAAGAATGGCGTGCTGCCGGGCAGACATATGACCGCATCCTAAGAATAACTTCAGAAGACCATAGAATGCAATGTTTTAAGGATTCTAGGATTTTCGGTGACTTACGACACATGTATGCTTCCAGGACGGCATGTTCCACAGGACTTCATTACAACAGTCACACCGTACGTCTGACCAGCAGCAGCAGCCACCCACCCCGCCACCTGCTGACCTTGAGCCGGTCGAGTCCCTTCCGACCAGCAGCAGCACACACCCACCCCCACCACGTGCTGACCTTGAGCCAGTCGAGTCCCTTCTGATCAGCAGCAGACACCCACCCCCACCACCTGCTGATCTTGAACCAGTCGAGTCCCTTCCGACCAGCAGCAGCATACACCCACCCCCCACCGCGTGCTGACCTTGAGCCAGTCGAGTCCCCTCTGACCAGCAGCAGCAGACACCCAGCCCCCAGCCCCACCACGTGCTGACCTTGAGCCACTCGAGTCCCCTCTGACCAGCAGCAGCAGACACCCAGCCCCACCACGTACTGACCTTGAGCCAGTCGAGCCCCTTCCGACCAGCAGCAGACACCCAGCCCCCAGCCCCGCCACGTGCTGACCTTGAGCCAGTCGAGCCCCTTCCGACCAGCAGCAGACACCCAGACCCCAGCCCCATCACGTGCTGACCTTGAGCCAGTCGAGCCCCTTCTGACCGAGCGGCTTGCCCCGGGCGAACTTGAGCAGCGAGCGCGACAGGTCGGAGCCCAGGTGGCTGAGGTGGGGCGGGCAGGGGTAGGCGCGCCCGCGGAAGTCCACCGTGTGTGGCAGCCACAGCACGCGCTCGCGAAACTGCCGCAGGCGCGGGCAGGTCAGCAAACGCTGACCGGCTGGCAGTCACGTGGCAGGACAGCACACCGTCGGAGCACGTTTGAGCGACGGACAGTCCGTTTAGTGCAGTAGTCATGCACGCAACACAAGCACACGGGTATTGTTCCACGCACCACTTCAGCAGGCTTTGATCGCGTTGTAACATAAGGCTGTCATGGTATATGTTTATACTGCGTTCGAGACGAATGCGCCCAGTGCCGCAACACACCCACGCACGCACCGGCAGCTGTTTCGTAAGGCCCAAAGTGAGCGGAGCCTAAGCGGGACAACTTCGGCAGCGTCCCGACAAACACACACGAGTAGCTACGCGTAACCCTGACCCGGGGTGGACGCTGTCGCGGCGGGCGTGATCACGAGCAAGGTGCATCGACTCACGTGATTGGCCAGACTGAGTTTGTAGAGCGCGTCGCACCAGAGGCTGAACTGCTCCGCTTTTCGGCGACTCATCTGAGCCCGCTGCTGCTTCACTGTCGGGGCGCAGCAGGTCAAATGGAGGTCACAGGTCAAAAGCTCGGCGTACGTCATACGGAACAGACGCTTCTTCCAGCCACGCAGGCACACACCTGTTGGCCACTTTCAGGACAAACTAGATGACTTGACGTGGTCACGAAAGCTTCAAGCGCGTTAGGGCACGGACAAGTACCCATTTATTAACAGACGTGGAAGATTATAGGATTAGATCCTGTTGGTTTGTAAAACTTCCTTTTCGCTAGCCATTGCCATTTTGCGGGGCTACAATTCAGCACTGTTTTCGCTTTAGCACACGCCCTAAGAGCGGCTAGCCCTCTTCGTAACCGCATTCCAGCGGTACCACAACGCATGGCAGGAAGGCGTCGTGAAACCATGCGAGAGGTGGGAAATGGGAACATGTCCGGTGATCCGATGATTTCTGACTTTGCTGACGTCAACTCCATGACGCCAACTCCGGGGTCACGTCCGAAAGCTAAATCAATTGACCAAATGAGGATCCAACATTTCGGTGCGTGACTGACGGCACGTATAGTGGCATTCATCAGCCCTGAAAAACCAGTTCATTGGATTTCCAGGAAGATCCACGACGGTGCATGCCGTTCGTTTCGTGTCAGTTTTCTTCTTGGTGTTCTTGGTGTTCCTCGGAGCTGGCGGCCGCATAAATTGGAAAAATCAGATTTGGCGAGACGTGAAATGAAATGACCAGCCCGTTGTCGGGCCATCGACAGGAAGCCCCACAGTGAGGTACGGGCTAATCCGCAGCTCGGCCGGTACATCAGCTGGGCGCGCCACGTGGTGCAAGGCGCCAGCGTGGCATTCAGTGACAGAGAATGTCCGTGATGGAAACAATCCTGATGATGATGATGATGACGATGACGGCGATAATTTGGGTTTCGGAGCGCGCCGACTGCGTTGGTGTCATACAACCGCAAGTTGTGTGTAATAAGGGCAATGCCTAGACCACTGATCCCCCACGCCAGAAGTGTTCAGACGAGAAGCGCGTACACCCGACCGTGCTGGCCGCGCGGCCCGAGTGGCCAGCAGCGTCCGGAGGCGCGCAGGGTTGCCGCCAGCCGCGTGACGGCCCGCCAGCGTCGGCCGGGGCTCGACGGCCCGGCGCCGGCCCCGGGCCGCGCACACTCCTACCCTGGTGCTTCTCGGCGGGCGTCATGGTGCTGTCCAGCGTAGGCAGCGGCGGCAGCTGCGTCACCGGCGCCGGGATGTCCAGCTCGGCACAGCCGTTGTTGTTGAATAAGTGCAGCACGACGTCCAGCACCTGGCGGCAGTCAGCGCCCGTCAAACACTAAGCGCCCGCTCCGCAGCGTACGCCGGGCGACGAGCGCACAGATAGAGGCATGAGCGGATACAACGGGGCCAACTGGGCCATGCCCCCCCCCCCCCCTCTGCAAGATGACCTAACTTGGGTGAAAATGACACATTTCTGGGCTCACCTTGCCGAACATCTTAACAAATTTTGCGACGGGAAGTTCGTTTCGAACGCTCCTGGAGGTCAAAGGGCGCCAAGAGCCAAATCTGAGTTTTTTGCCACCTTTGGCACTAAGGACGATTTTTCAATTTTTGTCCCCTCCCAACCCGGGGACGACCCCCAACGCGGCATTCTGGGTCCGCTCTAGGTCAGAGGACACCGGCGGCGCACGGACCAGCTCTGAGACACAGCGGGGTGGCCTCTCCAAGTCTAACTCCGAGACGCAGCGGGGTGGCCCCCCAAGTCTAGCCCTGAGACGCAGCGGGGTGGCCTCCCAAGTCCAGCTCTGAGACACAATGGGGTAGCCCCTCCAAAGCCAGCTCTGAGACACAGCTGGATAGCCTCTCCAGGTCAGCAGCCTCGCCTGCTGGTTGATGATCCAGGGGACGGCTCCCAGCTGGTTCAGCGAGTCCAGCACCGGATACAGCTGCTGGGTGGGCGTCTCCTCCAGCCGCTTCAGCTGCGAGCTCGCCTGGCCAGACGCCCTGGCGGCCGCAGCAGACGGCTGTCAGTGCGGTACGGTCGGCAGCGCGAACTGGCCGCAGTGCCGTCCAGCCCCGCGTCAACGCCACAGTGCCGTCTGGGCCACGACACAAACAATGGTTAAATCTAGCCCAGAGTCTCTGTGGCTTTGTCTAGCTAAATCAGCGTATTGTTCTCAAAAATGTTTGCTGCCTCCAAAAATGGTATGCATTGTGTTGCCACCACGTCCGCCAACACGATGGTGACGGCTGCTGGCGGGACAGGAGCGGCCCGAACGCACACCAAACGAGCCCAGCACCGCTCTCCGCAGCAGAGCAGCTCCCCGTGCGGCGGGCTCACCGCCTCACCTGATGCGCATCAGCGGCGACGAGGACATGAGGTAGCCGCCGGAGCGCGCCGACACCCAGGGCAGCGGCGGCGACACCATCGGCACCAGGTTCGTGTCGAACGTGATCTGGTGGCGGCGCGTGGCCCGGTACAGGCGCGCCAGCGCCGGGTGCGGCTTTACTACCTCCCGGTGACGGGCGCCGTCCTGGCGGAACACCGTGTAGAACGCCGGGATCGGGTGCCTGCCGGGCGGAGGCACCATGTCAGAGAGTTTTCCCCGCGGCGAAACGCTGTCCGACGCTGTCTGCCGGGCGAGGACATGCTCTCGAAGGCTGTCTGGTAAGCGGTCTGGTGGAGCCATACTGTCAGAGGCCACCTGGCCAGAGAAAGAGCCCAACTGCCATATTCGCAGCTGGCAGGAAGGGTTAGCACAACGTTATCTGTGATGATGCGTGGAAGAGGCGGCGATGACAAGAAACAGCAGTCAATGCCACAGAGGGACCGAAATCAGTGAACATAACGGATCAATATTCATGCACCACCAATCTCACAGGAGACGAGTGACGTAGTCCCAGAAGTGTAATCGCTGCGACACAGGTGACACAGCGCGGCACACCGGCCGAACAGGCGACGTAGCGCGACACACTGACCGAACACGCGACACAGCTCGGCACACTGACGGAACAGGCAACACAGCGCGGCACACTGACGAGCGGGCGACACAGCGCAGCATACTGACGAGCGAGCGACACAGCGCAGCATATTGAAGAGCGGGCGACACATCGTGGCACACTGCCGAACAGATGACACAGCGCGGCACAATGCCGAACAGGCGACACAAGCGCGACACACTGACCGAACAGGCGACACAGTTCGGCACACTGACCGAACAGACGACACAGCGCGGCACACTGGCTCTTTGCGCTGGCTAGACATGACATAACATGGCATGACACGAGGCAAT
>NW_023596818.1:29280183-29342683 GCF_011947565.3 Pollicipes pollicipes | reverse complement strand
CACACACAGGTCCTGTCACGACAGCTCCACCACCGTACACAGGTCCTGTCACGAGAGCTCCACCACCGCACACATCCTGTCACGAGAGCTCCATCACCACACACAGGTCCTGTCACAAGAGCTCCATCACCACACACAGGTCCTGTCACGAGAGCTCCATCACCACACACAGGTCCTGTCACGAGAGCTCCATCACCACACACAGGTCCTGTCATGAGAGCTCCACCACCGCACACAGATCCTGTCACAAGAGCTCCATCACCACACACAGGTCCTGTCACGAGAGCTCCACCACCGCACACAGGTCCTGTCACGAGAGCTTCACCAACGCACACAGGTCCTGTCACGAGAGCTCCACCACCGCACACAGGTCCTGTCACGAGAGCTCCATCACCACACACAGGTCCTGTCACGAGAGCTTCATCACCACACACAGGTCCTATCACGAGAGCTCCACCACCGCACACAGGTCCTGTCACGAGAGCTCCACCA
Organism: Pollicipes pollicipes; assembly: GCF_011947565.3. NCBI lineage: Eukaryota > Metazoa > Arthropoda > Thecostraca > Pollicipedomorpha > Pollicipedidae > Pollicipes > Pollicipes pollicipes. The sequence goes on along the minus strand of NW_023596818.1, from coordinate 29,342,191 downwards.
CCGCACACAGGTCTTGTCACGAGAGCTTCACCACCGCACACAGGTCCTGTCACGAGAGCTCCGCCATCGCACACAGGTCCTGTCACCATAGCTCCATCACCACACACAGGTCCTGTCACGAGAGCTCCACCACCACACACAGGTCCTGTCACGAGAGCTGGCGCGGCCGCCCTGCAGCCGGCCGCGTACTGACCGCTTCATGGCGAGTTCGCCGAGCCGACGATGCAGCGAGCTCCTGCCCAGCAGCTGCTGGGCCGAGTTGGACAGGTGACCCTGGATCTCCGTCATCATCAGGCGCACGTACTCGCGCACCTCCATGCCGGTGAGGTAGGGGTAGAGGCTGATGCAGCGGCTCATCTGGTTGCTGTGGTACTGCTGGCGCACGGGTCCCAGGTTGCGGTGGAAGCCGGCCGTCAGGCTCTTCTCCCAGTCGGCCTCCAGGCGGGACATGTAGGCGTTCTGAGGGAACACACCGACTGTCAGCCTGCGGGCGACGATGTGCACCGGTTGCCCCCCTCCCCCCCCCCCCCCCAAAGACACGCGAACGCTCTGAGGAGACGGCAGCGACCAATGTCAGCCCGCGAGTGACAGTGACACACCAATGTCAGGACGTGCGGACATCCTTTGGGGATGACATAAAACATTTGGTAACGGACGACAGAACTTTGTCATGCTGCTATCTCATGCAAGTCACCCAACACATCAATATACCAGTACCCAACCGTTCGCGTACATGAAGGACGCAATGGACTTCACCTTCTATTTTAACATGTTTCAGAGATCAACGCTTTCACATTTAAACCGCTTCATACAACTATACATTCCTCTTCTTGAGCCGCTTCTTCTCTGCTGAGGCGCTTGCATGTTTCGTTACTGCGGGCGACCGGTGGCGGTGCTGTCTCACACTGTGTTCCCTAGAGAGGGGTTACTGCGAGCGACCGGTGGTGGCGCTGACTAACACTGTGATCCCTGGAGAGGGGTTACTGCGGGCGACCGGTGGCGGTTCTGACTCACACTGTGTTCCCTAGAGAGAGGTTACTGCGAGCGACCGGTGGTGGCGCTGACTAACACTGTGATCCCTGGAGAGGGGTTGCTGCGAGCGACCGGTGGTGGCGCTGACTCACACTGTGATCCCTGGAGAGGGGTTACTGCGGGCGACCGGTGACGGCGCTGACTCACACTGTGCTCCCTGGAGCGGGGTAGCGGCTCATCGCTCGGGCGGTACACGCTCGCCACGGTGACGGTGCCGGCCAGCTCGTTGCTGATCTGCTCTCGAGCCAGCTCGCTGTACGGCCGCTCCAGCTTCACACCCAGAGCCGGCGACTCCACCTGCCCGGTCAGGTCAGGCCAGGTCAGGTCAGGTCATGTCAGGTCAGAGCAGGTCAGGTCAGGTCAGGTCAGGTGAGGTCAGAGCAGGGCAGGGCAGGTCTGGTTCCCCACACAGCACCAGTCGCACTCACTGGTAAGTCTGATCATGTCAATTCCCCTCAAATCAGTCCATGACAGAAATAATGACAGAAATATACGGTAGCCGCTTCAGTCCAGAAATGGCTTTTGAAAAAAGGGATGGCATGACATTTTCGGGGTATCATATCTCTGCTTTGTACACATCAGTGCTGAATGACCACGTCGCTCTCGGTGTGCCGCCCTGCAGCAGCTGCGGCGAGGGTCCGATGATGCCACGCGTGTTACGAAGATATGATAAGGTGTGGTATGGTGCGGGGCGGTAAAGCGATTGCGGCGTACTGTAGTACGGTACGGTATGGTAATGATATTTCAAAATGGCACAACCAACGATTGTTAAGTTTTTGTGCCCCCCCGAGCAGTGTGACGAGCAATACGTGGTACGTGTAAACGTGCCCACTGGTTCATCACAGGAACGCAAAATTCGTAACTGGGCAACACTCGTCGAATGGCTGCAGGAAAGCGGGCCCCTATCCGGGCAAAGGGGGTTTACAGCGAAACCAAAGCAGCGTATTTTGACTGGGAAAAGGAGGGACAATCGTACAGGCAAGGGTGCAAACCAATGCGTGCAGCTACGGGCGAGCACTCGTGCAACAGCTGGTGATTCGGCGAGTTTGGGGCGTTTTGCAGGATTCATATCAGGCCTTGGCACCCGGCCAAATAACAGCATGTAATCACCGGTGCAGCGTTCGCCCAAGTACCGTCTACAAACGTTACGCAATCTCCCCGCTCGCGGACCCATAACGATGCCAACACATCACGAGCTATCGCAACGCTCTCGGAATCACAGCGACAACAGCGATCGATGGGAAAGCGACCAACGCCGCGCGTTCGAAATCGATCTTGAATTCGGCATGGAAGCACCCAATTCAGGTGAAACGGATGCGTGAACACATGTGTGAAGACTGATTCACGGAGGGCAACATCCACCCAATAGTTCTGTGTATTTTGCTAGTTGGATTCAAGCCCTTTCCACCAACAATGATCATTTCAGGGGTATGGGATAAACGAGAATGTATAACGGTGAGGCAGGACAGGACATGCACCTGAGGGGGGCCAAACACCGAGCCTTAGCACGCGCAGGGACCCTCTGCGGGGTATGCACCGAGCGCCCGGTCGGCCTCCCCTCCAGGGGCCCTCTCGGTCCCCTCGTGGCTGGCGCATGCAGCCCGCGTGGGCGTCGCGAGGATGAAGGATGAAGCAAGAAAGAGGATAACACGGTCGGATCAGTTTCGAGCATTTCGAAATGCGTTCGCCCCCATACCTAAAGCGTCAGTCATTATGGCTTCGCCGCTGTCAGCGGTGCGGCGTGCTGAGCCCCCTCGCCGGCCCACCGCGGACCATGTGCTGGCACACACGTTGCGTGCTTTTACTAGCTGTGGTCATTTAGGCGTGTGACTGGGCGTTGGGCAACCGGGGTCGTGACCACCAGGTGCAAAAACAATTTGTTAGTGCGGTAAATTGCCTTCGCAATTCTGTGCAGTCCAAAGCAGCGTACAGCACTGTATATTCTTCTCCGAAATGCATATCTCCTCCGGAGTTTAGGATATATGCTCTACGAAAAACGTATGGGGGAGGGAAAACCCGACCGACGCGACCTCGCAAAAACATTCCGCCACCGCTGGCCAGAGCCGCGCTCGGCGCGCCGCACGTGTCCCGCGTCCATACCTGATGCGTGTCCAGGTCAGCGTTGAGGTGGGTCAGCAGCGAGCAGTCGTAGTGGACGGGGGTGGTGGGCCAGGCGCGGGCCCGGCCCTGGTCGGCCCAGCTCAGCGCTTTGAGGGCGAGCGCGCGGTTGGTTCCACCCAGCGACAGACCGTTGGCGTCCCTCAGACGGACACCCTGTGCCGCGCACGGGCGCGCGTCAGCTGGCAGAGGGTGCGCTGGTCCCACATGCCGTCAGATCGGGGGGTCCATCGGACAGACACTCTGTACCACACACGGGCGCGCGTCAGCTGGCAGAGGGTGCGCTGGTCCCACATGCCGTCAGATCGGGGGGTCCATCGGACAGACACCCTGTGCCGCGCACGGGCGCGCGTCAGCTGGCAGAGGGTGCGCTGGTCCCACATGCCGTCAGATCGGGGGGTCCATCAGGCGGACACCCTGTGCCGCGCACGGGTGCGCGTCAGCTGGCGGAGGGTGCGCTGGTCCCACATGCCGTCAGATCGGGGGGTCCATCGGACAGACACTCTGCCACACACGGGCGCGCGTCAGCTGGCAGAGGGAGCACTGGTCCCCATGCCGTCAGATCGAGGGAGGGGGGGGGGGGGGAGGGGTCGACCAGAGGTGCACCAACACATCGACTCAACAAGCAGACCAATGAAAAGCGGTCAGCGGCGCAGACCAGCAGGAGCGCCGTTCCTGTCCGGTCGTACCCCGTCGCCTGTGCGCACGTGTGCACCCACACCCACCCATACGCACGCTCAAACGCACGCTTCCGTGAGACGGCATCAAACCACAACACGACAATCACCAATTACACACAGACCTCAATTATTTCAACTCAGCAGATTACGAGGTCCTGATAATGAATATGCATGTGGGTGCTGATCATTCAGATATCGGACCCATTACTCCCTCTTGAATATCGGGAAACGTTACAGCACCTTCTGAGCTCGTCACACAGGCCGATCACAGGCCTGACGTGGCGTGGGCCGACCGACATAATAATGGAGGCGGCAGTCCGTATTGTGCGGATAATACCACAGCCCCAGCTAATGGAGCCATGCGTCTTTGAGTGCTCACACAGAAAGTGTGGCCTGGTAATATACGCTGACAAATACAAATTCACTGAAACAAAAAATGACCACCGCGGGGAAATCCGAACGCTCAAGACAAATTATTCCAATATACGTATTCCATTACCACAGCACCAACATCCTATTACAATTCCATCTCTAATGCATGCAGTGACATACAGCTGTGATTTCATCACGGTCGACTCCTGTGCCACGAGCCGTGATTCGGCGAGAGCGCGACGGCAAGGCCTGACTACAGTGCGTACCGCCTCGTCCATCTCCTGAAGCAGACCGCGGGCAAACCGGACGTTCTCCGTCGTCTTCGGCTGCCGGCCCAGGCACTGGAACACCAGCGCGTAGCTCTCGGCGTCTGGCGCCACCAGGTCGTCGCGCATCACCTTCAGCACGTCCGAGACGCGGTCCAGCTGGCCCTGCAGGGCGGCGGATGGCAAGGAGTCCGTAGCGGTCAGCAACGTCTCCACCGCCGCCGCAGACACCGCGCCCAGCACCAGTGGCCGCCATCACCAGCACAGCGCGCCCCAAACGGGGAGGCCATCACCCAGCGATCACGCCACGGAGTCACACCGGTGTCGCGATGTTCCCCTCACCTAGCGTAGGACGTGGTGCGCCGCGCGGAAGTCAGTACGTCGCCGCGGGAGCAAAGCTAGCCGATGTTTCGACAAGCTCTCACCACACTGCTTCCGTTGTGTTCAGTGCCCATTGGGGTGTGAATGGAAAAGCAGAAGCGTGGACGACTGGGTACACTTTCGCGTGGTCTAACATGACGTGTCGTTACAGAGGAAAGCTCCGACCGCGGACCCGACACGGGCCCGCCAATTTGGGACACGGTCATGGTTACTACGATATATCGACAACCAGAGCAGATCAAAAGCGTGACACGATCGACATCCGTGCTTGAATACACCACCCATATATCCCCAGGTAATCTCAACTGTTCGACGCATGACGGTTCCAGCCTTTGACCGGAAGCTCTGCCGACGTATGTTCGTCTGGGGTGCATCACGCAAACTGGTTAAGTACTAAATCATACACGACACGTCGCGGCTGCGACTCGTACGTACGGAAAATTAGCTTCCATGCCTAAAAATTTCACAAAAAACGGGCCATGCCAGTGGGACACGGACCATTCTACGTGTGGGGGGTAATAAAAAGCATCACCCCTGCAGAAAATACCGCCCACAGCAGGTTTCGGCCCCCTTTTCACAGCACAAACTCCCCAGTAGACCGCGCCCCGAGCGTGGCCCACCTTCTTGGCGAAGCCAGCCAGCAGCGTGTTGTGGAGCCGCACGTCCCGCACGTCCGTGGTGCGGTGGAAGTTGCGGCTGAGGTTGCGGTAGTACAGCAGCGTGTTGTAGGCCCTGTTCACCAGGCCGCTGTTCACCTGCCCAACCGGCCACACAGGCGTCACAGGCAGAAGGCACATGCTGATATAGAGCTTTCCAAAATTAATGTTTTTTCCGCACTAGTTATTTCCATCACTGTTATCCAGCTTTACTGTTCTACGCCGGCCATTTCCTTACACAAACTTCCAGGTAGCAGTGCAGGCTGGAGAGGAAGCTGGCCTGCTTGCCGGCCTTCTGCATCTCCAACAGCTTGGCGGCAGCCACCTTCTGTCGAGCCCCCGGGCGCGGCTGACTGGCGCGTTCCTTCCTGCGGGACGGACAGTGTTCCACTGGGAGGCCGATACAATGGAAACAGGACAAATCCAGCGTGATAAGTTGGAAAACAGGATCGGGATACAGCGGAAGCGGTGAGATAAAGGAAAGTGCTAACTTCAAGGTTGATATTTATAGATGAACGAGCGTACGAGTTGTTCAATAGCAACAAAAAATGCCATTTTCTTGGATGCATCATCAACAGCTCATCTCTTTTTCTGTCAAATTCTTTCTAGATTTTCTAGATTTCTACACAACATTTTCTAATGAACCCTAGGCCCGGGTTAGGTTAGGTTAGGTTAGGTTAGGTTAGGTTAGGTTAGGTTAGGTTAGGTTAGGTTAGGTTAGGTTAGGTTAGGTTAGGTTAGGTTAGGTTAGGTTAGGTTTACCCTCAGGTAAGAAATTACCCTCACGGTACCTTGCTCCTTGCTAAGAACACACTACTTGCGGCTATCTATTTTGACTTATCATGCTTCTAAAGTAAATTTGTGACAACGTCGTCCTGTCATGAACGCTATCAAAGCTATCGATACCTTGCTACGCGCAAAATACACGGAGATCGCCCACAAGGCTGGTAAAAATATGTTTCCAAAACCACATTACCATTTGGTGGCATTTGGATACATGGGGCCATAAGTTAAAACTAGCTCAAACTTAACTGATGAAACGTGATTTACGGACTGGCCTGTGCCATACTCGGGTTAAATCCATATTCTTATCATGCCAGAACGCGTCATCCGAATTCCATTTATCGAGGTGTGCCAAATGTCACACTATAATCGGGGTTCTACACAGGGCCAAAACCGTTCCCACAGCGGCCGGGCCGGGCCGATGAGCGTACGCACTTGCGCTGCAGTTTGCGGCTGAGATCCAGAGCCGCCGCGTCCTCGTCCGCCTCCTCGGCCTCCTCGCCCACAGCCGGCTCGAAGCAGCCCAGCGGCGAGACGCGCAGGGCGTCCGAGAGCGCCTCGCCGGCCGCCTCGTCGGCCTCGGACAGCCTGGCGTCGGGCGGCACCGGCGGCTGGGCCGGCTCGGCGCTGGCCGGGCCGGCGCGCACGCCCGGCCACAGCGCCGGGTCCAGCTTGGCCACGCGCCTCTGCACGAGGCTGGCCGAATTGGCGCCCACTGCGAGCGGAAACACAGCCCGTGTTGTCGTCGATTGTGCCATTATTCTAACTGCCAATCAGGAATGGTCACAGGAGCTAGTCAACAGCATCTGTATGTAACGGACGATAAAACGCCTGCTTAAGTTGACAAAACGCACATACCTGCCCAATGTTAAATGTGTCCAACATTCACTTCTCTGCTCATGTAGTGATGATCTCACGATGTTAAGCTGCATCGTGCCATTGTTTTAAGTCGTGTGCCAGTGCTAGAGCCACCGCGATGGCTGCATGAGGTCATACCTTGTAAAACCTCAGCATAGTGTTTCTTTGGTTTCCGCTTTTTCTTTGCAGCTTTTGTTGGAGGGTTCTTCGTTGTATCCGAAGACAAATATCTCCATATCGATCCTGGGGGATTTCCGAGTCGAGGTGAGGACACAGTTCGCACATCAATATGGCCTGAAACGTTATTTAGATAAGCAATGAACAATTTGTTTTTTGGAAAAATGAAACCCACATTGTATGCTTTACATGTGTGCACAAGTACATGTTTCCTTGGAATACAAGTGCACATAACACACAGACACAGACATGAACACACACTTGAAAGCCTGCTTTAAAGGGCACCATGCTCGAAATAGAAATAAAGTAGAAGAAGCCATATATCATGGTCTTTTATAAGTTGTGGTGCTTAACATCTTATACTTTGTTATCTTTCCACTGTGATTTGTTAGTTTCCCAATGAACATCTCCTAGGGCCATTCCTGTCCATCCTGATGGCTCATTGATTAGAGGGCCTGCCTTCCAATCCACACAACCATGAGGGAGTTGCTTTAAGGGCTCCTATTTGCCCTTGACAGATGTCCCAAAAGGGGTGGCAGCACTGCAGCTAAAGGTCATCTGCCATCATAGGGCACAACAAACTGTGGCCAGCATTGCAGCATGTTAAATTCTTGTCACCAATTTCAGCTTTTAGCATTGTGCTATCAGATGAAAGGGGCCAGGGTTCATACACCAAGCACTGTTTAGTGTGGGCTCTGTTTGCATAAATCCTCACATCCAGGGGTTTGGACAAAAATATTATTGTCTGATTGTCTGATTCAACATCTATGACAGCCTGTCACAAAACTTGAAATAAGTCTGATTTGTCTGTTACTGGGCATGTGGAAAGGAATGTCTTTGCATTCTACAAGAATATACTTTCTGCATATGTGGGGTAAACATGGTGTGCAAAGCCATTTGAAGGCTATTTCCATTTACCACACGCATCCATAAGTACAGCAATCTAAACTTTAAAACCACACCCTTTAGACAGTTCACACCAGACAGGGCTGTAAATAGCACCACTAAGGCAAGTGTGCCATAATTTAGGACTATTCAACATGTGCCTACTGAAAATGCAATATAAAATCCTAGCACTCCGCAGCCTGTGAAGGGTTTGACAAGACAACATATGTAGACAGTGGGCTGAACATCTCCGAACTTTTTATATTGAGAACTGACTTTTTCCTTGTCTACAAAAATCCATCCACTACATAGAGCTACGCGACATTGGTTCCCCAATCTACACACATTCATGTGCTACAGACTGAGCACAGGTCAAATTACACCAAATCTCAGATAATTTTTACATAAAAAATATCTTGACAATACTGTAACATAAAAAACCTTTGCAACATCATCACTCCTTGAGAATGTGGGCCCATTTGCCTTTAAATCAGTGGTGGCCATATAACTGAACTGAGTGCGTGGATCAACATGTACACACATTGAAATCGCTGGCCCAATATCGCTGCCAAACCACACATATCTGGTTCAACAAACATTTCTGCAGTATGAGTCTTTCTTACTTGGACTTGAAATAACTTTAAAAAGGGCTAGACACCCTGGTTGGGAATTTCCTGTGCCGTAGCTAACTGCCAGTTATGCGATAATTTAGTTACAATGAACAGTCTCTTCCTTCTTCTAGGTATGCATGTACCTGCTATAAAGCAAAACAAAAAGTAAGGATAACTTACTTCGTCCCACAGTGCAATTTACGTAACGGCAATACATGTCCTCGACGGCTCGACCACAATCGTCAGCATTTGGCACCATGGGCTTTTCGACATGTTGTTTTATGTCTCCGGAGCACCAGAACTGTACCAATTACCAAATTCAGTCCTCTTTCTAGACTAATGAGGATGCTATTCTATAATTGTGTTACCTCTGACTATAACAATAAACCATTCTAAATTTGAAAAAGTATCTTTGTAATTTTAGAATTTGACAATCAGTGATTGAAGGAAGCACCTCAAATTTGAGTTGCATCGATATCAAGCTGGTATTATGTTAAGCTTAGTATGTATTAGCACAAATTGTGTCGCCTCCCATTCTGTTTGAAAACATTAGGCCTCATTTGCGCCCTATATGCGAGATTTATACGCGTATAGGGCATGCTGTTTCTTTTGCATCTCGGTTTTCTGACCTATGGCCGCTTAAGCCGCCTGTATGTAGGATAAAGTTACCAAGCAATTTACCAACACTCCAGGCAAGCTACGTGACGCCGCTGGTACTGGGCGCCACCTCCCCCCCCCCCCGCGCTGCGAGCATGCGTGGGCGGCTACAGGGGTGTGGCACGGGCGTCGATTTGTATTCTTTTGTGAGGGCCCTACCCCCCCCCCCCTCACACATGTTAAGTAGGGTCCCCCAATGTTGGCTTGGCCCCCCAGTGTTTTTGGCTGGAATACAACAAAAAACAAGTAGGTAATAGATGATCGTAACACAAAGACTATCTTTTTTGGTCTTTCTGCATGGTGGCGTCTCGCACCACTCTCATGGCAAAAAGTCATGGCTGCTCTCCCCATAAGATGCAAATCGTAACAGCTGAGCGGATAAACGATGCCATTAACTTCCCATACCTATCGCTATGAGACACGCAACGGTTTGTGAGCTTAAAGTGAAAAGCTCTGGAATATGGGGATGGCCTAAGTCCTTCATGGCTTACCCCATCCCCCACAACTAAATGCGTACCGCCTCCCATGACCGCCAAAGAAGAGTGCCATCGGCGCCCTAAGGTGGCGCCTAAAGGGGCACCTTCACGTGCCGATCAGAACAGACCTAGGCTTCCAGTGCCAGCCCCCTGGATCCAGCCCTGCATGGCTTCTACACTGCCCAAAATTAGGGACTTATAAATTATACAAAGATGAAAAACATATATTGCATTATATCAGAATGTAGTACGCTAAATCTGGTGAGAATAAAACGGGGGAGTCAGTTGTCGGTCCTTTGTTTCAGCCTCAATATTTTACAAAAATTGGCATACCTAGGGTGTAGTTTATTATTTGGTTAGAGGCCCCAGCGTCCCACCCATCCCCCCAATTTTGAATTCACCCTGTGCCCAGCTTTGAGGGAAAAGTGGGCTAAATCCGGGGAGAAACCCGTTTATTGGCGAAATTTGATGTAACTGTTTCACGGTTCGACCCCAGCGCACTTTGCAATTACGTAAAAATACCCTTAGGCAGGGGCACAACCAGAGCCTTGGCAGGGGGTGGGGGCCGGGGCTGACAAAGGGCCCCCCAGGGGCGGATCTAGGACTTCGTCTAGGGGGGGGGGCACGGGACATTGTGGCGCCCCCTGGAGTTTGGGCCCCCCTCCCAAAAAATATCAATTTCGGTCATAACATTTTAAGAGAAGTTGCATCGAATATATATATATATATATATATATATATATATATATATATATATATATAAGCAGGTGGGCGTGCTGCTACGCATGCATATGTAAGTTCTGCCCTCCCGGTGTCTCGTCTCCGGCTCATTAGTACACTCAGTACGTCCAAAGTCACTTCCGTGTTTGGCACCCGTCACAGACACTCCACGCAGTCCGTCCCGCCGGCGCGTCCATCCTCGCGCCGGCGGCTATCCGAGTCCTCTCCTTCTTACTTCACCTTTCCTGGCCCCCCAAGCCGCGTGCCTCACACGGGGCGTCTGGGCCAGGAGGAGGGGAACGCGAACGCCCCGAAGAGGCGCTCGCCAAACTAAGCAAACGTTCACTGGTAGTACATAGGTGTTCTCTGACACCTTACACATACACAAGTGCATATAGAGTACACATAAGTGGCTCTCGTCAATAAGTATAGGGCCCTCAGAGCAAGCAAAAAGAACGCGAGACCAACGTGGTAGGCCCCTGAACGATCGGTAGTGCCCCGGCAAGCTGACATACAAGGCCCCGGCCATAGCCCAGGACCCTCCGAGCAAAGCGGAATTATCCAAGACCACGAATTAATACTCCTGTGCGATCAAGAGTGCACGGGCAGGTTAGCAACACGAGCCTCGATGGAAGTAAAGAGTCCTCCGCAAATGAGACCAAAGGGAGAGAGCTCTCAATCACAGTAGAGGACCCCTAAGCATCGAGTGTCTCTGTGCCTTACCTTATAAGAGTCCTAGCAACAGCACAAGGCCCTCCAGGCAAGTGGAAAGAGCCCGAGACTTATATGAAGGGCAACTGAGCGTACCCTGGCAAATGGGACCCCGGAAAAAGAGTACCTTTCGGGCGAATGGGAAGAATCCGTGGAGGAAAACCTGATCAATCAACCGTACTCAGGCATGGAGGCAAATAGCGTCCCAAAAGCCCATTGAGTCCTTCGAGAAAATGCAAAGAGATCAAGGACAACGTGGAAAGCTCATTAGCGATCAGATTGATCCGGCATGTGGACATATAGAGCCAGGCACCCAACAGCGTAATGCCTCTAGACCGCGTAATGAGCCCCAAAATTTCCCCAAAGCAACACCTTCTCAATCAACGAAGAATGAGCTTTGGGCTGGAGTCTGGAGTAGGGCTGGAGGGCTCACCGTTTCGTACTGGGGGCCTTGGCTGGCACAGGACCCTTCTTTTACCTCAAGGTTGGCACTCATCATTAGCTCTTACGTTGTCAGAGGGCCCCGACCAACGCAAGAGACCCTCTGCCATTCGGGCTCCCGTCCTCGTCCATGTCGGGAAAATCTTCCCCTGACCGATTCGAGGCCCCCCTGTTGGCACAGAATGCCCCGGGGCACTGCAGACCCCTGAACAATACAGGAGCCCGACCGATGTAAATTGATGGCCCGGCCTTGTCCCTGGAATGATAGCCGCCGGAAATGGACCCTACGAGCTCAGACCAACACAGAGCCGACTGTTCGTTGTTCGAGATCTCTGGTCGAAATAGAGGAATGTTGTCTCAGGGGTCCCTATCGGTGCGAAAGATCATCTTGCTGACATTTGGGATCACAGCCCTATGGGCGGGGGTCCTTCACGTGGCCTACAGCCAGCTCTTCGGACCCTTCAGCCATCCCATCGGTCCTTGATCTTTGGTCTCGAGAGGCGCTTTGGCCCTTCTTCGGGATCCCTTAAACATCGTTCCCACTCGGAGCCACTTGCCGCCACAGGACGTCTGTTCGCTACTGCGGCCCCTTATCGACACAGGAACCCCTCATTGTGTCAAGGACCTTGAACATTGCAAATCGCGGACCCCGGGCTCGTTTCCGCGTGGGTAATGGGTTTAAAGGGCTCAGACGTACATGGAGTCGACTGGTGTTCGTGGTCTCTGACCGACTTAGACATCCACATTGTTTCAGAGGCTTCTCAAACGGTACAAGAGGACCTCTGACTGATATATTAGGCCACGACCCTACGGGCCGCGATTCTTCATGTGACCTACAGTCAGTCCTTCGGTTCCTTGTGTCCTCCAACCGGGTCTTTGATCGTCGGTTCTGGTGGGCCGCCCGGGTCCCTCTTCGGGCCTCATCGAACACTTCCCTTGGTCAGCCCGGGGCCCTTGCGAGCACAGGGCCCTCTGTTAGGCACTGTGGGCCTCTGTCAGATACATGGCCCCCGACCAGTGTAAATCACTGGTTGAGACTTTATGGTTGATTGGGAAGTGAGTCCTCAGGCCCATACAGAAACGGAGCCGACTATGTGGTAGAGTGGTACCTGACCGACATATAGACCCATATCGACTCAGGAGGTCCCCGATCGGCGCAAAGGAGCCTCTGGCCGTTATTTGAAGGCCGGTCTTCGCGGATCAAGGCTCCTGAATAAGACTACGACCAGCCCTTTATACGCTCAGACCCTCCAATCGGACCCTTGATTGTCGGATCCGTGGGTTCCTCTAGGCTCTTCGGGGTTCCTCGAACACTTCTTTTGGCTAATCGGGGCCCCTGTTAGGCGCTGTGGTGCCCCAAGCAAGGTAAATCGCTGGCTCCGGCTTTGTCCCTGTTTGGGAAAATGGGCCCTCAGGCCCATACCGCCACGGAGCCGACTGTGCGTTACTGGCGGTGCCTGACCAAAACATAGGCCGTTATCGACTCAGTGGGCCCCTGATCAGCGCGCGAGGCCCTCTGGCTGGCATTGGAGTGCCCGGCCCTGCGGGCCGGGGCCCCTGAGTGAGACCTCCGGCCGGTTTTTCGGGCTCTTCGGGCCCTCAAATCGGAACCTAAGCGGGGGGCACGTGCCTCCTGCACCTCCCCCTCCCCTCTCCCCGCCCGCGCCGCTGGCCCCAGGGGAATCTCATGCGACGGCCCAATCACCACCGCCCCATGTCTCGTGCCACAGCACGAGCGCAATACCGTACCGTATGGTATATTTCATGAATGCAAAATATAACGCAACTATTCTCGCGAGCTTGCTTTGCCAAGCGACAGAGCTGATGATTATAGGTGAAAACGTACGCGAAGGCTTGCGGCGTGCTATGGACGTACCATGACCGCAAGGATGCCTGATGGAAACCTCATGTGATGTACTGATTACCATGAATGTATGTGGGTATGTAGGAGTGGGAAAAGCAGCTTCATCTGCAATCAAGTTTTTTGTACAGCAGTACAAGTACATGACTTTTAAGAAAAGAGTAAGGATACCCGTCTAATCGTTCTAGATACCTTCCCTTGCCTAGCCAAGTGCAAGTAATTTTTACTGATATGGCAGTAATTTGATATGCTTGCATTTCGGCGCATCGGCTACACTATGAATTTGTGTTTGTTTTTAGCCGAGTCTGGGTCACAATCTCGGAGTGTAGCCTTGTGTAGGAGTTGAGGTGGCATGCGATTGCGGTCTGCCTCATGGCGCCTTAGATGTAATCTGAGGCATGATGAGGCACACGATATATGACAAATTTCGGTGTTCACATATGCCTTCTTCTTTCCTGAGTATTTTTATATTCGATTATTGGTGATGCCTTGTAATGTGGTTGCATATCACAAGGCAACTAGAGTTGTGGACCATACTGAACGTTTCAAGTGAACTGTTACTCCTTGCCTGAGCAGATCGTCACATTTTGCTATCAAGGTGACAGACTGCATTTTATCATATCTATGCTTCACTTGCTTCTTAAGCATGGGCCAGATAATAATTGTTTTGCTTCAGGGTAACCAGACTGTAAAATGCATGTTATAGCTACCATGCCTGATGTAGTAATGTCATTGCTGCAGAGTGGAAATTAAAGTGCATGCCTGCTAGGAATTTTGATGCACAGAGTTTGACCTACTTTAGCCACTAATTTCTGCACATAGGAATGATGAAGTTTTAGGTTTCAGCACATATTAATTGGGAAAGGAGTTGTAAACTTGTAAAAATGATTTCAGGCTGAATGCCAAAATGCCCCAAAAACAATTTCACACAATAGAAATATTCAAAGTTAGCTCAATTTGGTCTGATCTGAATTCAGTGCACAAGAGCATGAGATTGAACACATACTGCATAAGCATCCTGCATAGAGAATGGATTCCTGGCAGACTTTGCTATCTAGGTTTCCTTATGGGAATCAAGTCACTGGTAAATGTGATACCAGTTGAGATAGTAAGATGATACTAGTTAGATCAAGTAGTGAATTCTACTATGCAAGCTCTGAAAACATAGTTAATTTGACTTTTAACTATTCTAAGAGTTTATGTGCACCATCATGTTTGGTCTGTTCCAGGTACCATCTCCTCCAACTTTTGATATCACACACATATTCAGCAATTCCTGATCAGCAATAAGTTTGTTCACAATGGAGGACACAGCTGACAGGACCTCATCTGTGGATGGACTGTTGGGTATGTACTGTTTGTTTGACTTGGGTGTTTTATTTAGTACAACAATGGAATGCTAGTAGGACTTGCAGAATTCATTTTATTTCATCATCACTCACCTCAGTTCAGTCCTTTGCCTGGTTCTGGTTGTGCAAGATTATTTCTGGTTCTTACTATATGAATGGTCAGACTCAGACTCTGTCTCTATTCTGACTTATGGAAACATCAGTCTGTCCCTGTGACATGATATTGCAATGTAGTTCAATTTTTATATCTGGAATGTCGCATCCTGCTGGTTTGGGGTTCAGAGTGCTTGCTATTTGGAGATTGTGCTGTGCTTTCATAGCCCACCAACTAAAGTAGACCAATGCAGCTTATGGGGTAATTTTTCCTGCACTTGTCGTGCCAAACAGGAGCAGGGAACGTGCTCTGTGTGGTGTGGTGAGCCGGCAGCTTGACTGACTTCTGACCTTGTGTTTTGTTTTCCAGTAGTTGTATAGCTTGCCAGGCTCCTGTGCTGCAACAAAACCAATAAAAGACATTGTTTTGTGCACCTTTATGAAGCCAAAATAGGATGTTTTTGTGGATTGTGTCTCATCAGCATACAAGCCAGAAACAAGTAAATTCCACTTGATGTCTTAGAAAGACAGCAATAGTAGCCTCATTTATCAGAAAAACATGATAATGGAGATACAAATGTGTTTTTTGGGCATATTTTGGCAGCATACCCTTATGGAAATGAATAGCAGAAGTGAATTCAACATCACTTGCAGACAATGCTTCTGGGTGTTTCAGGTTTTTGAAACAGCGAGCCATAGTTTTCGCAGAACACCATCATTCAGTGGGCTAAACAAAGAGCAATTGCCAGCCATTACTATGATACAGCACATATCTAACTATGAATTAGAATACATGAAGAATAGCGAACATGCAAACAAATTAAAGTAAACAGGTATTACACATTATGCTTCATTCAAGCATGCAGGTTCAAGAAAACAGTCATCACACGCCATGCATCAGTTATACATGCAAATGATTTAAATTAAACAGGCATCGTGCATCATGCTTCAGGCATCACATATGTGTAAACAATTTTAAGCTGGTACACATCACACATCAAGGCACATATCATGCTCGCATAATCGGCCATGATGAGGCCTGTGCAATAGGGGTTGGTCACAGACTTTTTGTAAGAATAGATTCACTTATTTTCCTGTCTGGTTGGTTGTGTGCACTGCATATATGCGGTATACATCTTGCATTTCAGCCTGAGCATGTTTTTTGCAAAAACTGGTCACCGAAAGCGGTATTGCCTATTTTGTTTTTAGCGTCCCGCAGTTTTCCATTATATCTCCAACGAAAAGGGTTCATGGACTCACCGACATTAAGTATATGCCTCCGATGTGTATCACACAATTTACATTTAAGTTCTTAAACCACGTTTTTTGGTGTGCTTGTGCTGTTCGTTCCGATAACGGCACAATGTTCCTCGCAAATACACCTGATACTTGACGTAATTTTGATCTCTTGGTTCTTAGGTCGTGGATGAGTTGAGCGCATGAGTCGGAATAACCCGTTTCTTGCTTCATCTGTCCATGCAAAACAAATAAGACGTGTGAAGATTTGACATTTTGCTTTGTTTATATATATAAAACTAGATCCCGGTTTGATAATGCCCCAGCGGCTTTAACTGCTTGCATAAAATATATATATCGTTTTTTTCAGCTCACCGAACTCCTCAATGCGTCATTGTTTGATTACGCCATCTCACCTTGCACAACATTGATTGAGAGTCAAGTACGGCCATTATCATGCCGTCATGGATACCTGGCCGGCATCCATGACGGCATCCTGGGTCTCCCCGAAACGGTCCGCACGTATTCGTGGGCGTGTAGCTCAGAAACTGGAGAAGTTTAGGCCTTGCGAGGGGCAGGGCTGTGAACTGCACCGAATGATCTTCAATATGACGATTTCAGCTCAAATGCCCACACAAATATGGAACACTCTTAAGGATGCTGAATATTTACGATCGCTGGGACTATTTGCCGTGGAGCTAAACTGAAAAGCCAAGGCTGTTAGGCGCCCCCATCAAATGCCCAGTCCTCATAAATCGACTTCATTTAACGCAAAAGTACGCCGAGTAATTGTCCAATGCCTTCACCAATAATGTACGGCTCGTTTGTGTGTGAGCCAGCCGTTGGTGGGTTCAGCGGGGTATTGATGAGCATCTATTTGGCAAGTGACTAGATCACAGGCGTTGCGTAATATATGCATCTTTGTAGGTGTTGGAAATGACGTGCTGTGGTAAGCTGCCGCCAACGGTGTGTGCGTTATGCTGCTGACACTAAACAGATAATCGCGCGATGTCTGAATGGTTTGAAAAATTTGTGCTCCAGTTTACGTTGTGTTGTGTTGCACGTCTAGCAGCAGCTTCCAGTCAGCACCAGCTAGAGAACTGGTCACGTGGAGTGGGCCCGGATGTCGTCGTCGTGACGTCATCGATCCAGCATGCTCGGCGATGTCGGCAGGCCACCCGCTGGTGCTGGTGGTGGTGTCGGCACTCTGGGGGTTCACCAACCCGCTGCTCAAGCGCAACAGTGAGGGACTCGAGGACATCCAGGAGTCGGGCCGCCTGCGACAGCTCGCCGCCGAGATTAAGTTCCTGGCCACCAACTGCCGAGTATGTCCGAGGCGACCGCCGCCATCCTGTTGAACCGCAACGGGCTGGGTCAGTGCAGTGGGGGCGGGGCTGGCGGCTGAGTGGCGGCCGGACGGGCGTCGAGTGGTGTTCGTTTGAAGTGTCGTCTGCCATGCTGTGCGCCGCCACTCCCGGCTCTTCGACCAGGCGGGCGTCGAGCGGTGCTCGTTTGAAGTGTCATCTGCCGCGTTGAGCGCTGGCGCTCCCGGCTGTTCTGGCCGGAAGCAACAGCCGCCGTCACCGCTGCATTAAGCATGGACAATTTCTGGGAGGCGTGTAAATGCTGGTGTTACCCTGGACTTGAGCAACGTGCTCGCTTCATGTGTTCCTATCTGTTCTGTGGGCACTGGCTTCCTTCATATGGACAGATAGAGGCAAAACACGGGTTAGATCCGAATAGGTTGGGGAAGGGAGGGGGGAGAAGGAGCCTCAGATTAGCAGCATTGTTCCGACTGTCGGGGTGGCTCGTGCGGTGTCAGTGCACTGGTGTAACTCGATGACATTCAACGGCCGCATCTTGAAAGTCGGGATCCTGCACCCGTCCTAGGTGCTGAACTATCTCTAAAACAGTCCTACTTCGGTGGCATGTCCTTTGCCCTCCCTCTTCGGATGCCTTCAAGACATTGGAACATGTCACATGCATCCTCACATTATGGCTGATAGAGCTAAGGCATCACACATAATGTGCCTTCGCCTTCCTGGCCGCGACACTCTGGTGCGCGAAATATCGAACATGCCACCTGGCGCTCATCCATTTCATAAATCATGACGGTATCTTCATAACGACGGTAACGGTAACACTGCGGTGACAGCTTCGGTAACAAATGCGGTTGTCACCTCTGGCGGCAGTGTGAATGAAGTGCGTGAGTGTTGGATGATGAGGAGTGGCGTTAGCGGGGCTAACTGAAGAGGGGATTACCACAGTCTCGGTGTATCCGAGCCCGGGACCATGTCTACCGCTGCAGTCCTGGCAGTGGGCGACTCATGCGACCATCTGTAGCCTTGACCATCCCGAAGTGTCGCCTCCCATGCGAGCTGCCACCACGGAGGCCCTAGGCACTTCTTCTCTCCCTCCAATTATGTTTCGGGGTTCTGGCAGCAGAGGGCCAGGCTGCTGCAGCACAGTGGCGCCCTGTACTGCCCTCATGTGTTCCCGTTATTCTCCCATGTCACATTTCCTGCCAGTCTCCCATGTCACCTTTTCCGTCAGTCCCCCATGTCACCTTGCCCGTCATTCTCCCATGTCACCTTGCCTGTCAGTCTGCCATGTCGCATTTCCCGTCAGTCTCCCATGTCACCTTTCCCGGCAGTCTTCCATGTCACCTGTCCTGCCAGTCTCCCATGTCACCTTTTCCGTCTGTCTCCCATGTCACATTTTCCGTCGGCCTTCCATGTCACATTTCCCGTCAGTCTGCCATGTCACATTTTCCGTCAGCTTTCCATGCCACCTTGCCCGTCGGTCTCTCATGTCACCTTGCCCGCCAGGCTCCCATGTCACCTTGCCCATCAGTCTCCCATGTCACCTTGCCCGTCAGTCTCCCATGTCACAAGCTACATCAGTCATTTGGGTGGTCACCATGTTGGCCCTGTCCTGAACAGGGGAAGAGGGGAGGGGAAAAGACTCCACCTGACTGACATCTCTGGAACTACTGGATTGGTTATGTGTCTGTATTTGTGTAGTGTTTGATTCCTCGACGATACCAGCATTTCCAAAGACAATTTAAAGAATTTGTAATAAGGGGAAACGGAGACAGGAACCTTAAATTGAGATATTTTTGATCGGACACAGTTGTCATACTTATCAGCCGATTTCGACGCAAGCAACGCAGGTTGAGGGGCAATGACGGAGATTTGTATATTTCGGCGACATTTTCACCTTAAAAATGCATGCGCGCTTCCGTGAGCTGCAGAACGGGGTGGCAATACAACAGAGGGAGATGGGTCTGTGTTCTGTTTGCTATCAGAGAACCAGGTATAAGCGAAGATTGTCATAGGCGGAGTGGGAGCGCTTATTGGGGTGATAAAAAGGGGCAGGCCAAGTGAGTAGTTGATATTGTCAGCCAACATGCTGTTTTGCGCTTTCTTCCCTCGTGCTCTTGGAGCGAGATCGTGGGTCAGTGATGGGATACGGTAAAGCAACGAAAGTTGCAGTAAATCCGAAACGGCTTACCGGGTTCAAATCGCTTTGCGATGCGTCCAACTGTATGGGAGACGCCCCGAGAGATTTGCTCGCGTCTACTAGCGGGGAAATACCTTCGAGAGGGATTGTACTAACCCTTTGCTGGGAAGGGTTAATGTGTCCACACGTCCAGTAGGTCACGATTTTGTGCTTGTATGTTTCAGTACGTTGCTGCGTTTGTTACCAACCAGCTGGGATCTGTCCTATACTTCGTTGCCCTCGGCGCTGCTGGTATGTATCTCACGCGGAGCATCTGCTACCAAGTTTGCCCGTTGTGTCAGATGCTAGTGTCTTGAAAGTGGCTGGCTTCTTTTGCGCTAGCACTCTTCTCTTCATATGTGGCATGTGGCGCCACGGAGAACATCAGCCATGCAGTTAGTGTGCCTCTATCTCCGGAGGAAGTTCCTCATCTCTGCGCCCACGCTCAGTCTGTCAGCCCGGCCGCAAGCTCAAGGCATCCTTAAGAGTGACTTAAAGTTCACTCTTGGCCACTCTTGAGGATGAGCACGGTTCTAAATATTGAGGACCGTGCAGTTGATGCTCATGAAAGCTTCAATTAATGCTACTGCTGCGCTGCATGACCAGCACCTTTTGGTATCTTCAAAGTCATTAACTTGACGCAAGAACTTTGAAGTCTTGACACCGAAAAACCAGAGTCTGTGTGTCTTTTTTCAATCAAATCAATCAATAAAGTCGTCAATCAATCAAACAATCAAAGAAAGCTTTCTTTATTTCGGCGGCCGATGAGTTTTTGTCGTCTTGCTGCTTGATGATGTTTCCGTAGTACGTCCCCAGGGTACCCTCGTCTCAGCGTCGTATCAGCTGTCGTATCGCCACCACTGACGATGTCGTTCCCGCTGCAGATCTTTCGCTGGCGTCTCCGATCACCAGCGCGCTGACATTTTTGTTTACACACATCTGCGGCGTCCTGCTGGGGGAGCCCATTGGAAATAAAGCGCGTGAGTGATCAGGGCGGGGACTTCTGGCTTTACAAGGCGTGGTGTTGCGGCCTTCTTCCGTGTATGATGGTATTGTTGCCATCTTCCGACGAGGATAGATTGGTTGTGTTTTTATTGTTTGGTGCAACAGTTGAAACAGTATTGTCATGATGGAGATGCTCGTACGTTGATGTAGTGTTCGTTGCACGTAAGTCATAGACTAATGCGAATGCTACGTACTTATAGCAAGCGCAAAATCTTGTTTTTGTGGATTTATTTTCTCTTCCATTTCGTAATGGTTTTTATGTTTTGGCGCATTTCTTTTATTTTTAAGCAGTCATATTCGTATTCTTTTTGAAATATTTAACAAAAAGCTTTAGTGCATTTTGATCACCCTAGAAGCTCACTGCATTTTCGGGACATATCCATGGCCATGCAGGCATTATAAACGCAAACATGCACCCGAGAGACAGAAAAAATGTAATTCTTTAAACTAATTTGACGTCGATACGCTGACCTATTTCGTGTGAAGACAAAGCTTCGCTCAGGGCTCAGCATCAAGTAATTCATCGACGGAGAGGCCGTGTGAAAAAGGAAGGGCGTTCGTCGATTTATGTACCGCTGCATCACACTTTGAACCGCAGAGTGAGCGTGTCTACTTTTGTTCCGCCATGGCAGAAACATTTGCCTATTGCGCAGAATGTGAGTTGTGCTGTAGCTCAGTGTTTCTCTCTCTGACCCAAGCTTTCTTACTCCAAAGTTGTCTTTTTGCCCCTAAATGAGGGCTGGGACGGAGCGAGATAAAAAAACTCATCCGTGCACTGTCATTCAAGGCGGAAAGAGCATATTTGTGATCGAGTCCTTTGCACGCACACGCACTTCCCCGTCATAATGCAAATATATGTTGTATGGTTTCCCGTACTGAAATATATAATGTTGTCTGTACTAATGGCGCGCGTTCGTGCCGTGTTCCAGTGACGTACAGTGGCGTGGTGTGCGTCATACTGGGCGTCAGTCTCTGCATGCTGGACAAGAGGACTCTGACAGCTGCCAAGCGACGACAAGCTCAGATGCAGGCTCGCGGCAAGTTCGGAGGAGTCCTGGGCTGTTGTGGGTACTCGGGGGGGAGGGGGGGGGGGAGCTGGCGTCTCGTGGTGGGGGGGGGGGAGTTGGCGGTGGCGGGGTGGCGGTCACAGCACGCGCCGAGGTGTAACGCCCAGGTAATATTAGTATGAAATGAAATGCCGTCGCTGACACACCCACTGCACATACATTCCCCTTGCTTTTAAAATCATTCGCTATGATGAGCAACCAAAACATATCATAGGAAAAGTATTGTCTTCTGTAACTTCTGGAACGGCCAATGCCCTGCCCGTTTGCGCGATACGCAAGTTTTGTTTGGTGACAATTGAATAGAGACTGCCGATTCCTCCCCGAAAAGAATCAACCGTTCCCCAGCCCCTCACCAGTCCTTTAATCAGCCCCTCACCAGCCCTTTAATCAGCCCCTCACCAGCCCTTTAATCAGCCCCTCACCAGTCCTTTAATCAGCCCCTCACGCGTCCTTTAATGAGCCCCTCACCACTCCTTGAATGAGCCCCTTTTCAGTACTTTAAGCAACCCTTTAGCCCTTGGCGTGCCTGAGCGACAAAGAGGTGAATATTGACGGCAAGTGACGTATAACATTCTATTTTAAAGTCCTTGAGTTTTCGTCGGATACATTTTCCCGAGAAGTGAACGGTGGCGAATTACGATGGCACCATAAGGCACCATTGTCAGCGACGGTGTTTCAGTTTACGGTGACGGTGTTTGGTCAGATTGATGGCACTGAGACAGGGAAGGCCCAAGGACGGACCGTAACGCTGCGGGTGGCAGCAGGAGGCCGTGTGTGCTGCTGAACTGTGCGAAGGCTGCTGTCGTGACAATGGTTGCTGCTGTGCACGAGAGAGGACTGTATGCCCCTGTCATGTTCTTCCCATATTCCGACTAGTGCCTCTGACAAGCGTGAGGAAAGCGTGTGTTTGCGCTCGGTCGTTACGCCGTCCCTTGTTGGGACGGTGTGTTCGGACACCGGCCTGACCTCCGATCGCGGCCCGATGGGTGACGGGTCAGCCGTGTGGCGCCAGGTCTGCCAGATGCGCGTCTCTCGGTGTCCGTGGAGATGGCTCGGTCAGCCGCCGGCTTTGCTGCGTTGGATGAGGCCGGGTGGTGTCATTGTTCATTGTTGCCAACCCCCGGACCTCATATACCTCTTGCAATACAGTAGCTTTATTCGCCATGATAGATCTGTCGTTGAGCCCATGTGCGTGATCGCGTACTTTCTTGTTGATGATACGTCGCACATTTATTCGCTGTGGCATTTGCTCAATATCGACTGTCAAGATGAGTCTTGGACGGACAAAATGGCTCTGGTGGAATGGAGTTGTTTTCCGTGACGTCACCGACTGGAAGCAGCTCCGACGGCTGTTTGTTTCTATGCTAAATGTCACGTGGAAGATTGCCTGGCCGTAATTGCGGAAGAACGTTGTGATAAAAGCGGATAAATTTTGGTGCAGCGGATAGTATTATTTCCCTATTTCTGTTACGTAGGACTTGCATTTATTAACAACTCTCGTCATAATTGACAGCTTAATATTGCGAGTGGAACTCACTTCCCGTATTATTAAGAAACAAGCACGTCCGTTAACCGCAACGCACTGAACGAGACGTGTTCACTGACACGCTTTCAAAGTACTCCCATATTTGTACTTCAAGCAACACTGCAATGACAGAATATGAGAGATCGGCTACCCCACCTCAGAACGACCACACCTGCACGTTGTGAAGTCCCAGACCAGTTCAAGAACTAGCCGGTTTGTTATCCTCGGTGGGTCTGTGTTTTGCATCGATCGATCGATCAGGGGCGTAGTGTTTCTTATTCAAGTAGAGAGCCCGACCCCCTTAACTCGAGCTCCACCTCCCCCCGCCTTTTGGGAGAAAAGGGGTCAAATCCGGGGAGACGCCCAATTGGCGAATCTCGGGCGGATTACACAATTTTCACGTTCCGTCCCCCCCCCCCCCGCTCTCAACTCACCTTTTCATACGGCGACCCCGTTTAAGATTATCTGCGCCGTGCGAACTTATAATTACAGCTCCAGCCGACTCAGGCTCGCCGCCCACGACTCACCGCGGGGCACAGTGACCACAGGTGGCCCGCATGGTCCAGGCCACAAGGTCGAAAGCGGTCGATTCAGGGACAGAATCAGGCCCGGGGCCTGGCAGTAGTAAGCGTGGTCCCTCTTCAGTTCCATGCTCTGGTCCAGGCGAAACTTTGGATGCGGCGCAGCTGCGTCGCTGACTGCACGGTCCTTGTGAACACAGAGATATTCTGCCTACACGAACTTTAGTCCAGCCACGCCACCTGGACCTGCTTTCAGGACGCCGCTTTCTGTCGGAGGCCACCGCCTGGCCTTTGGCGCCTGAGCCCGAGCATGTGGACTGTAATATGACCTCTTGTCACTTGAACCAAAGCATGCGGGGAAGCACCGCCTTCCCCGTCCTTTTCCACTCCGCCGCCTCCTCCGCCCGCCTTTGGTAGGACTGCTTCGCGGTCGTCTCATGAGTTCTTTCGCATCTCACCGCAGCACACCCTGCCAGATCATGTCCATCTGTTAACCTCATAATAGGGCCACGGGACATCTGCCCCCCCCCCCCCCCCCCATGGCAACAAGGACCAGTTCGAAGTTGCTGGCTGTTGGACGCCCTTTCCTGGACGCTGTCCACTTTGGGTTCCTTTGCTGCCCTCTTGTCCGCTCTTCCTTCTGGATAATTTGGTCCATGGTCAGATCTATCCCACTTAATTGCGCCGACCTTGTGCACCTTATCCAGGTCCAGGCTCACCAGCGACACATCGACGGTTGTTACGCCTCTCTTCTCTGTATGCTTCGGTGCAAGTGACAGAGGTGAGGTTACAGTCCGCACGCTCGGGCTGAGGTGCCAAAGGCCAGGTCACCCCTACAGCTGTAGTTCTCTCGGTCACAGATCCATGGGCCTGCTCCTGCAGGGCGGGCTACATCAGAATACAATTGTCATCCTGTGGGTACACATCCGTAGCTTTCAGCACTGGACCACTGACAGACCCCATGCTCCACTGGCACGGAGTGTCAGCCTGAAACCAATTGTTTTGCGCGTACAGCACGACAGCTGCCATGTGCGGACACCTGCGCAGACCATTGGGACAGGTGTGCCTTCCAGAAACAGGTGTCTTGTCCTCAGCCGTCAGCTGCGACACATCTGATAGACGGAATGGCTTCGGAGCGGCTTCCAGATGGAGCGTGTCACTGATATGGCAGTTTACCTGAAGCAAACATCCCAGAAATGAGCATTTGGGTGACAGGTGACACCCACAAGACACCCGCCACAGGGGCGTTCTTGGCTTGGAGCGTTCCGTTCCGTTCGTGGCTTGTTCGCCCTGTGAACGTTAAGGCAAGATGCCGTGTCTTGCCCTGTGTCTCCACAGGAGGAACTCGGCTCGTGCTGGAACAGCTGGCTGTACAGTCACGCCCATCCAAGGTCAGACACCCCGAGCCGTGACCACGGAGGCCCGACAGGCGCGACGCAGGAGACCAACTCACCGTGGCAGACGCTCGTACCAAAGCAAGCGTGACTTCAGACGTCATCAGAAGCGACTCGGCCAGTTACCGAGAATCGATACATGTGCCGTAAACACTGAATAGCACGCCAGGGGTGCAATTTCCTATTCGGGTGGGGTATCCCCCGAGCTTTGATTAGAAAATGGACTAATATCGAGATGTCGTTTGCTCAGCGCGGTGTAATTTTGTGAAGCTACACACCCAACGCAAACCAAAGTCTGCTGAGCTCCGTGATGGAATCGCTCGTCGCAGATGTGATTTGGTTCTCTATAAGAGGCAGCTAATGAAACCTCGATTGAATCTTGAATGAAATCTTGATGGCCACAAACTTAATCTAATCAAGAGGCAGTCTAGAATTTCACTGACTGCGCTGTTGTTTTTTCCGACGATCTGAATTGTGGTATTCTGTCTGTCTCGTCGTCATCCAAATGAAAGCTGGTTGAGTTTCTTCCCAGTTAGGTACTCATTGGGAACCGTTTTCAATGGCAGTGGTACCCGGCAACCATCCATTAGCGTATTCACCAAATCCAACAGACGGCCAGCCTTTTGGCCAGGCTGTAACGCTTAGAGGCATATTATACCTCCGTTGAAATTGCTAGCTGGCGTAGAGTGGATGAGATCGAGCGCCAGCCTGATTGCATTTCAGCGCAAAGAGCCTTAACCAACAATCTGTGCTGCCCGCAATTTAGACCACGTTTGTCAGGCGCGCCCAGGCGGCGGCGAGAGGGGCCCGTGCCGTGGCAGCGAGAGTGCTGAAGCTCTTGAGATAAAGGCTAGCGCAGCACCCGACGAGCAGCTGCGTTTAGAGTGGCATTATCTTGGAACGGTCGGGTATTTAAGAACCTCATTGCATTCGTTGCACGCCCTGAGCACGCATCATATTGCATTTTACTGGGGTTTTTTTTTAGTTGTGGTACATGAATCGCGAGTTCCTTCGACTGGAATTGTAATAGCCCCTGTATGGACGACTCTTAACACGCGTCCGGGTGGCCGGCTGGATACCCTTCGTTCGGGGGGGGGGGGGGGGCTCAATTTGACCCCTGAGATCTCAAGAAGAAGAGAGCTAGAAGCATCCAAATTTACAGGGTGTGGTGACCTGTGCGTGAACTCACTTAGGTCAAATTTTGAGGTACCTAGGTCACGACCTTCGGGTCAAATAAGGTCGAACGAGGCCAAATTCCAGATTAGGCTCCAAAGTGCCCCAGAACCTAGATAACTGTTTCTAACCAAAAGTTATCATGCTCGTTCAAGGTCATTGACCTTGTTTGACCTTTTTAAAGTCATGGTGACCAAAATCATGCAAGACTGCTCTGAGTTTTGCACTTGAATAAGTGACAAAGATAACGCTAGACATTATGTTCAAATGCAAGACAGTATGTTCCTAAAAACAAAATGTTGACCCGAGTTATTTTAGGTCAACGACCTTTTATGGCCCCTGAGAAGTCCATGGAAGATATAGAATGGGTTTCCTGCTATCAATAAATTCGAAACGAGCACCAGCAACTAACCCATACAGCAAGCCCTAGAGCAATAAAACAGGTTGGTTTTGACCTTGGTCTGACCTTCATGTCTGACCTTAGGTCGACTTAATTTGCTCATTCAATATTTGTGTTGCCTAAGAAAGTATCTCAGAGGTGTGTGGCTTCGTAGAACACTTCGTCATTGCATCAGAATGAACGGTTTCCCAGAAATTGCCTTCGCTGAAACCATGGCCTGCCTTTGGGCTGCCATAGGTCAGCGACCATACAAGGTACACCAAAATTTTTGTTGTCAAACGATCCGCTATTTAATTTTCTACAGCTATGCAAAATTTGGCGCGGCTACGCGGCGCCGCTCGAGAACCATTCTGAAAAGCCTTCAGGGGGAGGTCAATTTGACGCCCCATCCGAGCGCATGTTAACAAATGACTGTAACTGTGTAGTACATTGATCGCGAATTCCTCTGACTCGATTTTAATAGTCACTGCGTGGACGACTTTTAATAAATGACTTACTGTGCAATGCATTGATCGCGATTTTTTTTGACTGGATTTTAATATTTACTGCGTGAACGACCCTTAACACGCGCTCGGGTGGGAGTCAAATTGACCCTTCTGTAGGTTTGTCCGAAATGGTTTCCGAACAGTGTGGCACAGCCGCGCCAAATTTTGCATAGCTGTAGATAATTAAACAGCGGATCGTGCGTTATCAAACAATAAGATGTTCCTGGTGAAGTTGCTGAGCTACGGCAGGTCAAAGTCAGGCCATGGATTCAGCGAAGTCAATTTCTAGAGAATCACTCAATCTGATGTAACAACGGAGTGATAGACAAAGCCATACACCTCTGAGACACTTTCTCAAGCAACACAACAATTGAATGACCGAATTCCATTGACGTAGGGTCAGGTATAAAGGTCAGACCAAGGTCGAAACCAACCTGTTTTATTATTCCACAGCTTGCAGTATGGCGTAGTTTCCGGTGCCCATTTCGAATTTATTGATGACAGGAGGCACATTAAACATATTCCATGGACTTCTTCAAGATCGGAATAGGTCACTGACCTAAACCGACCCAGGTCAACATTTTATTTTTGGCAACATCCTGCCTAACGTAACATTTGTCGCTTATTCAAACGTAAAACTCAAAAGCAGCCTTGTATGATTTTGGTCACAATTACCTTCGAAAAGTCAAACAAGATCACTGACCTTGAATGTGTGTGTGGCCTTTTGCTTGGAATGGGTATCTAGGTTCTGGAGGCACTTTGGAGACCAACTTGGAGCTTGACTTTGTTTCAGTTTATCTGATCGGAAAATTATGAGCTAGGAGCCTCGAACTTTGACCTAAGTGAGCTCACGTACAAACCAGTGCACCCTGTGAATTTGGCACCTCTAGCTCTCTTAGTTCCTGAGATCTCTGGGGGCGGGGGAGGTCAAATTGACCCCTCACCCGAGCGAAGCGCATCCAAACGGCCACCCGGGCGCGTGTTAATAGATGACTGTAACTGTGACTAGAGATTGTGAGGAGCTATCTGTGGTCAGGCATCTATAAAAAATACGAAAAAGAAAAGTCTGGCAGTGGGAACCAGGTACGTGCCAAGCGACCAGAATTTGCACTGGGGGAGGATGCTAAATTATCTCCGAAAACCTGTGAGCTTAGACCAGCAGCGATATCATCGGGCAATTAATGGCTCCCTTGACTGAGGAAGATGGTCCTGTGCCCCCCCCCCCCCCCCCCCTCTTACCCCCTGACCACGTCCGTAACTGGAGGTTGATCGGTACAGGTGAGTTTAATGATTAGGGTAACGATGCCACCAAGAAGTGATCTTCATGCTCGTGACGACTCTGCTGGCTTCCATTCTGATAGGCCCATTTTCAGGAAATGCTACCACAAATGGGGTCCAATAGATCGCACACAATGAAAAAATATCGTCTGGCCGGTCTATTTAAAAGAACAATACTTAAATGTTGACAAGCCCACGAGAATATGTTGATGCACTCAAAAAAGCAGCAGGCATATCTATTTCGTCTGATATCTAATCCTTTTCA
Organism: Pollicipes pollicipes; assembly: GCF_011947565.3. Lineage (NCBI taxonomy): Eukaryota > Metazoa > Arthropoda > Thecostraca > Pollicipedomorpha > Pollicipedidae > Pollicipes > Pollicipes pollicipes. The sequence continues at coordinate 29,313,214 of NW_023596818.1, read as the reverse complement.
TGCTGACGGGCTGACAAAAAAATCCTGGGAGCAGTGTCAGCCGGTGCATGACGTCACAAACTGGGTCGTGATTGGGGCTGGCGAACGTGCTGACGACAGATCAAACGATGCAGCAGTCCGAGCCACGATTGCCAAAGGGGCGTCATTCAACGCGGCATGGTCGATTTACCGGAGCCAAATGCGCATGGAATCTGTGGCTCATCAACGTCGTGACCCACGAATGAACGAGGTTTAAGGTGGTTTATGTTTGGTTGCCGACACATCAAATATCATCTATCTCTTTACTCGGATCACATCAGCAATTACAGCGATCGACGTGCCGTTGTCGATTTTCTCGCGGTGAAAAAAGTGTGGAGCATGTGAGTCATGAACGGCCTCGTTCGACCTATCGTCAGCACGTTTGTCAGACCTGATCACGGCCCAGTATTCTCCTTACGTCATGTCATGTGAACACAAAGTCACATGGTTTTTGACGTCATGCGCCGGCTGACGCTGCTACAAGGATTTTTTGTCAGCCCGCCAGCATGGGGAGAAGATTAGATATCAGATGAAATAAATCGCTCTCACAAAGAAGCGCGAGTTTAAGATGGTCCATAGGGTGATGGCTCTCACGTTTGCGAGTACATCGGGTAAAGAACACTTGCCCCTAGTTTTGGGTGAATGCGACAGGATAGATAAGAACGGACTTGGGCTGCCTAATACCAGGGTAGTCATGGAAAGGTGAGTGACAGTGAGTGGTGTGATGAGTGATGGTGTTGCCCAATAAATTAATAACCTTGGAGGAATCATGAGGCGTGGGAAACAAGAACAAAGCGCCTTGTCCCGAAGATGGACATCGCCAGCGCAAGTGGGAGGTGCATAAAAATTGCGTTCGTGTCAGTGCGTGTGTGAAAAACTTTTTCCACAGAAAGGAGTCAACAATTACAATGAGAAAGGAAAAGGTTGCAATGAGATGGGAATGAAATGAAGCACTCAACTTACGGACACCACAGATAGCAATACCAAGCAGGTGCCACATTCCTTAAACCACGTTATAGGTAGTGTGCCAGGCTGTAGTAACGCTAAACGGTAAAGGAAGAAAAGGAATGTGAAGTTAAAAACTTTCCCTTTAACCCACACATAGAACCCCACGTCAGCACGGATGACGCTACGCATTTCAGCTAGCAGTTGTGCTGAAGACAGGTCGAACAGGCCCACGGTTGTTTAGTGCGTCAAAGCCAGCAATGCACAAATTTAAACTTTGTTGACCCATGGGTCATAGCCAGTGGCGCAGGCGGGAGGCACAGCGAGTACTCAGCCCCCCCCCCCTCCCTTGGTTCCGAGGGGCCCGTCGGACCCCTCAGGACCTACGATGGAGGGCCCGATTTAGGGGCCTGAAAGGCCAGCCGGAGCTTGTATTTACGGACAACGGCCCGCAGGGTCGGACACTCTAATGCCAGCCAGAGGCCCCTGTGTGCTGATCAGGGGCCCTTGGGTTGACAAGGACAGTTGCCGGTCAGACACTACCAGTAACGCACACTCGGCTCCGCGTCGGTATGGGCGTGGCCTTCCCCAAGCAGGGACAAGCCCTGAACCAGCGACTTATATTGGTCGGGGCACCAGCGTATCGCAGGGTCCCACGGCGCCTAACAGAGGAACCTGTGTTGGCAAGGAGCCCCGAGTCGGCCAGAGGTAGTGCTGGAGGAGGCCCGAAGATCCTGGAGGACCCGCCGGGACCGATTATCAATGGCCGTGTTGGAGGGCCGGGGGCCCCACGAAGGACTGGCCAGAGTTTTATTCAGGCTGCCGACCTGCGAGGGCGCGCGCTCAACTGACAGTCATAAGTGGCAAAGCTGTGTAAATTTGAGCCGCAAACATTGCCTTGGCTTGCTGGTGCATAGTCACTTAAGTAGTGTTCCACATTGATTTGAGGTTTTGAATTCAAATGTCATTTGGTGCAATTCACAGTTGTGTCTTTCTTAAGACCTAAACTTCTCTACTTTCTGAGCGTCACGCCTGCTTTTTTTTTAAGGAGACTATTTCAAGGTCATCCAGGCAACCGCAGCGCCAAAATAACGTCATTCAAATTCTGCCACCCTATAAGCAATGCATCCACCAAGGCCAAGAAAAAAGTGATTGTCGATTCGTTCATATCTGGCGTTTGTGAGCACGATTTACGGACATAATGGCCGTCAGTTGGCTCTCAATCAATGTTGTGCGTGGTACGATGACATAATGAGGCAACAACGTATTGAGGAGCATATTTACGTAACAGAAAACATATGCTCTCTAAAGAGAGCAGTATTTTCTATTTAAAAGTATACCAATAGTTATAAATGAGCCAATTTCATCATATCTGGTGCTCGCGTCAAATCTTCAACCGTGGAACATTCCTTTTAAGGGGGTAATTCATGGCCACTCAACGTATATATGTGGTAATGAGCTCAATTGTTCCACTGTTTATTACCAGCAGCGATCTTGATAAGCTACCCACGAACAGATCGTTGAATGCAGAGAAATTAGGTTTTGCTCCTTGCTTTGCAGGCTGTTGTCATCTGTTTGAGAACAGGGCACCCACACCACCTTGTCCGCACCCATACGGACTTGTTCTGAACTTTTGAGAACAAATGCCCCAGCGTCTCAAAGCCCTGAAAATAAGCCCCAAAATTATGACCTCGAGCTTGACGGTTGTACGGCGTTCGTTACAATCCATTCCTTTCTTCTCAGGTGAGTGGAACAATAGCCCGAGCGCCAGCCAGTTCGTCGCTAAATTCTGGTACTTGCACGGGACGCAGCAGGAAGATTACAAGGCTGGACCCGTACCCATCCCAGCTGGAGGTCTCAGTCTCAGCCAGCGGGGCGCCGATGGCACATGTGACACCGACAGTGCCGAGGCACTCGATAGACTGGACGATTATAACCACCGGCCGGAGCTGTCCTTCGTGGTCGCCAGTGCCGTTTGCTACATTGCCGTATTCGTTGTGCGAAGGGCACTGGGCAGAGAAGGCTTCGCCCCCTGCCAAGGAGCACTGGTGAGCCGTCAGGAGTCCGCGACCTCACAGTCTTATGCCACTGTCTGCGGCTGAAAAACCGCGGCGCGCTGCTGAATCTCTCCACAGGAGCAGTCAAGAGATGGTCCTCAGTGCTGAGAAGGAGCTCCGCCGCTACGTTGTGAAGCTGGACGCGGCTTACCGTGCGGTGCGGAAGGATGACGGTGCGGGAGGGTGCGGGGGTGTGCCGCATCGGCACCGATGGCATGTGAGATCACGGACGCCACCCCTGGAAACTCCGTACGGTTTGGAAAACCACCTCACCGAGCTGATTAGAATGCTGGTGGTCTCCTCCCGACGGGCGCGTCTTCATCACTAGGCAAAGCTGCACAACACACGCCTGCAGAGAAACAGGATAAGAAACAAAAGCGGTGCTATTAAGCGGATATAAGGCCCCTGAAGGCGCCGGCGTTCTGCCTTCATTTGACCGGTGACGTAACCAGTCGATAGCCTTTCCAACAATTTTCATACCTCTCCGATCGTTGGGTTTGTCCAGGCTATTCCCTGCTCCCTGTTAAGGCTTCTGTTGTACGTGATCTGGGATTTCGTGGGAAGAAATGACTGTTTTGATGAGCGATGTCAAAGTATGTAAATTTGTGTGCGATGTTTCATCGATGTTACGTACCATTTAGCTTTTTAATTGTTCCTAATTTAGTAAAAGTTTTACGGTCAGTTCGCAAAGAAAGTGCGCGCGAACTCCACGACATTTTTCGTGGAGGACGTTTGTGGCGCCCTGCGACGGCCCGGTCGGCGGCTCACGCGCACCTAGAAGCTAGTCAGGTGTCGTGATGGGCTCGCGAAAACTACCTGCTGAAGGGCAATAGATCCAGTGCAGCTTCATTATCAGGTGATCGTTGAATGTGTTGAATCAAGGAGTGTTGCAGCATTCTGAAATAGACAAACCAATGACCTCATGGTACTGCCAGGTGATTCATATGCGCGTTGAACAACAAGGCATCATGACATTGTCCGATAATTTAAATACGAATTTGTGTTATCAAATATGTTATTACTGCTATTGCCGTGATATTTATTGCTGTTTAGGTAACTAGTTGGTCTCGCGTGCTCATAAGTATGTGTTAATTTATTTGGAGCTAGCTAACCAGCCCCTGATCTGGCCGGATGCCTGTTCGTGCGTCCAACATACCTGAGCGTGGCAAGTACTCGTTCTCCTCATCTCTCTGTGAAGGCCGTGGAACTGACGAAGCCAGTGGAAAGGCAACGGAAGGTGACATTTCACGCCAAACACGATGCAGATTCGGCAGCGACTCGTACGTCCGCGCCACATACGTGGCTGCGGACCCGTGGACACCGGCAGCACCACTGCGGCACCAGGTGTGCCGACGTCCGCCCCGCGGCAGTATCAGACTTCGCGACCCTGGACGCCCACCGCGGAATCCGACGCAACGGCGCCTAAACCCTGCGGCACTCGTCCCACGAGTGCCGGGAGGCGCGGCGGTCCCGCCAATGCTTGACGGGCTGCGGCGGAACCGTCCGGCCCAGCGGCGGCGCCGCGGCGGGCATCAGAGATGGGCCCATGCTCCACAGGCTTCCCGAGCCGGTGGCGTCCGCACACATCGGATGCGACTGCGGCCGATCCCCGGGGGCCTATACAGCGCCAATGAGAGAGAAAGATGGCGGCCCCAACAGCGCTCGGTGTGAGCGCGGCGGAGGCACCAGACAGAGGCCCTGCATCAGGGTCAACTTTCCGCGCAGGCAGCAGTCGTGGAGGTCGGCGGCAAGGATTTCCCCATGCGGGTAACCCGTTGAACAGTGAAATATAGCGAGATGCCGGTTAAACGACGCCGTGATGCTGAATGACGATGGAATTGCGGTGCTTAATGTTTCGAGCTATTCTTATACTCCAGAGTGGTGATGCAGGGTGTCTGTCTTGTCAAAAGTCGGTGCCATCAGACTTGTGTTTGTCTCAAATCTTTTAGCCGGCTGATGACCGACTCACTTATTTTGAAATCCAATTCAGCTCATGACTCGCAGCTGTTCCAAGTGTTTTGATTGATCTCAACTCGGACCCATTGTCTGCATTTAATCGCTGGGCTCATGAGTCATGCAGCTTGCAAAATCAAAGATCAGATTCAGTTCTGGCCCATCGCATTATGACTCGTAAGCCATATGACTCATTCATATATGTATGTCGTGTATTATATCATACACTTATCATACATGTATATCGTGTATATCTGCGTGTGCATGTCTGTATAGATGGCATATAACTAGCCCTTAATTTCATGGGTAGCAGCCATTCTTTCACCGGTTTTAGCGTAATATCTAGGAATGTAGGATGTCTGTATCATGAAATATCCTTGAATTCATACAGACATATAGAAATGGAAACATAAAGATCAACATAGATCAGGAGCAACAGTATTGTGTTTGCTGTTTAGAAATTATGATAGTGAACTTCGTGCTAATTTTGCAAAAAGCTTAACTAATGCTGCATTCTGTTCATTTTAACACTCTGGAATAGTCTGTTAATTTGTCATGGACGTGCTATGCTTCCACAATTTGTCATGGGCGTGCTACGCTTCCACAATTTGTCATGGGCGTGCTACGCTTCCACAATTTGTCATGGGCGTGCTACACTTCCACAATTTGTCATGGGCGTGCTATGCTTCCACAATTTGTCATGGGCGTGCTACGCTTCCACAATTTGTCATGGGCGTGCAACGCTTCCACAATTTGTCATGGGCGTGTTACGCTTCCACAGTTTGTCATGGACGTGCTATGCTTCCACATGTTGCCTTTTTCGCTTGAGCCGTGTGAATTACTGACAGAACATTGCTAGAAATGCCCGGCTCACGATTCAGTTCATGGAATTTACGGAGGATGTGATTCAGCTCATAGCGGCATTTTTCCAATAAGCCCACTGAGCTCACGACTAGCCCAAAACGATTGACTCACGAGTCGTTTGATAATTGAGCTCGAGTCTGGGTACACAAGATAACACAAGTCTGGATACCATTGTGAATCATGGACCCAATTTGTGAACGAGGCACACGTCTAGGCTTAACGTGCCTGCAAGTGCATGACTGCAGCGAATGGTCTATAAATTCAATTGGGATTCAGCATTTAGCGCTTTAAGCTTGGCGAGTGCAAACCCGTACATTTGAGTTAAGATCTCCAACGAACCAATTGTAATCATTTCTGAAAAAACAAAAACAACTTGAGCTGTGATCGTCCTGAATCTGGGTCCGAGCTGTCTGCGAATTTGTGTCGGAGTTGGCCCAGCCCCATGGCTGCGTCCGCATGCAGTGGTCACGTGCAGCGGCACGTGCCGCTTTGTCGCGCTCAACACTCCGTGCTGAATGACAGGCGTGCTGGCGTGTTATGACCAGACATGTGCCTGGTTCACAACATCGGTTCCCCGTTCCCAACGTTGCTCTTAGCGCTTGTCCCTTGCCGGTCTGACTGGTGGCCTGGTCATGCCTTTGATAGAAGTATATACGACGTACTGGAATGCCACGTTTGGTTGGATTCACTACACTTTTTTATGCATCACTACTGCGTTTGCTGCGTTTATGGATTTGACGTCCGTTGTCCGCGTCATGTTGTCAGGTTAGGAGGCATCCCACCAGGTCACGCGATCCATGGCTCACTTCCCAACCACCATGTCCAGCTTGGAGACATCCTCCCGTCTCCCATATCCCTTTCCCTATCCCCAAAACCGTCCGGTGTACCCTGGGTGGACGTCAGGAAAGTGGGACGGCGGCGGGCAGGAGCGCCGCGCTCCATCCGAACGGACGCCATCATGCCGGCCCACCAGCAGCAGCTGCGTGTTGACGCCGGCCGCCTCACGGGGACTCCCAGCGCCGAGCCGGCAGCTCGCCGCCTTTGACGGGGCTGGGGATATCAGGTGCTGGCGGGGAGCGGGCGGCGGCGGCCGGCGGGAGCCGGTCGGCGCCGGCGCCGCCGCCGCCCGCCCGCCCGGCGCGCCCGGTCGATGAGGCCGACCGAGCCGACGCGTCACCCCAGAGTCGGCTGGAAATCCATCGTCGGCGCCGTCGGCCGGTCGGTTCGGGCAGCGTTGTCGGCGCCCGCCGGCGGACGGGCGTGGCCGACGGCGGCAGACAGGCGACCGGCCAGTCGCCACTGCGGCCCGACGAGACCGACGGTCGCCATGACAACTCGCGCCGCATGATGAGATGCGCCAGGACTGCTTCCAAGCAGCGGGGTTCGCAGAGATGCGGACTTCAGGCCCCGCCCATTGTCTTTACATGGGATAGCCAAGCTGTGACTGGACGGTACGATGTGACCTTAAGCCGGGAAAGCACAATGGAACTGACCTTTCCGTGCCGTTTGTCGCCCTGGAGATCGAGTATTGTACACTACACAACAGACGGGGAGCATAAATAATTGTCGGTCGTCGCGACATTCAGGTGTAGAACGATGGAAAGACGTAACGAGGAAGGGAGGGAGAATGAGAGAGAGGGAGAGCGGGAGAGAGGGAGAGGGGGAAAGAGAGAGGGATTGAGTTTAATTCCAACAGTGAGTCGAGCTCTGACACTGGCCGGGAGCATGTACCGTCTCCTCCCCCCTCTCTCTCTCTCTAACTCTCTATCTCTCTCCCTCTCCCTTTCTCTCTCTCCCTCTCTCTCTCTCTCTCTCCCTCTCTCACTCTCTCTCTTTCTCTCTCCCTCTTTCTCTCCCTTTCTCTCTCTTTCCCTCTCTCTCTCTTTCTCTCCCTCTTTCTCTCTCTTTCCCTCTCTCTCTCCCTCTCTCTCTCTCTCTATCTCACTCTTTCTCGCTCCCTCTCCCTCTTCTTTTCTGCAGCTGAAGATGAGATACGCCGAAAATTGATGTTCCACGTTTTCTCTCTGCGCACCATTCGTCCGGCAAGACGACAAACCGCAACCGTGAAACGGCAACCGTGTGTGAGATCGAAACCGTTTCACCTTCAAATACATCTTGCGATCACTCAGTCCACCCCTTCCTTGCTTGTTGCGTGGCTAGTGGAAGCGCACCAAAGCCAGCGGCGCCAAATCTCACAACTCAGCTGCTGGACTTAACGCCAGTTTTCCTGTGGTTTCTGGTGTTTCTCCGTCCTTCCAGCTGATGTCAAGCATTACGTGGCCGAGCAAGAACGACGCAGGAGTGAGTGGAGAGGACGTGCATGTGGGTCGGATGAGGCTGCAGTTAAGGGTCTCTCGAATACAGAAGCACTTCCGCACGGCAGAGGGCCGTTTGCAGCCCTCCATCGTTCAAATGGCAGCTCGTAAGGTCTTCCTCGGAGTCCTCCGCCGCAACCGGCACTAAAGTGGGGCCCACGCGAGGCTTCCAACGATGCTGAAATAGCCGGTCCTCATGGTAATGATTTGTTGGTCCAATTCTTGCAGAAGACTCTGCAGCCCGCGACTTGCACCGACCAAGTTTGTGCCGTTGTCCGAGATGGCCTCAAACGGTGTACATATGCGAGCAGTAAACAGCGTGACTAAAAAATTAAATTTCCCCCGCAGAAAGCTATCGATAGCAAGGTCCATTGGGTCCGAGGTCACTGTCGTATAAAAGCAAAGAAGTGCCTTACATGAGACTTAATGACTGTAGTGACTGTAATGGCTGTAATGACTTAAGTGTGAAATGTTGCGGCCCGCGGCCTCTAAGTGCACGGGTTTACTTTGCAGGGAAAAGAGTAATACCGCTTGAACCTGTTTTTCCTTGCCCCGCCAGGACAAGCGAAGTCCATAGCACGCTTGATAAATGCACCGTATGTGGGCTTTGCCTCATTTTCCACCACCGTTTGCCGTCCTCATCATTCTTACGCGAGTAGTGTCAGTTCTCTTCAGGGGCGTTTGAAGGATTTGGTAATGGGGGTGCAACTAAAATATTAAGTTTTTCTCTAAAAAAATACATTGTAGCGCACCATAGGCTCACAAAATGTATTGCATGGCACAAAAACACATTGCACCCTTTCAGTCTAATTATTTGCATGTTTTTACCCCGCTCTTTAACTTTACAATAGGTACTTCAATTCGCGTTAATGTGCGTACAAATTTGATAACGGGCACGTGCTCGCAAAACCGCCCAATACCCTCGCTTGGGGCCCCTCGTTTTCGTGTATTGTGCAGACGCCCTGCTGAACCGTAATTCATGACGATTTTGATCTATATTCCTGCCGGGTTGTGCTGATATTGGCAAACTCTCAAGCACACATTCCTATGGAAGTATAAAAGCTTGCTCAACAGACAGCACGGATGGCCGATACGCGACAGATACACGACAGATACACAGATACACAGATACACGTGTGAGGACCAGTTGTGTGCGTGCATGGAGAGACAATGATCCCAAATGAGGCCAGATGAAACGCGCTGTTGAAGTCGTGCTGGTCATGGAGACCTTGCCTGTGCAGCTGAAGTTCGGCGATTGGCGCGTTGACGGAAACCGGAAAATAACAGGTTTTCGTGAAATTTATACATCACTTCAAAGAATATATTCCTAGGGTCCGGACTGCAAGTCGTACCAGATAACGTTTACTTGAGGCTAAAGAGGCGGCGACTGGGTGGGGGCTCGTGTTGCATGGGGGGAAGCTGCAGTAACTGCAGCCAAGATTGAATTGGCTGCACCCGTAAACCATTTACGAGCGAATAGGAAAGCCTACTGGAAAGGTACTGAAGCCTACTGGCATTGACCGGGGAGACGGTAGAAGACCCGATGGGATGACCATAGTCCAGTTCGCACCCGGCAAGAGCCTGGTGTGGGATGCCACATGTGGCAGACGTGGCGCCTCCAGCGTCACTCCATCTGCGATCACGGCCGAGGCCGTGGCTGGCCGAGCCGTCAGCATAACCGTGGGAAGGAAGCTGGCAAGGTGCTGTGAAAATACGGGTGAACTGTCTAAGATGCATTCGTATTGTAAATCTGGCAAAACGTGCTGAACTATCTGGTCATATTAAGTTTACCATGGCAATGTCCAGTGTGTTCCATTAACGCCGGACGCATCACTCCTTAGCAACCAGCCTGAGAGCGACGGTGAATAGTTTTAGACATAACACCCACAATTTCTCAAATATCCAGATGCCCACCGTACGAGTATGTGCTCTTCAAATATGTGCTTCCTTTGTGTTTAATATGAGCAAATAAAACGCATTGTCCTTGAAAATTCTGTAGAATGTCTGCTGGACAGACTTGACCGTTTTTCCTCGGAGCATATGTAATGTTTTCCTGGGCATATGTAAAGAATCTCGGAAAATGAAAGGCCTCCCAAACTGAGGGCTGACAACCACTTTCTTTAAGATTGTTTCCTCTCATTCAACGGCTACATAGCTAATGTTTAATTTTCAAAAGCTGGAAAGAGGATTTCATGCCGGTCTGTAGACCTCTACTGGTCAGGATCGTTCCCCGTTAGGCCAGAACGGGCTCTTAACAGGCCGGTGTGGGCCATCTATAGGCCTGAGTGAGCCCCTCTACAGTCCAGAATAGGCCCTCGGTAATTAATAAAATGCCCTTCACATGTCAGAATGGGCCCTCTACGGGCCGGAATGACCCTCTACAGGCCAGAATGGGCCCTCTACAGGTCATGACCCTCTATCGTTCAGAATGAGCTCCATAAGTCAATAATGGGCTCTCTGCTGGTCAGAATGGGCCTCTACAGGCCAAAATAGGCTTGCTGCAGTCAATAAAGGACCCTTTACTAATCAGGGTGGACACTGTACGGGTCAGAAAGGGCCTCCATAGCTAGTAATGGCTCCTCTACAGGCCTGAATGGGTACTCCACAGACAGTACAAACCTGAGTGGGTCTTTTCATGCCAGAAAAGGTCACGTACAGTCGGTGGCAGACCTTCCACAGGTCAGAATGGGCTCTTTGCAGGCGAGAATGGGCCGTGCAGAGGCCAAAATTGGCCCTCAGCAGCCGATAATGGACCCTCTGTAGGTCAGAGTGGGTCCTCTACAAGCTTAGAAGCGCCCTCCTCTTTTGGTTAGAGTTGGATCCTATAAAGAGCAGAATGAGCCATTGACAGATCAGAATGGACTTTTGCAGGCGTACATCATGCCTGTATTGTTCAGAATCGGCCATTACTTAACCAGAATGGGCCCTCCACAGGCCCTCCAAGTTCGGGACGGGGTCTACCCCCTAGCTCCCAAGTTGTGGACGAGCTGCTCCTATTGCCTCCTCCCACGTTTCCGTGTACTTGTGTATCAGTATTCGTAAGTTAGTTTGCCGATGCTGCTCTCACAACAAATTTCCACTTTGGGTTCCCATCGGGGTTTATGAATTTCTTAATCCGTTACTTCCAAATTGCCAGCATGCAATGAAACATTCGTTACCTGTCATTGCCATTCGTTACAGCTTTGTGTTTGGCCTTCATTGTTACGTTCTATACCTTAGTCCTGTTATTACCCCCCCCCCCCCCATGGACCAGAAAATAGCTTTCTTTGTGTCTCTCATTTCATGCACTGTGGGCTTCAGTTGCACTGCCTTTAGATGCATTACGAGCAAAAGGGCCCATTTGTAACCATGATGCCGTATTTTAAGGAACTGCCATCTTGTATTTGTCGTTCAAATTCATGGTATCTATTCCCGAGTCGTCTGATAGAGATGCCCCCAGTAATTTTAAAACTTGGCTATATTTCAGGCCCAGCTCTAAGCCTACGGGCTCTTTTTGGGGGCGTCAATTCCTATCCAAAGGGTTCTTGTTTTTTTCTTAATCCATTGGAGATAGGAACTAGATTCAAAACGTTTAACACTTCAGTTTACCTGGACAGGGAGGCTGATGATTCGTCTTCACCATAGATACGTCGTCAATGTATGCTGTTGGCTTGATATTGGCATTTGCAGCCTGAACGTTTTCAACGCCTTTAGATTGTTGATCATGTATTACTCTATCGGCTGGGGGTTGCAAAGCGAACAAAAATAGAAAACAGTTTAAAGAGCATCCCTCTTTAAGGTCACCCTGTAATGAAGTGGGAGGTCGAGAGAAACCCTTTCGGCGTTACTTGTGCAGTTGGTAGATTGGTATTTCTGTTGGCGTATCCATCTACGCTCTATAACATGCGGATCCATTTGTGGAAATGCTTTCAAAAGCCGCACCTAGCTGAGGTGTTTTTAATGAGGTCCCAGTGGATACAACAGTAGACGTCAGGATCTATTGTTGTTTTTACAGCAACTCACCACATCCAAAGAAAGACGGATGCCTTTGTTCATCGCCATTTCATGACTCGGCTTTGTCCAATGAGTAATAATCAATAATAAAGAAATGACATGCCGATGTATTACTCAATTATTTAGTGTTAAATGTGTCCTGCTAGCGCCTTAGTAGGCACCTTGTATATAACTTGTAATAAGCTTGTGCATCGTAGACATTTGACTTTTTGCTGTTTTTTTTCCTATTTGGCATTAGTGTAATGATACGGTCTTTATTTTCCTTCCCACCTACCGGCATCCGCACACTTGGGCGTATGCTTGATATATACGCTCTGCCAGCTGGTTCCAATACGCTTAAGGAAATTACGGAGTGGCAGCCGCTGTCCGGGCAAGTCCGTTTTGTATTGAGAGCGGTGCGTCTCTAATTTCCCGCAGATGGAGGAAGTGTATACAGGACTGACTGCACGCTTGTGGCGAATGAGATAAATGCCAAAAGATCTCATACTTCGTGCAGTGATCTTCTTTGCAGTGATCTTCTCCTGCATTGATTTTCCGGTAGTGATCTTTTTGGTTTATACTATGTTAATTACTCCTCACTGTCCTCAAATATTTTCTAGTTTGAATCATACAGTTCATCATCACTGCTGTGAATGAGGTACGTACCGACGCAGCGCGACAGCGGGAGGAATTCCCAAGTGTGCCCCCTTGCCCGCCGGTGCGCACTGCTACATCCCGGTCTGTCAACACCCAGCTGTCATTCCGAGATTCTACGCGGGCTAGCATTTTGCCATGCTATCTAGACGCTTGTCGTTGCCGCAGCGCCTGCAGCTGACCCACGACATCTGCCACTGCGACATCTGCCACGGCTCCTACCGCCGATCGCTGTGGCCGCGGGACGTGACCTTGACATTGGCGCCCCTCCAGCTGGCCACTTCGATCTTCAGGAATGCCCTGACCCGACTAGATCACCGCCGCTGCACTCGGTCGCCGCGCTCAGCGACCTTGACCGCGAGACCTTGACCGCGGGCGTCCTCGTCCACCAGTCAGCTGACTGCCGGCGCCGGCCCTCGTGGGCGGCCGGCCAGCCTGCTCAGCCCCTGTATCGACCCGGAAACATAGGCAGAGGGAGGGGGGGGGGGGGGAAGAACACGACGCAGGAGAGCAGGACTGCCCTGAGCACGCCGTAGCGAGAGCTCCCGCGGCAGCGCGATCATAGGACGCTCCCTCGTTGAAGCCACAGGAAGCCGTCCCGGGGAGTGACGTAAACGATGCGCGCGGGCTCAGCGTTTTGGTGGTATGTGAGACTTTGCCGGCTTCGAATGGCCCCAGCAGGCTGCTTGCCGCCGCTGCTTGTAGGATGTATATATATATATATATATATATATATATATATATATATATATGCATATATATATATATATATGTGTATATAATAGGATATATATAGTTGCGACCGGTCGGCCCGCCGCGAGGTAGCCCAGGGATGAGGCGATGGAGTCCTAACTGATGGACTCGCGTTCCGTCCTGTCTTACCAATGTAGGAGGGTTTTTTTACCCAGGAAACACAGCTGGCATGTTATCTCGTAGATAACGCTGCGCGTGGGGTCGTGGGCAGGTGCCCAACGCGCACCGCCACCTACAAGATAGCAGGCGTATTGTAGGTACCTGTTAAGAAATCCTCCTGAAATAGTGAGGCAACGCGTCATTTACGTCTCTCGACAGTCGTATTAGAAAGGAAACCGCCCACGGATTCGATCTCACCAGAAAGACTCACCACGACGATCTTCCGTGCCTGATAAGATATGGCGGAGCTAAAAAAAAAAACGCTGGATAAATGACCATGTATCATTACAAACCAAACCTTAACAAGCGTGCATCATCGCGGCAGCTTTTATCACCCACCATCCCACTGGTGTCTCCTCTTGATGCCATCGTCATCCTTTATGCTATTCGCCCAGTGTTTGCTCATCTCATGCGATTTTTCACGTGTTTTTTGCATGAGTCGTTCTGGTGTACGTGAACATGGTCTGGATCTGAAAGTTATTTCCAGCAAGATTGTCTAAGATGTAAAAACCCGCTTCATCGTTTTGTTAGTTGATAAGAAGCTGTTACTTGGAAATACAGAAACTGAGGAAGCCATCGAAGGCAAAGCACTTGTCCTGGTTTCGGGCCTTTTTAAGATGTCCTACGACTTTTAGTTGATGTTCTTATCATAATCAGGATTCAAATATATTGATCCGTATTAAAACCCATTCGCTAATTGCATCACGATGCCCAATTTAACATTAGGTCAAACTTGTAGCAAAGCTTGGTCAATGCAAAAATACCGTGAGGTACTTACTGCTCCTGCGTTTCCGCTTCGCGCGCGCAACCACAGCGCGGCGGCCGGCTGGCCAGCTGGAAGCGCACGGCCGCCAGAACGTCAAGGAAGTCACGCCCTACGGCCACGCCTGATGCTTAAGGGCGTAAACCCTCAGCGGCACGTAAACATAAGAACTAAAAGCCAACAGGGGTTAAAGCTAAAGGCTAGTGCATTTGTAGCTAGAGAGGGTATTGCTATCTGTTCAGCGTGCCCTTGATAAAGTATTTTTGGATTTAATGTTCCGAAATAATTGATATGTATGTGACGTTTCAGACCCATATCAAGCATTTTATGCCCATAGACCAGATTTCTGGGTTGAATAGATGCCAGATCCAGAGGATGGCCATTCAGGTAACTAAATATCCGACAGTATTGAAAGGGAATTATTGCCAATAAAAACTGGTTTCAATCCGGACTGGGTAACAAAATCTAGAATAATCTGCAATAAAATAAGTGATTCAGTCATCATTTGGAAATTAACTGCAAACCTGTGTGCAGTAATGCGTTCGTAACAAGCGATGCCGCTTTGCAATTCTCCCCATCCCTCCCGCTGGTCTGGCCTTCCCGCGACGTCCCATGACCCCGCCCATCGGCCGCAGTATATTAGTGTGGGCAGCAGACTGGATCGAGCCGCGGCTCGGGGCGGACCGGTGCATTCATGAATACGCCCCATGCCCGAGTCTTGACTGGTGGCACTAACCCTGAATGGGAATGACGGCGGAACACGCCACGGAGTGAGCTCGCCGGACCTGGCCCGAGTGACGTCACCCGCTCCGGTTTTCAGCCCAGCTCATCCAGGTCGACAGAGCAGTCGTCTGGCGGCGGCTGGCGGCGGCGGCTGGCAGCCGGTCAGCTTACTCAGTGAGCTGAAGTGGCCACCGCAAGGCTGAACGGTGCAATAAGACCCGCGGGCAACGGCAGCGGTGGTGCAGCGGTAATCCGAGCGCGTCGAAGGGACTGCGGCGTGGCGGGGAGGGGAGAGAGGCCGCCCGAGCTGCAGCATACAGCCTCAGGGAGGCACCTGCGTCGGCAGTCCAGGCTGCAACACAGGAACCGCGCGGAGGCGGAGGGGAGGCGGCGGCCCGAGCTGTGCCACAGGAGCCGTAGGGAAGCGGCGGCGGCCCGGGCTACGCCGCAGGAGCCGCAGGGAGGCAGAGAGGGAGACGGCGGCCCGAGCTGCGCCATGGGAACCGCAGGGGGGGGGGGGGGGGGGGCGGAGCGGAGGCGGTGGTCCGGGCTGCGCCACAGGAGCCGCAGGGAGGCGGGGCGGAGGCGGTGATCCGGGCTGCGCTACAGGAGCCGCAGGGAGGCGGCGAGCGCTCGATGCCGACACCTCAGACGCCCGGCGGTGAGTCAGCTTGTAAAGCCGGCGGGCCGGGCGGCGCGGTCGATAACGCGGCCCAGGGCCGCCGGTACCGCCGGCTACGGCCGGGGCAGCCGCCACTTTACTGACCCCGATGACGGACCGTTCGCCGCTGATTCAGGGCGGACAGCCAGTCGAGCGCCGCTCATCACCGCAAACCAGCGTCGGTAGCTGGACGGCGGCCGCTTACACAACGCCACTCCAAATCTAGCTGCTTTATTCGCGGTGCTCACAGCTGTTTGTCTCTCGAACAGACTATGACGTCGGCCAGCTGACTAGAGGTGTCTGTCGGGACACGGGACCCGACCTCGTCTGGACCAGTTCGACACCCGCGAACGCGGTCCAGGCCGAGCGGAGGGCGCTGGCCCCCAGAATAGCACCGCCCGTGGGCACCGGCCTCGGGTACGTCACATCACGCACTTACAGAGTACGGGAGACATTGCGAACGAATAGGAGGAGGAGCACAAGGAATGTTTCAAACAGCTGCCCTCGAGAGGGCCGGTGCGGGTTATACAGTACACGTAACGTAAAGCCCTGCCGGTCTCAATACTGGCAAGCGAGCTAACGAGGTAAAGCTGAAATTCCGTGGCACATCGTCATCGCCAGGAAATATAACTAGAAACAATGGATAGGACATCAAAGCATGGCACATCACATATACGTGGTATAATCTCATTCGGATATATAGCCGCATACATCACGTCTAAAATGCACGCTAGCTACCGCGATTCACAGTGTCAAACCGAAGCGTATACACAAGGTACGTTTATATACACTTATGATGGCCGACCAATAACCTTTTGTTTGATGTCCATTTATGAGGAAACGCTCAACCATCAAACAGAAACGCCTGCGGCCGCTGGGGGCAGCGCACACCTTGCAGACACACTGTCGATTGCTGCAGTGCCGTCCCCGGCTGGTGCCTTCATTTGCTCTCAAAGTATCGGTAGGTGGGATTCTCATAGCCGTTGACCTGCATCTGGGCCACGTGCGGCTCCTCGGGCGCGGCCGCCTGGTCGACCTCGACGAAGCCGAGGTTGCGCGGCGCTCGCTGGCGGCGTCGCAGCGTGAGCACGCCCGCCACCAGCGCCACGGTGAGCGCGATGCTGGCCAGCGCCACGGTGAAGTAGAGACCGCGCCCGCCGCCTCCGCTCGCCGGGCGACGCACGCGGTAAGTCGCCTCGCCCTGCGTGTGCTCGTGCGACTGGGCGTGCGAAAGGATCGGCTGGACGCGTCTTTCGGCCATGGCCGCCTCGGTCCGGCCCACCGCCTCGTCTTCCATCGTCTCCGGGTCGAAGTCGTCCACCGGGTGGCCGGCCGAAGCCTCCACACGCCGCATCTCCTGGCGCGCCTCCTGGTTGGTGGCCTGCTTGGCGTCACGTGCGCGCCGCTCGTCTGCGAGGATGCGCTGCTTGGTGGCCCGGTCGTCGGCCGCCTTGCGGACCATGTCCTGGACCTCGGCAGCGGCATCCAGCGAGAGGCCAGACGTCAGCTCGGCCGGCGTCGAGTCCTGGCGACGCAGCTCACCCAGCGTCTGAGACAGCTCCGGTAGAATCTTCACCTTGATGGACGGGTAGCGGTCCAGCATGTGCACGCTGTCGTTGACCATGAGGTCAATGTCACGAAGGTGCTGGACTGTGGCGGCCTGCTGGTCGCTGGCCGCCTCTGGGTCGGTGGAAAGGAGGTGCCGGAAGTGGGAGATGGTATGGTGCCGGTCCTTGTACAGGGCTCGCACAAACCGACTCAGGCACTTGTGTACCGAACTGGTCTGCGGTGGTTTCTCATTCAGCGCACGGATAAAGCACGACCTGCTGTCCTTCTTTCGTTCATTGATGTGAGCGACGATCCGCTGCTGGTGAAGGCCAACCAGCTGCTGTTTTTCCGCTGAGCCCTGGTCTTTGAGCTCATTCATCAGCTTCTGGAAGTGGGCTGTCATCTTCAGTTTGAACTTGTCTGCCTCTGCCGGGTTGCTGGCTTTTATCTTCTGGTACTTTTCCTCCAGCTCAGTCCACTTGTGCATGATCCTCTTCATCTTCCTTCTCTGCGCCGTCTCCAGACGCTTTTCGGCCGCCCTGAAGGCGTCATGCTCGACTCGCGGGTCGAATCGGGTCAAGTAAGGGTCCCGGGTGGTCTCCACAGTTTCATTATCTGGCTCCAGAGTGATCTCCTCAGCGTCGATGTTGATCTCGGACGTCAGCTGAGGCGGGTAGTTCTTCTCGAATGGCTGGGGTTTCGGGGTGGGGTCGTTTTCCTTCGGGCAGCAGACAAATTCGACACCAGTGAATATGTCGGTGCCGCAAGGAAGCAGCATAGCAAAGGTTCTCAGATTCATTCTGCGCTCACGGCACGCCTTGTCTGCAGTCATGTTCCACTTATCAAAATCCCAACACCAAGACCCATTGTGGATATGGTCAAATTGGCATGGTTCAGGAACCAATAAAGCGTCTGACTGGAATTTCCCTTCCAGGCATCTGTAAGGCTTGACCCAGTATGACTCCTTGCATTCTTCATGTCCAACCTTGCACCAGTCATCGATCATGAAGGAGTGAGTCGATTCAACGATGTTGGTCACCTCCAGCTTCGGGTACAGCTTTTTGCAATAGTCCAGAATGGCGTCCTTGTTCTGAAGACAGCCGTCTTGGTGAGCCAGATCTGTGACCCAGCGTCCGGCGGAGTCCATGTACTGGTTGTGGTACAGCGACGCCTGATCGCAAACCATCGCTACCTGAGGTTCTGAGCGAGGCTGTGGCGTATCAACACTCGCTCCAACGGCTTCGACGTATCCATCACTGAATTTTGATATTGACAGCAGGGTAACGATGAGCAGGAGCTGCCTCCCCGCCATGCTCACCGTATCGACGGCCGCCGACCCCGAGCACCGCTCTCCCACCCGCACAGACGGCACCAACTACGCCGGAGCGCCCAGCGCCCGTCCCAGCACGACACAGCGCTGGAATCGATACGCCGACAGTGAGGCTTAATGTTCGTGCGCGAGCTGTTCGTCGGTTAGCAAGAAGCTGCCTAACCATAGTTTAGCTGCATTCGCCATGACTCGAACATAACTGACAACTAGGTACAAAAAGACGTGGCGTGAGCCGCGTTCAAAACATCCCTAAAAACATTCCAATCTATACTGCTTAGTATGAGTGTAATCTTCGCAACCAATTGTGTAGATGGGTTTGTTTCAAGCCGCCTACCGTGCACTGCTCTGCTGCAGAAATGACGCTGTGTAGTGGCCAATCGTTATCAGTAGCGGTCTCGGTTATCGGGGTGTTTCAGCTCGCTGGCGACAGATGGCAGCAGGCACCAAAGGCAAGGGGCAATAGCACACAAGGGAAGAGGGTGTGTTTGCGGTCTGTCTCACGAAAAGAATGCAAACGTTGCTGTAGTTGCCATCCACCATCTTGCTCTGGTACTGTCGCCATTAGAAAGTTTTGACGGTGATGACAGCTTGCGCCAGTCGAAATGTGGCTGTCAAAGGTGACGTCATCTTACCACGGTACAACACATTGGCTGCAAAGCAGCATGCAGTAGGCGGCTGGGAGCATATCTTAGAGCGCAGTGGTGATCACGGCGTAATTATATTTAAATGGCGTTAATGAGCACTACCTCCGTAAACAGTGGAAAAGCGGAAGTTGCCGGGTGCATGGGCGTAGAAACAAGAGAGACTAAGCGAACCATACCCCCTCCCATACACAATTGTCATGGTAGAAGGCCAGCAATGTTAACGGGCCACACATTTTCCGATTTAAACTGCGACTAGTTTACTTTTGTAGTACAGACTCATGCGGGTTCACCTAGCTCAGCATTCATGTTACTCAAACTGCACTGGACACAACTGCTGTATGTGGTGAATAGCAGCATCTTATCCCACCATGTACGACGAACGGAAATTTTCAGGGACACTCCCAGGCTACTCTAGTGCCAAAGGTTCCGTTCGGTCTTTTCATACAGCCTCGATACTTCTGTGTGCGCGCTTGCGCATACGTCTGCTTACGTGCTTACTTTGCGTGCATGCGTGACCTCAACATGGGCTCATCGAGCTCAAGATGGATATGCTATTAGCGCTTATATATATATATATATATATATATATATATATATATATATATATATATATATATATATATATATGGGCGGTTAGCGTAGTCCAGCACATCAGGCCAAAATGAGGTTTGATAAAATGCCGGTCTTGCATGTAACTTGCGCAAAATTATCCATTTTGCGCATCCGGTTGAAAAATTTAAACGTTTAATGAAATGCCACAAGTGGGTTAGCGTTTACTATAAGCGCTGTTAATCCACTATTTGCCTGCGTGACCAATGTGTCACTCTTATGTATTTCATGAAATGTTAGGAGAGCATTGAGCTTTTAAAGCAAGGTGTGACCAAATCAAGCATAGTTTTAGTAATGACAGGAATAGGAACCGAGCCACTTTTGCTCTTTGTGCCTTCGTTTTATCGAAAGTAACGAACCTCACGAGCTCCCCATGCGTTAGCCATGTGGTATTCAGCCGTTTCAAAACACAATTTATTTGGAGTAAGTCTTCAGTAAGGTGACGGGGCGTTCGAGTATATCCTGGTAACCACTCCTGTCAATACAAAGATCAGAAAGCCATGAGTTTGCCGCAGGCATTTATGAGCGGTTCTGGTTTCAGGGACAGCAGGTCAGCAGGGGGGCGCTCGTCAGGCAAGGGCAAAACGGTACAATGCTATGATATGCGCCACACAACGCGAGCAATGCGTTCGTCTACATGTCCAGATGTGGCGCCCTGTGTTAACGACAAGACTGTAGCAAATGATGAAGTTTGTCAGTCTCGCACTAGTTAAGTTTTGGGGAAGAAAGCTGTCGCATCCCATCATTGAGTACTGCTTGTGTTGGGCCGTGATAAGCATGCCGCTGTCTTCCAAAACACGAACAAAGGTGCTCCTCCCAGCACAATTTAGAGCTGGATCCTGGTCCCCGGTGGATCCCTGGTTTGATTCCAAACTGGTCGTGTGGTTCTCAAAATTCTCCTCGGGGACAGATGTCAAATTTTCCCCAAAACACTAGAAATATGTACCAGATTATTGAGAATTACACAATATCTAGTGCATGCGTTTTCGACCAGGAGCCTGCCTCTGATTAGTGATTACCTGTTTTTTATGCCATGCGATGTAATTTTGTGCATGCGATAGGTTGTCCTTGTAATATATGAGCGTATCGACCAGTAAGGTAGGTAAACCATTTCAGAATGTGTGCCTTACAGTACACTGAGGGATTTAAGTGGACAGTTGTGCTACCCGGTTTGTGTCAATGTTTTCCGACGGCAAACCATCTTTTGACGCTTAGTTCCTTTAATCATCAGTCATCGTCATTTTGTACCGTCAGCGGTCATCCACCCAAGTAAGTGTTGTTGTGTTATGACAATGTCAGACTTCCAGTACGCGGTATTTTCGCTGGCTTTGTCAGCATTCTTCCTACAGTCAGGTACCGTCCTATCACGAGTTTGCTGATTGCTGGGACTACAATTTTTCAGTGTCTGGCAGTGCGAACAGTAGGATTCGTGATGAAAGTGTCGTTTGAAGGATACTGGTAATACATGATTCCCAACTTCCTACGGTAGGACTGGCTCATGTGCAGATATGCGATGCATTCACTGCAAGGTTATAAATAGCTATCTCTGCTCACAAATGAGCCAGCGTCAACATCTACCGCCCACACAAGGGCAAAAGTGAGCTTCGGCAATCCATCGATCTAAGCAACATCTCGAGAAGGCTCCGTGCTCCCAGTGAGGCTCCGTGCTCCCGGTGAGGCTCCGTGCTCCCAGTGAGGCTCCGTGCTCCCGGTGAGGCTCCGTGCTCCCAGCGAGGCTCCGTGCTCCCAGTGAGGCTCCGTGCTCCCAGTGAGGCTTCGTGCTCCCAGTAAGGCTCCGTGCTCCCAGTGAGGCTTCGTGCTCCCAGTGAGGCTCCGTGCTCCCAGTGAGGCTCCGTGCTCCCGGCGTACCATCACTTTTTGTTCAGCTGACCAGGTAATCATATTGAGGTCAATAGGGAAGCTGCCTGTGCTGCTAGATAATTCCTGTTATGTTTTGTATAGGATGATGGAATGTGGTATGGAGGTGGTGTCGGAGTGGTAATGGTGCAAACTTAACAGGGTGTAAGAAACCTGGGCTGCAGTCGCAGCGATAGTGACTTGGCTTTAAGCCGCCATGCAAAGGCCTGGTCATTAAGCAACATGATGAGCGGCTAGTCATAATAAGCAGCCTTTTGTAGCTTTGACATCAAAATGTTGCTTATTCACATGTGCATGTGTGTTTGTGAGGTAGAAATCAATTTCACGATTTTATGCTTTTCCTCTTTTTATTTGTGGAAGTGCATGGAAGTTTGCGATGGACGAAGTTGTCGTGCATCATTCAGTAATTTACGAGACTTGAGAGGGTCATCTAGCCAGCCGACGTCAAGACCTGAAGGATCATCCAGGCAGCCGACGTCGGGACCTGAGGGGTCATCTAGCCAGCCGACACCAAGGCCCGATACGTCATCCAGCCAGCGAACATCGAGACCTGAGGGATCATCCAGCCAGCGAACATCGAGACCTGAGGGGTCATCTAGCCAGCGAACATCGAGACCTGAGGGGTCATCTAGCCGGCGAACATCGAGACCTGAGGGGTCATCCAGCCAGCGAACATCGAGACCTGAGGGGTCATCTAGCCAGCGAACATCGAGACCTGAGGGGTCATCCAGCCAGCGAACATCGAGACCTGAGGGGTCATCCAGCCAGCGAACATCGAGACCTGAGGGGTCATCTAGCCAGCGAACATCGAGACCTGAGGGGTCATCTAGCCGGCGAACATCGAGACCTGAGGGGTCATCTAGCCAGCGAACATCGAGACCTGAGGGGTCATCTAGCCAGCGAACATCGAGACCTGAGGGGTCATCCAGCCAGTGAACATCGAGACCTGAGGGGTCATCTAGCCAGCCGACATCCAGTCAACGCGACTCGGGGTTGGGGCGTTCGAGTTGTGCGCATTGCGGTCCGGCTGTGTTTCGGACGCCCGAGTTGTGCGCCCAGCGGTGGCCATGCGGCGTGGTTCGGGCGCCCGAGTTGTCCGCCCAGCGGGGGTCATACGGCATGGTTCGGGCGCTCGAGTTGGGCGCCCAGTAGGCCCAATGTGCTGTAGCTCAGGCGTTTGCGTTTTGCTGCCGCCCGAGACAGCCCGACCATTTACCGCGGTACCGTATTTGCCGTGCACCGTGAGCGGTGGCTTTCCAGTGATCTAGCGGCTGTATGGCTGGGTCGTACACGAAGATGACACGCGATGCTCATGCCGTTAGTCTGGGCCGTCGGCGCCACCTTCTGATGATTGTTGATGGCTTCAGAATGCGGTTTGGTCACGATTCGGACTGATCAGGTTGATTGTGGATTCCTCCTTTACAAGGTGGGGCTTGTTAAACGACCGCGGCCTGGGATGCGGAGTCCTTTCATCCAAACTGCTGATGGCCGAGACTCGTGTAGTAGTGTGAAACAGACGCGACGGCCACTTGGCACGCCTCTGTTTGTCGATCATGCGGTGGCCCGGCGCATCGGTGCCTCCATGTTTCAAAGATTCGCCAGATGGATGAGTCAGAGAGCATGCACAACGCGAGAAGTCCGTGGCGCGATCGCGGCTCTGGTCACGCTTCGCGCGCTCGAGCTGGCTGGCTGCGCGAGCGCGCGCTGTCGAGCGCTCCGGCAGAGCGTTCCATGTTTGTTTCACTGCCGACGATGGTGTGCACATTTGCAACGTGTGCCATGTGTAAGCACGAGCAGTGATGATTTATTCGCCATCAATAAAAGACGATGCACCTTTCTGTCTACGTTTGTTAAGGGCTTGTTACGTTTTACGCCCCATGGCGGAATGAGGAAAGCCAAGTTGTGTAATATTCAACGCATGCCCTTCGATCACTATGAAGTGGATCACTCACCGCTCCAGGTGATCGGGCACATTCTGTTCCGCTGGCACACGCGGCTCGAGCCGATGTCGCTCACATATATCAGCCGTAATAATGTCATCATCGCATCGCTTCGCAGTTTGCGAACTCCTCTTCGCCTACTTCATTACCGAGTAATGGACGCCACCTCCTGACGTGAGATAAGTCTGAAACGATATGTTTGAAAGCGCGGTGCTAGGCATGCTCGGTCGTCAGTGCCCGATACAAATCCTTCAGTACAGTTGGGTTACCCAGATGAGCATGTTGCGATCTTGAAGGTTGGGCCCAGAAACAACCAAGTTTGTTTTGTGCACGCTGGAGATTTCCAAGTTCCAGTCACACTGTGCTTTTCATAACTGAAATGAAATACAACGAATTCAATCTCAGGAAGACTTGTGGCTGCCTTGTAAACGTGACACCATTTTGGGTAGTTTCGGCTTCATCACACGATGTGATGAGTGCATCCCTCATATGAAATAATTCAAGAGCCCTAACAGGACATTCTTCACACTTTGCTTTCAAACGGGTGATATGTTTTCGATGCAATGCGCAACGTTAATGGAAAAATTAATACATTTGTGCTATTTCTAGTTCACCTGCAGCACTTGATACCGGGGCAGCCAGTTAGCCGCGCTATATAAAGGAATTACTTGAAGTTCCTTAGCTCTTGCCGTGATCATCCCAAAATTGGGTCATTCGGCTGTGGAAATCAAAACTACGGCATGAAAAGTTTAAAATTACCTCGAAGTCATCAGGGCGAGAGTTGCATCAAACGTGCGATCAGCTGTTTTGTGAGAGCAGTAAAAGCTGATAAGCCTGATAAACTATGGCGGCTCTGTAAAGGAGCGCAAACAGAGATTTAAGTGGGGCGGAGTGCAAAACATGTTTTAAGTGAAGCAAATTTATGGAAAATGCTTACAGCCAGAGGAGCAATCTTATAAATGTTTTGGAAGACACAAGTTAAGTATTCCTTATTGATGTTTTGAACCCAGTACTTGCCCAATAAACTTCCGCGCTGCAGAAATTTTTGGTCACAACGGTTCGGAAGAAAAACTAAAAAGGAGATGAGGGAGGAGCAGGTCAGAAAAACTAAAGGATAGGTGGGTCGTGGACTTCCACATGGAGGACATAGGGTCCCAGCCACTGCTTGTGTCTAAGAGAGGGGAAAGGTGCCAACCAACCATCACCTAGTGGCATTACCCGGGCAGAACGTGGATTTCGATATCGGGGAACACAAATTTCCAGTCATTGCCTGTATATCAGGGCAGAGACAGGTAAGAACGAACCATTACCTAGCGGCTAATACCAGGGGCGGCGCCACCGATATTGAATTTGTTAGAACAACATTTTGCAGAGGCCTTCTAGACAAAATGGGATGTTCTCTCAGAGGCTTTCCCGGCAAAACTTTCCCAAATCCCTTAATCTGGGCGGGAATAGGGTCAGCACCCCCCCCCCCCCCCTAAAGCCATCAGTTTTAGCTCCCAAAAACTATATCTACCGTACCTTCCTGAGGAAAATAAAGTTCGCAAGCTCGAAGTTCTTTTTAGGTTTTTTTAGGGAGGCAATATCTGTTAGGCCACGGAGGACAATAGGAGAAAACCACGGAGGACAACAGAAGAAAACCACGGAGGTCAAGTTTAAACGAAGTTAATACCAACATTTGAAATGTTACACTGTTAAGCAGTGATTTTCTGTTGAATAGATAAATTTAAGTCGGGACAAGCAGCAGAGCTGCTAAATGTCCTTTTGGGTTTAATTGGTTGCTGAGTAGCCTCACGTTTGCTCATTTTGCGCAGGAATTGATGTAAAATTGTTGCGTGCATTTTGGTGTGTTCTGTAAGCAGCCAACTCGGAGGCACAATATTTGTGTCCAGGTAATCTGATCAGCACCAGCCTCGTCACTTGAAGAGGGTCAAGTCCGCGGATATGTCGGCTCCTAATCGTCTGGCGCACATTACGCTGAGATCAACAAATGTTTAACGATAAGAACAAATCACTGTTCTTGAAACGAACAGAAAATAAGATTTCTCCAAAAGTGATGTCCCAGGAAATAGAGGGCTGAAGAGACTGTTCCACATTGTTATGGTGCTTTGAACTGAGACAGTCATTCTCATCATTTTTCATTCCCTGTAGTTCACAGCCATGTCGGTTTTACGACATCAAATCCGCTTGATTCGCAACTCGGTGAACTTGGACTTGTGCAACCTGTGACGCGCCGCATGCGGGAAAGTTACCCGGATATGTATGACGTCATGGATACCTCACCGAGCACCCATCTAATTAGCTGCTTTGAGCCCATGGTCAAGTCATGGCAAATATGGCAACGTAATAATTTATGTCTGCGGTGATGCAGCCCCGAATGCCCCAAAGGCATCCGGCAATTGGCACATAAATTTCGCTGCTGATTGCATGTGTAGAACACGAATCATGCTTGGCTGCATTATGCAATCCAGTTCTGGTACACAAAGAGTTCAGCTTATTTAAATAATAGTTTTCTGAGGAAATATAACGAAATATGTCAGTCTGGCAGTCCTCATTTTAGGATAGAACCCCAAGTGTTTCAGGTTCTAGTATATGTGGGCTGCACATTTTGCCTGATAAAGAAATTTGGGAAATGAACAGACCGTGTGAATCGGAATGCAGCCTGTCACGGCTATATGCATTACCCAACATGGGATGGTCATGCAGACATACATTTTCATACTTCTTCCACTTGACACGCCACCCGTCCAGGATCGGTGGGGCTTCCCAAGCGGAGTGTGGGACGGCAAGCAAGCCGGCCATGGTCAGGAATCCCCCTCGCCAACTCAAACAAGACCGTTCGGCCGAACGGGGCTTGAGGGAGAACGCGGTCCCGCCCGACGCTCCGGCCGATGGGCTCGCACCGTTGACCGGATCTGCGGGGGACCGACAGTGTGCGTCACCCGGCCAGGTGGATTACAATGGGAAAAATTACGCTACCGTTTTCCACTGGGAACGGGCTTGACTTCTTCCGAAGTTGGCCATCACGTCAAAGGGAAACGCCTCCCCTCCACCGGCTGATCAAGATGATTGGACGCGAAAAGCCAGATCACCAGCGGAACATCTTGCGCGCAGGCGCGTTTGTCTGACATGAAGATATGTGCCGCTCCGCCCCAAGAACCCCACCGCGCCGGCGCCGCCGTCACCCCAGCTGGCATCAGAAGCGCCACGCCACGTGGGAGCTGGACCGGAGGGGGACGCGCAGGGCTCGCCCGAGGCGAGAGTGGGCGGGCCTTGCGTCGTCGCCAGCGACGCAACGCCCGAGACCTGGCCCGGGGGCACGTTGGGGGCTGAACTCTGGAAGCAGCGCGGGCCGGCCCGGCGACGCATTGGACGGAAGGGGCGAGGCGGCAGATGTATTGGCTGGTGCTCAAGGCGAAGGTGGGCTGACGGAGTTGGAAGAATCACGGAAAATTACGGATGGCGAAAGAGGTCTACAGGGGAGTCTTTCGTGGCAGCCCCGAGGGGGCGCTGGAGGAAAGAGGAGTCTCCCGGGGAGTCCTGAGGAGTGAGGAGCGCGGAGAAGTGGTAATGACAACCGGGCGGCGACATCCGGCCCCGCGGACAGCGGGACACCGGCGACAACATCCACGTGTGAGTCCACAGGCTGTTGTCCCAATCCTTACCGGCCCATGGACGTCTGACGCTCCCGTGTCTCTCAACCCCTCCCCACCGGGCGGGCGCGGGCCATGGCCACCTATTCCCTCCCGTGTAGTTGGGGAAGGGGGGGGGGGGCACTGGCCAGGCAACCCTCCCGGCTGGGCAATGCATCTCGGGCGCACGCCTGTAATTAAGGGGGGGGGGGGCGCGACGTGTCACGCGGTCCGCCTATGTCTCGCGACTTTTTTTTGTAAATACGGGTGGCAGTCTCCGTTTCAGAGGGTTTAGCGTGGAAGCGATGCTGGAAGTATTTTGGCCAGGCGGTGAGAGGGCTCTCACGCTCGGCGTGGATGGGTATGGTGTCCGAGGTTCGTGATGCGCGCTTTGGCGCAACGGCTCGCCCGGCAACCCGCACCGGGACTATCTGAATTTTTGCCGCTGGAGACGGCCACGCGGAAGCGCAGCGGCTCTTCATGGCCCTCGTCTGTCCGGCGTCGCGACCAGGCATGGCGTATGGGCCGCGTCTGCATATTCCTGAAGGTGTCCTTTGACTATGGCGTAAATGAGTTGGCTGTTGAGACGGCTTGTCTTTTTAAGATTCTCTTTTTTCCGATTGCTCGGGGTGGTCATACCTTTGCAAAACCTCGTCCAGCGCTCCCGCGCTGCTTTCATCAACGCGTGCTGTCTTTTCCCTTTATATAATATCGCTGCTCCGGCCCGGTTTATCAACTAATTTTGCATGGCATTCGTGTGCGTGTATTTTGTTTTTCTGTTCTTTTTTGTTTGGTGGTTAATTACTTTCTTTAAGCAACGTTTTTTTTTTGCTTTGGAATCGACGAGGTCAAGTGCCGCCGGACTGTCGGACTTTTGTCCGGTACGCAACACGCCGCTCTTTCCTGAAGATCGGATCGTATAGGGACCGTAACTGAAGGATAACAGGCGCGGAACGCGCCCGACCAGCGCGGGTCAACTACGGCAGCGTCGAGGAGCCAGACGACCGCAGTCCTGCTTTTACCCAGATGTACGTCTCTGTGTAGCGCGATTCGAAAGCACAGCTTCGCTTTTTTTGGACCAAGGGACGGTCGACCCGTTTCGTTGCCAATCGCACGATCTCAGGCGTGATGGCATGAAGAGGCACAGGTCATGGTATGACCGAGTACCAGTGGGGACTGCTCGGGATGCCGGGTTATGCACGGCGGTAGCCGAATCTATCCGTTAGGGTACCACGCATTGGGAAAGAACAGGACACAGCCTGCTCTCTTCCGACGGGTTGTACACCAGGCGTTATAAGCGCTTGATGACGAGATGTTCGGGACGGAAAGAGATCTGGCCATCGACGCTCATAGGAAGGGCGACAAGGAACCCGGTCGTCGAACAGGCAGGTCAGGCCGAGTCTCCAGAGCGCGCCGGCCGAGGAGACCGTGAGGCGTGGACGCAGGTCGCGCCTGGCGCTCGTCATCTGCCGAGGGGCTCCACCGTCCCATTGGGCGGCTGTCCACCTCCATGCCTCTGAAGGACGCGCCATGGGACTGTGCCTTGCAAAGCTCGCTCCAGCAGGCGGGAGGCGAGGGCGCAGAATCGCCGGAGGCGACGTCTCCGTGCTGGACGCGGACGCACTGCCTAAGGCGCGTGCGCGGCGGCGGAAAGCTGCGAGCGGTGGGCGTGGCCGAATGAATGATAGGCCGCCCACCGTGGATGAAACGCGGGAAACGTCATCCGAACAGGGAGCCGTTACCCTGGAGGTCAGGCAGAAAACGAGTCGCCGTCCAGCTTCGGACACCTGATGTCGGCCCAGTAGTTGCGTCAGTGCCGAGCTGACAAATCAACATGATATATTTTTAACAGGGTTTAAACGTGGCTTTATTGAGAAGTTGAAATGTGATGAATAAATCCAATTTAGCTTAAGGGCAGCTTACGCAGACGAGCTTATTATAATGCCAAGGCGCTGGATACGAGGGGGTCCCATCCCGTGCGAGTCGAGAATGAGTGGGATGACGTGGGCGCCAGCGGATGTGACTGCTTGGCGTGAGTGTGGTGGGGCGCCGAATGCATGAAGTCCGCGTGGATTAATGATGGCCGGGGGGAGGGATTCCCGCGTCGTTATCCAGCGGATCCCTGCCGATATGATTTGCCAGTTGGGTGTGATCCCTGTCAATTGGGCGTATTATCACAGCATCTGGTTCCGTTTTTGCCTCGTTTAAACATTATCACTAGCTCAACAAGTGGAGGTGGGATTCCGTGGTTAAAAACGCATAGCCGTGTTTCTGAGAGACAACCGTTCATGGTGCCTGACCGGACCTACCATCCCGCCAATGTCCCGATCACCCGCTTCATCCTGGCTCTGTGGCTCACGTGAGGGCGTGCTGATGTCGGGTGAACCGTAGTTACAACGTGCCGAGTCGTGTGCTAACATCGTCTGGCTCGTATGCTGACCTTTGAACTCCCCAGTATAAATTTGCTCTTGCGGGGAGGCGTGGCAGCAGCAGCCGGCGGCGCGCAAACATCCAGCGGCGACCTGGCAGCAGCACAGCGCACCCATCCCATTGCAGGCAGCCCTCCCTGCCCCCCCCCCCCTCACAATTGCAATCTCCGGAATAAATTAAGAGCCCCCGGTTCAGCGAAAGGTTTGCCGCCTTTTTATCCCAATGCAGGGCTTTCTGATTTGGAACAAATGCCTTTTGGAACGAGAGCTACTTGTACAAAACGGAAGCTCCTGATTGAGAACAGGTGCATTCTGAATTATCGAGTGTGATTCCTTATCAGAAACAGGTATCATCTTATTCACAAAGGGGAGTTTTCCCTTCAATTCCCAGCTTTGATTTTTTGGCCAATTTCCATCCTCCACCCCGAGCCTCACATCCAGATGCTAGGACCCGTTTTGTGTGCTGCGGTGTTTTTTAAGCTCCAGCACGTGCTATTCCGCCCAACAGCAGTGAAGTGTGACGATGTCGCGGGGCCAACCAGCCGGCTGGCCTTGGGCCGAGGTAATCCTTGCTGACTGAGCTGCCGCGGCAGGGTAATTTGTATGCACGCGCACAGCACAAAGGAATCTCCGGCCAGTTGCAGCCCCCCGAAGGTGTACCCAGCGGCCGCTCACGACCCCTCGCCAGTCAGCCGCGATGATCACCGCAGTGTGCACTGTCGGCGTTCTCCTGCAGGTGAGCTGCACCCAGTTGTGAGACGTTTGGGCAGTGTGCAAAGATCTCGGCCACGGTATCTCGCCTCAGCGGTTACGCCCGCGAAGTGGTTGGGAATATTTTGTAATAAGTTTGGTTTTGGCCCCTGTGGTCTTGGAGCATCCTACATTGCTGGAGACACGTCCGTTTAGTCAGAGAACAGCCGACACCGGCCACGACGTGCCCATTTGTAACCACGAGCTGCCCAGGACAAGATGGGCAGTAACTGCAGCCACGGAATATTTGGCCACCTCACGTGGTATGTCACCATTTTGAGCATGGCTACCTGAAATACCATTCAGGCACACCATGTCGAGATGGGAGTTACTAACATAACACAATACATGGAGGTCTAGGAAAGACGTTTTGAAAGATTGACTAAGCTTTCGTGTGGGCGAGTCAAAGAGAGGCGCACTCCGTATTTCGTAGTAGAAAGTGAAGCTTTTTCAGGGATGCTTAGGTGTCGTATACGATGCAAGTCCGTGTTGTGGTATCCAGAGGCACCTCGCAGTTGGCAAAAATGCTGACAGATGTTTGCGCACGATGCCGTTTGTTTTATCCGATTTGGCGCAGCACATTTCATCGGTGTTGCGCGTACCTTTACTTTCGGCCTAGTAACACATTAGAAGTGTCTTTCACACTACAACACGTTGGTTCGTTGATTTGATTATAGTTTGATTACAGTTAGTATAGCTATCATTGCCACACTGCACGTCCTTGCGTTAATGCTAAACACGCGCTCGGGTGGGGTAAAATCAATCTTCCCAAAGGTTTGTCCGGAATGGTTTGCAAACGGCGCGGCGTAGCCGTGGCAAATTTGGTATAGCTGTAGACCATTGAATAGCGGATCGCCTGACGTCAACAATTTAGACGTACCTTGCAAGGTCTCTGACCTATGGCAGGTCGAAGTAATGTGACCATGGTCAAAGTGGCCATGGTTTCAGCGAAGGCAATTTTTATGGAATCGTTCAGCCTGATCCAGCAGCGGAGTGTTAGCCGAAGCCACGCTTCGCTGAGATACTTTCTTAGGCAGCATAACAATTTAATGAGCAAATTACACTGACCTAGGGTCAGGTATGAAGGTCAGACCAAGGTCAAGATCAACCAGTTTTGTTACCTCTCGGGCTTGGTGTATGGGGCATTTTCTGGCGCCCATTTCGAATTGATTGATGACAGGAACCGCATTATACATCTTCCATGGACTTCCGAAAGGTCGCAATAAGTTACCGATCTGATATTACCCAGGTCAACGTTTAGTTTTTGGGAACATACTGCCTAGCGTAATCTTACTTCCTTATTCAAATGCAAAACTCAAAGTGGTCTTGCGTCATTTCGGTCGCAATGATCTTCAAAAGATCAAACAAGGTCACTGACCTTAAATGAGCACGCGACATTTTGTTTAGAGCAGTCATCTAGGTTCTAGGGGCCCTTTGGAGACCAACCTGGAATTTGGCCTTGTTTGATCTTATTTGACCCAAAGGTCATGACCTAGGAAGCTCAAAATTTGGCCTAAGTGAGTTCACGTACAGGTCAACACACCCTGTGAATTTGGTGTCTCTAGCTCTCTTAGTTCCTGAGATATCAGGGAATCAAATTGACCCCGACCCGAGCGAAGGATATGCAACCGGCCGCCCGGGCGCGTGTTAAGCTTCACCACGACGGCGTGGGACAGGTGAAAGCGAGAACGCCCGCTCCCAGCGGTGTTCTTTAGTCACAGCTTGATCCTCAATTCTCGCAGCTGATTGAGCTAAGCCCAGGCCAACAGGTTTACACTAGCCTCACGGTCGCCCTCGGTCAGTGACGGCCACGGCCGGCGATGACCTTTTCCAAGGCGTCAAAATTTATTAGATTTATTATTTAGATTTATTTATATTATTATTCATATTTATTAGATTTATTATTAGATTTATTTAAAATATTCTATATATATATTAGATTTATTAGACGTCGAGATTTTATCTGACCAAAGCTTGAAAATTAAGCAGAATTCGCCTTAAAGCCTGCGATATCATGACCCGAGTGCCCTCTCCACTGTTAGTGCAGTGCACAGCAGCTGCACCGTATCGGGAGCCGCCGGGTGAGGCTGGTCACCGGTGAGAAGGCAAGAGATGCGGAGGCAGGCTGGTCCAGCGGAGCTGGAGCAGGAGCGGTCAGCCGGCTCCCAGGGGCACCACTCGGCCGCGCAGCAGGGCCCAAGCGCAGGGACGCGCGCCCAGGAGGGCAGTGGAGCATCCCTGACCGCTGCGTACCGCACCGATCCCTAACCACTGCATCCCTGACCACTCTACAATGGTCCGGGGTCTACAATGGTCTACAATAGTCAGGGTCCAATGGTACAATGGCTACAATGACCGCGCTACTCTCTGGTCCGGGATCGACGCCGCATGGTCACCATACAGAGCGGGACCAGCACTCCCAACGCCTAGGGGG
>NW_023596818.1:29230183-29275183 GCF_011947565.3 Pollicipes pollicipes | reverse complement strand
CTGCGACTAATTTAGCTTTCAGAAGGCGTGACGGGTGGACCGGGTCACTCAAACTGAAAATTTGTATCATAGTTCAGCGGAGCGTCCTTCGTAAAAATGGCCAATCAATGCAGCCCTTTTATCTGGCACGCCTATCACGCAGCGACTACACGCTGTGTGACACCTGAACGGCAAATGTGACAATTGATGACATCGGCTGCCAAACCCATCTGGCAACATCTCCAAAACAACTGGGAACTCCCACATATAGCATCCCGCACACGAAGCTTTTGGCAACATCTGCATGACAACTGGGAACTCCCACATATAGTATCCCGCATGCGTAGCTTTTGGCAACATCTGCATAACAACTGGGAACTCCCACGTATGGGATCCCGCATACGTAGCTTTTGGCAACATCTGCATAACAGCTGGGAACTCTCACATATAGTATCGATCTCTCGTCCCACGCCGAACAATGCGCCTTACTTCGCTATCTGCTGTCATTTATGCTGCAGATGCCACAATCACGCATAGTCGCATACACACATATTGCGTGCAGACCTGATATTTATGTTATAAATTCTACATTTATCAAACATTCGAATGCATTGGGGTAAGAAATGGATGTGACTGCATAAAAAAACATGGTAGTCGTGATAATTGTGAGCATAGTTTTGCGCCTTGCGAGATGACAACGATTTTACCGCCAGCGAACCGGGGGAATCGATATACTTTCCATAGGACCTTACTAGTAAAATTTCTTGTGTCTCGCTGGTTGTGCAGCTTCGCTCGTAATTATCACGCCTACTATGTCTTGAGTGCAGCCATTCTTCATCTTTCTCCCCCAAGTTCGAATTTTTGGTGGTTATAACAAGTAAGACACCTCGTGCAGCGTGATGGCTGTAGGGTGACAGCATGTACGAGAGTTGCCAGTTGTTATGTAGATGTGGCCAAAAGCTATGTTAACGGAGCCAGACGCCCTTGGCAGCCGTTATCATCCGCTGTCACATTTACTGTGCAGGTATCATACAGCGTGCATTCGCCGCGTCCCGGAAAAGTGGATTGCATCCATATACCTCTGTTGCGGGTAAGGCTGAAAATCAGGTGACCGCTGTTGTGAGTAAGGCTGAAAGCCAGGTGACCGCTGCTGCCAGTAAGGCTGAAAACCAGGCGAGCCTCCCCCTGTCTGTGGCCGAGTTGTGAAGGCCCAGCCAGTCAGATCCGCCCCTAGGAAGAACACAGTTTAGTTGCGTTGGCAATTGGGATGTGCTGTTTTTTAGAGCCATTCGTAGGTTGTTTTTAACAGACAGGTTTTAACAGACAGGTTTAACAGGTTGTTTTTTAACAGTTGCTGGCCTAGCATTGCATGAAAAACAGTCGCGGGACATTCAAGGTGTTGTCGAGCATACGTGGTGTAGATTTTAAGCGTTTGAAATTGAGGTGGACGGAATTTCTTCAATACATGAAGCATATACAAAGCCCTAGAGCCTTTCGTGATAAACTCATTCACATATGCCTGACAAGATATATCACTGCATACCGTTGCCTCTAAAGTCTAGCACTGCCAACACTCGGTAAGCTGGTCCCAATAACCAAGATGTCCCGGTGCACCAGTGATTTCTTGGCAGCAAAGACTTGTATGGTCTGATACTTCTCAGAATTAAGCACCGTCTTTTTGAAGCTGCCCATCCACGTATTTCATCAGTCTTGTCTTGCAGCCAGCTGTGCACCTCCACTCTGTTAATTGGACGCGCTCGGTGTTTTGTGAGATCGTATACATACTTCAAACGATGCTAATTTCACAGCGGCACCGATGATCATGCCTAAGAAGGCAACAGGCTCCACCAGGGCACCCTTCGGGGGTGCCTCAAGCTATTGAATTTCAATCGCTAATCGCTTCCTCTGGCTATCTTTACCCTCTGCTTTCGGCCCTGTATAAATCCGGCCATCCACTTTGCATAGCCCGAGCAAAGTCCCATGTTAAACATATTCTGTATTGCCACATGCAGCGGATGCCAGGTGAGAGAAATAACCATAAGTTGTCTGGAGGGGGCATGACATCAGGGACATCAATTTGTATACATGATTAGGTGAAGGGGTAAGCCGTGGGTCTACCAACATATCATCACCTAAAGACGGGTAAAGGTGAGTAACATTGAGCGGGCCTTCATCAACATTGGGGTGGTGCAGGGTTCTCACAAAATAATTTGAATTGACACTCCGCCATCATGTATCACAACTATCACAGGCTGGGATTAATGCGCTTGTGATTTAGTGTACAAATGTACATTTTGATCCGCTGACCACATTAATATCATTGCATGCATTTAGGTATTGAAAGGTACCATTTTGGCGTGCCGATGGTGCTCCTCATGCTTAAGATCCAGATTTGCTGCAAAAGGGTGTACAAAATAAAAGACAAAATGTTTGATAGGCGAAAGTGTTAAGGTATGTTGTATGAAATATTATAGAGGCGTGCCGATGGTCTCCTCATGCTTAAGATACAGATTTGCTGCAAAAGCGTGTACAAAATTAAAGACAAAATGTTCGGCTAGGCGAGAGTGTTAAGGTATGTTGTATGAGATATTCCCTGTTTTATTTTTAGCGTCTCTCAGGTGTTCATTACATCTCAAACGAATAGGGCGCACGAACTCCTCGGACACAGACTATATTCCCTCCATGCTTGTCGCACAGTTCACACTTAATTTCGTAAACCGCGGCTGCTTTGCGTGCGAACCCTTTGAAAGTCAAATATGCATAAATAACATCTATTGCCACCCGGGCTCTTAGGCTTCGAGATGGAAGATATCGCCAAATACTTTTTTGGCTTATTGTCGTTCTTCCAAGTCATCTGTACGCACAGTTTTAATTTTCTCACTATATCTTTGATTTTCCAAAGCAAGTGCTCACCTATGTAAGATAACGTTGAAAATTCGTCGTCCGAAAGAACGTGCCCCTGCCTCCTACCACCTATCACCCTACGCGCTCCAACTCTTTTTTACCTCTTCCAATGTTCTACCTAAAAGGCGTGAAGAATATCCATCACCTAACAGCAAAGTCCACATTTTGTCTTGTCTTGTCTTTGTCTTCCATTTTTACTTCTTGATGACTTGCTTAAAGCCCTATGGATCATGTTACGAATTATGTTGTGCTTAGTGGAAGTTGGATGCGCAGATTCGCAGTGCAGAATTATACCA
This sequence comes from Pollicipes pollicipes, assembly GCF_011947565.3. Taxonomy (NCBI): domain Eukaryota; kingdom Metazoa; phylum Arthropoda; class Thecostraca; order Pollicipedomorpha; family Pollicipedidae; genus Pollicipes; species Pollicipes pollicipes. Next base: position 29,272,004 of record NW_023596818.1, on the reverse strand, counting down.
GAGTTGGCAGGCTTGATAAAGAGCTCCGTTTCTAACGCTGTGTGGTTGTTTCTCCCTTCCCCGACACTAGCGTATCCAAATATGGGACCCCTTTCCGTCCCCTGTATTCCGTCGTAAACACTAAATTTGGATGCTGACTGTTCATGAACTCCCCAAAATCTTCAAGGGCAGGGGTTTTAATGGACTGGCAGTCTGGGCCTTTATTTCAAATTGGTCCAAAAATATCAACAGAGGAGAGGCGCATGGCTTCCCCATTGCTATGCTTAATTTCTGTCGATGGTAGTCATCTCTGAACGAGAAAATATTATCCTGGAGACACTGTTCTAAATGGCTGCAGAACGTTAAATTATGTAATAATTTGCAATGTAATGTCCTATGTCATTTAAAACCAATTGTGTTGCATTTCTAGCGATCATGGCTTCGTTTGGTACAACTCATCATTCTAAGCATCTATTGCTGTCGGTATCACTAGTTCAAGTTTTACAGCATACCTCTATGAGAGCGCGCTGTCTCAATCTTACCCCATTTGGTTTGTTTTGCCGCTGCAAATAATTTGGAATGCTCCGAACTTTACTTACGGCATCATGCTTTGACACGTGGCTCGATAAAAATGTACAAATGCATTGTCTAGAAAATTGCTTAGAACTTTGCTCGTTTTCTTTTTTTCCTGATCTCTTAAATTACCGTTGTTACGGACCATTGTGCTTTACTTACTGGGCCATCACTTATTTTTTATCGGTTATCAATTCCTATAAAAAACATGTGTTTCGTTGAATATCTGGTGCTATTAGACTATTCCAGAAACATCCACGTCGGCAAATCTTTAATCAACACATGCGCTTTCATTAGTTTTTAACCATGCAGCAATGTCGACAGGGCCATGGATCCTCCGGTATCGCACAATTGAAACTGCTGGCATTTGCTGATCTATAGTTTCGACTCCACGGTCTCAAACGAACGGTTCGGCGGCCAGTTATACGGCTGCAGCTGATATCCGGCCAGCAGCACGTGGCCGGACATCAGCTGCAGCCGGCGGAGAGTCGCCAGGTAAACCCTGTGTGCGCCGTTCGTGACTGATGTGACATCCAGCGGCATGCCGACACTCCGGAGGCCACACATATCTGTCGGTGTGTAGTCGATGCGCATGGCAAGAAGTGGCGTGAACGCTCCGACACTGCAGGGTTGAAACTAATGTCGTTTGCTATTCTGACTGCTTTGATGTTACGGTCTCAGGCTAGCCTTGGTGGCTGCAGTGTTGCCAGCGGTAGCCGGTGCTCCGCATAGTATTTGCTTGCGTTTGGGACTGCTGTTGTCACCTCGGGCTGTCAAATGTAACAAAATAAACTTGTCACTTATATGTTGGTCAAGCTCGCCGATAGCCGTTCATTGCTGACCAGAACAAGTACGACTCTCAGCAAGGCTGGCGGCTGCCTTGGAGTGCTACAATGCCTGGATTCTTCATTTTTCCTCAAAAATCGCTTTCACAAAACGTGCGGTCAATCTTAACGCGTGTATTCGACATCAAACGCACCAGTGTGCGGACGGGGCTGAACAACATTCACGTTTTGTCACCCAGCGCACACACAGGCGAAGAAGCAAATATAGGTGCAACTTCATGACACTGCGGTATATCGAAACCCCATGCTACAAGCGCAGTATACAAACGTCCCTGCAGCTCCCAACTATGACTACTGTGCGACAACAAACGACACCATCTGCCAAGAGACTGTGTCTGCTCTCCAGCTGCAGGAATCTGAACATGTCCGATCGCCGTTGCACCTGCACTTCCTACGACAACAGCTAACCCTTCACGAGGGGAGGGCGAGGCACGCAGATGGCCGTCCACGGATGTGACTGGGTTATCAGCGCGCACACCTGGGAGACGAAGCACGAGGGACGACACGGCGGCAGACAGAGGTTGCCAAAGGAAGTCCGGCAGCACTTCCAGAACCCGCCGTGATGGCTGGCGTTGCAATGGACAGTCTTTAAAACACTCATTCCTCTTCGAACGGACGGTGAATAGCAGACGGTGACTGGGACACAGGCCTGGCCTGACACCTGAAAAACAGATTCAGATGAAACGATTTCCGTAAATTTTATAGTTGCGAATTACGGCCGTTTAATCTGGCGACATAAATGAGAACCAGCCGAGAACCAGCCGAGATAATATATATATATATATATATATATATATATATATATATATGCATGAAATAAGTATCTTTACGCACGCACACACACACACACACACACACACACACACACACACACACACACACACACACACACACACACACACACACACACACACACACACACACACACACACACACACACACACACACACACACACACACCACACACACACACACACACACACACACACACATATATATATATATATATATATATATATATATATATATATATATATATATATATATATATTTATATATATATATATAAGCGTTGCTAAAAACCTTGGCGTAAGTGCATTTAATAAGTGTTTCTGCGCTTGCTCTAGTTTTCTGATTACGGTTGCCTGTCCACCATTGACATCATCTTGAACAACCAGATGAGGGGTAAGACAGGTGGAACCAGATAAGACAAACAGCTCAGGTGGATCCAAGACAAGACAAACAACCGACCGTTCATCTGCATTATCAAAATGTTATGACATCTCCCCACAAACAAGACGAAAAAGCTCTGCGGGAAATCATCTCTTGACATCTAAAAGGCAAGAACGAACACAAAATAGACATTATCAGTTCTTATCGCAAATTGAAAATCTCTGACTCATTAGAAATAGCTCAGACAAGCCTGACAAACTAAAATGCACCAATGTAGTGCATCAATTAAAATGTGATATGGAAGGCTGTAAACCTAGCTGCATACACGACATTGGTAAACCACAACGACGCTCTCACGACGCGTGACAATGCATTTAGGTGACGGGCCACTTCTGGAGCACATGCGACAGGAACATGACGGGACATTGACACAACAAATGACAGACAACACTGACATTCTTCAGACGAGCAATGGCAGATGACGCCTTCAAATTTGTGAAGGCATATTTATTAACGAGCTCTCTCCGGCCCTAAACAGGCGAGCAAATTGTTACACAACATTTGAATTATTAGGCGGCGGGAGGTAATTAATACACATGTGATTGAGGCAATGTGTGTTTGTGTCTTTGTAATGTTTTCATTATAGGAGCATCCATGTGGATCAAAGAAATTCTTTCTCTCTCTCTCCTTAAAAAAAGATCAAAAAAGTTCTCCAGATGTGATTCCCAATTTTCGTCATCAAAAGCATAAAATGTAATTACTGTGCCATTTATATTTTTCCGACGATGAAGTAGGATCTTGAAACGTAAGAATTTACAGATTCACGAGCATATGAGTGATTCTGCGCAAGCTATCTTTGATCTTAACGATGCTGCTAAGTTAAAAGCTCGGAAATCCGAACGATGCATAAAAAAGCTCATCGATGCCAGGTCAATGGTCGTTTTTGATCAAACATGGATAAAGGAGAACTCCTCTCTCTCTCTCTCTCTCTCTCTCTCTCTCTCTCTCTCTCTCTCTCTCTCTCTCTCTCTCTCTCTCTCTCTCTCTCTCTCTCTCTCTCCTCTCTCTCTCTCTCTCTCTCTCTCTCTCTCTCTCTCTCTCTCTCTCTCTCTCTCTCTCTCTCTCTCTCTCTCTCTCTCTCTCTCTCTCTCTCTCTCTCTCTCTCTCTCTCTCTCTCTCTCTCTCTCTCTCTCTCTCTCTCTCTCTCTCTCTCTCTCTCTCTCTCTCTCTCTCTCTCTCTCTCTCTCTCTCTCTCTCTCTCTCTCTCTCTCTCTCTCTCTCTCTCTCTCTCTCTCTCTCTCTCTCTCTCTCTCTCTCTCTCTCTCTCTCTCTCTCTCTCTCTCTCTCTCTCTCTCTCTCTCTCTCTCTCTCTCTCTCTCTCTCTCTCTCTCTCTCTCTCTCTCTCTCTCTCTCTCTCTCTCTCTCTCTCTCTCTCTCTCTCTCTCTCTCTCTCTCTCTCTCTCTCTCTCTCTCTCTCTCTCTCTCTCTCTCTCTCTCTCTCTCTCTCTCTCTCTCTCTCTCTCTCTCTCTCTCTCTCTCTCTCTCTCTCTCTTCCTCGCCCAACGACATTCGATTCGGTCTCCTGGTATCACGTCAGGATGCATGGTACTCTAGGCTGGAATTGAAAATATGCAGCGAGAGGCAATTTTGTAAGTTGTTCAGTGCATGAGCGAGGAACATTATTCATATAGACAAGACAGCACCATTAGCATTATTTCTCGGAGAAAAACCAGGTTTCCAACTATATCTGAGCCCAGCTATATCTATACTATACAACTATATTAAATATACTCTACAACTATATTTCAAGACTATATATATATATATATATATATATATATATATATATATATATATATATATGTGTATATCACACTAAACCCAACTATATCTATAACAATATCTAAATCACTACATCTGCATTCTCCCGGTTTTTCTCCGAGCAATAAGGCTAACACTACTGCCTTATCTAAGAGGCGATTTTGGTGTGCAACACGGAATCTAGTTCGCAAAATTAACCCTCAACTTTGCAGCACAGACTAAGCGCAACAAACCAAGAGCCGACAAAACATTAAAAAAAAACGCTACCACACATTCTGAACATTGATTGGCTCTGACCTGGGCATTGATCTGTCAAAAGTAATATTTTCGCATGGATTCTACGATCAGGTCCAGCCCAAAATACCGTTTGTTGCTGATAGGCAGGACTTAACTGTCATTTTGCCTAAAGATCCTATGCACGCCTTAAAAAACGACATCCTAGCTGAGAGCGCACGGCAAAATATTTTTCTTACAATTGGCATCCTTAACCCGGTTGGAGTTAAAAAGTAAGTATTTAGGATTACTACGGGGCATGAAGGGTGTGAAAACATGTTTGTTTTGTTTTGATAAGACGACCACATGTGATGGGAGAAATCATCATTTGCTTTCCATATCCACCGATTGGCCCAAAATATTGTTCGTTTTCTCGGTGGTATGATTACTTGCATCATTTTCTTCACGCATGTTTTTATATTAAACAAGGTAGCTAACATTACTGGGAAACTATGTGGATTGAACATAAAAATATAGCGATGTAAAGCTGAAATGTTAATTCACATCACGTAGCAGGATAGTGCTTCCCAATGTACCCTGTTGTTTCAAAGGGAAGCATTTCCATATAAACAAGAAACCGGAATTGCAATGATAAACAACATTGAGTGCAAATTTAATCCAGACTTACAAGGTTGGGCGGATACGGCAAGGCTGATGACCACTACTCCCAGAAGCACAACGATGGACTTCATGTCGACTGTTATGGCCCTTTGCTGTGCTGACCCTGTTTTATACTGTCTACCTATGCAGACAGACCGCAAGAATGTCGGCTGGATCTACGACGCAGATCAAATGCGACGTTCCTTTTTGGAGGAGGGAGTGAAAGGTGAGTCAGGGTGAAAGGGTGTCGATGTTATTACAGAGAAGGGAAGCGGTTCGCTAAAGGTCAGGATGATGTCAAAAAGGAAGCGATCGTTGATTGGCGGCCGACATTCCGCCAACTGGTTCAAATGTCGCTCGACCAATCGATATTCGTCACAGCGAGATGGTCATGTCAGCCATGAGGGAAGAGCGCCGCTTTTCTGACTCATGCAAAAGGTCACCTACGGAGGCTATTCAAATGACCTGAATGGTCCAATATGTAGTCCCCAACTACAGACATAGGTGATTTTAACTGCATATAAAGATATGTGTGCGCATTTATATATATATATATATATATATATATATATATATATATATATATATGCGATGTCGTAACTCATATCAGCACATGCTGATAAACCAGCGGCCGGTGGGGGGAGGTTGATTCCCACTACGGTTCCTAGAGCACGCGTCAAATACGAACGCCTGCGGCAGCACAACATCTTTAGTATCTGCTCATCCATTAATTTGACATTCTTAATGTAAATTTGAAACTTTTCTCTATCACGACGAGTGGCTTAAGTCAGGTAAAGCAGGTCAACCTCTAAAAAAAACTATGACCATTCACAACCTTTTTGTGGGCCGTTGACCATTGCTTAAAATTGTACTTCGTGTGGCACATGAGAGCTTCTAAAGTTTGTTCAAAGTAAAGTTCGGATTTTTCGGAAAAGGATGAGATCAGTGACCTGAAGTCGGGTCAATTATGCTAGTTTTGGTAACTAATGCAAATTTGCATGCATTTTTGGTGTTTGTATATGAGGGAAAAGTAATAACATGCGCGCACACCAACATATGCCCGCAGAGCACATGACCTTGGCACAGATCGTGACCTACCTGCATGGGTACCCTCTGCAAAATACATGCTGTGCACAGAATGGGCCGTTTTATTTGGTGATTTAGGACGCAGAATTCGAATATTGAACTGAAAACATGTCATGTCATTCTTATGCAAGATGAGGCCACAATAGGTCACGAAAAGACATGCAAGGTAATATGAGGTCGTCCCAGGTCAATGACTTCTCTTTCCAGTGGCAGAGAGACTAAATGAACGAGTTCAATACGTGCAACCGCCTCCTTATCGCGCTTGTGAAGCCGATGACGCATAATTTCAGGTACCAACGTACCTGTTCTCCGCCTGCTACAAATACCTTGCAAAGCATCGAAGAAACTATGTACACTGAAGATAACAGCTATGCGATGTTGAGTACATGTAGATGTGCAATACACTATTTCTGATCACAGAAAAAACATTGTACTGGTCACATAGACCCGGTTAGTACTTTAATCTTTTATTCGGTTGGATAGTTATGAATCTGAACTAAGCTGAACCCAGATGACCTTAAGGTGAACCTAATATGGCACTTTTGTGTCTGGAATGCTTTTGCTCCACAGCTGCACCTGATAAAATAAACTTGGCCAGGAGCGCCTCGTGAAAAAGCATCTTACTTGTAGGCTACTGGAAGACCAATTTTGAGCGGTGACTTGATCTGACCTGACCCATGAGGGGGAACAGAAATGGCTGAAATTAACTTTCCACGGTTTCAATGGTTATTTACGTGTCTTCAACACTCGTCTTGACATGCTAACATGACTCTAAGGGCATCTATCGGAACGGCAGTTTTTAACTTTCGTGAGCTCTGGTGACATTACATCTACCCTAAGGTACAAATGTGGTATGTATTCTTCACGACCTGACGAGGCCTTCGAGACAGTATCTTTTCATACGACGTCTGGAAGTTTGAGATCTCAGGGTGAAGTCAACTTCCTCCGGGCCCAGCGCGATGTCTTAAACTCCCAGCCCTGCGCGGGTTGACTAATGCATCTCATGTGAGCTCGCGTCGCGTTTCACAGCAAACAACGGCTTCATCGTCAGGCGAAAAACACACACGTATAATGCAGACCATGATGGTTTAACACAAGAAAACATGAAAATATCACACGAGCACATGCATGGATGCACGACACATCACTTAATTATACAGATGCATTTCAGTTTATCATAATTTTTGATGAATGCGATGAGGTCATGTTATTTTGGCGCTGGACATTTATCAAAAATGCATTAAGGCTCTAAGATTGTCAAATCACGCGAAGAAAATTTCCTGTCCGGCATACTAAAATTTGACGTCGGAACTGGGGCGTCATATGTAAATGAAGGTTCTCATAGGGGAGAGCGGTCAGGTTTTGCAAGAAATGTTCTCATCCGGATAGATCTACCTAAATTTTGCTGAGAGTGGCTGTGCAAGTTCCAGAGTGTGGGATGCTGTACAGGAAGCCTCGCATGAGGCACAACAAAACCGCTATTCAGCAGTCAGTTGGCAGCATTTAGATACACTATCCTTATGTTTGAAGAAGTAGCCTTCTTAAACAGACTTGATCAGGATAACCTTAGTATATATCACCTCATAGAATTTCTATAAGAGGCTCATGAGCTCACGTTTGAGGCTTTCGGAATATGAGCCAAAGTACGGAAGAACAAAATATGTCTTGACCTTCGCAACATCGAAGCGCCGGGAAGAGGAAAAACGCCTAGAATCGAGGAACCTGAAAATAAATAAATGGGTGACGCTCAACAGGAAACTGCTCCCTGTAAATTACTGTTTGCTCATTTGTAGGTCCTCTGACTATTTTGGTGAATTCCCTCTTAGAAGTTTGCTCTTCAAATACTACCAATCGACTGTAGTATACGAGTTAAGCTGTGCTTCGTGCGGGGTATCCCACATAGCATCCTGCACTCCGGAACTTGCGCAGCTGCACTCAGCAACATTACGGCAAATCTATCCGAACGGGAACATTTATTGCAAAACCTAACACCTCACCAAACGAGAACATTTATTTACGCGTGATACTCCAGCTGTAGCTTCCAATTTTTGCATCTTGGGTAGAACAGATTCCTCGCTTGACTTGAGAATCTTGGAGTCCGTACATATTTTTAAGAAACGCCCGGCACTAAATAACGTGGCATTATCATGTACATTATATAGTGTGATAAAATGAAATACACCTGATGATTGAAATACACCTGAGTGGGTCGTGTGCCAACGCCTGTGCTTGTGTGGTATCCTCAGTTCGTTTGTGCCGTGTGCGTGTGTTAAACAACCATGGCGTATGCTTTACGTGTGTGTGTGTGTGTGTGTGTGTGTGTGTGTGTGTGTGTGTGTGTGTGTGTGTGTGTGTGTGTGTGTGTGTGTGTGTGTGTGTGTGTGTGTGTGTGTGTGTGTGTGTGTGTGTGTGTGTGTGTGTGTGTGTGTGTGTGTGTGTGTGTGTGTGTGTGTGTGTGTGTGTGTGTGTGTGTGTGTGTGTGTGTGTGTGTGTGTGTGTGTGTTTGTGTGTGTGTTTCTGCCTGACGGTGCAGCCGTTGCTAGCGTTGAAACGCCTTGCAAGCTGATAATACATATAGTCCCATTACAGGTTATATCAACTCGTCTTTTCGGATTATGTCGATGGATGTCGTGCAATGATGGTAGCTGCAAACGCGATATGGAAGAACGCAAGTCACGCGTCTGCTGAATAATCATTGCATTATTGTGTTCCTAACAATTGTCTGCGTGCGAGCGTGCGTTGCGCGTGTATGTGTGCGTGCGGGCGAGCGTGCATGCGCGCACGCAAGCGTCGTGCGTGCGTTTCTGCAGTCTGTTGTCACCCTTAGGTGGTATATTTCCCATTGCCAGGAACTCATCGATTACACAGGCATAGCAGCAAAGACAGGTACACACAAAAGGACACCGCGACATGGCGAAACCTTACGGTTAGAATTGCAGCTGGCCTTAAGAGCGATGAATGACACTAGAGAGTACCAGTCACGGTTAATACACATAGATGAAGCTCCCAGCTGTGAACACCGTGCCACGATAACACAATGATCCACCAAAGCGACGGTCTTTGGCCATTTGCCGTGCAGCCGGTCCAATGCGGTCGCTTCTAGTCATCGTTGCATCCGGCTGTCGTCCGATCAGGCAGCTAGCGTCTCCCGGGGCCAACAAAGATGCAGTAGGACTTCCACGGTTTGGCCTGAGTCATGAGCGCGCACACGCTGAACCACGGGCAGACGGGGCTGCACGGCGGCAGGCAGGTGTTGCCCAGGTAACTCGGACAACACCTCCAGGTGCCGTTGTGATGGCCGAGGTTGCAGTCGCAGTCGGTGCAGCACTGGATTTTCGTGGGAGAAAATGAGAATTTGTGGGTGGGACACTCGCCTGGCCTGCGAAGGCCTGAAACAGGCAGCCATCAGAGATCGGTATTAACGAGAGCAATAACGTGAACCAGATTCAGAGGACGCGAACATCGACGAATACATCGCGTGCTGCGTGACCTTGTCTTGGATGCGTCGGAGCAGCGCACCTGGCTAAAATTAAGAATGCTGTGCTTCAAATGATCCACAAGCGACAGCTGCATGCTCTTGGCAGGATGATGTATGGAAACTTCGTTGTGAGATATCCTGAAGGCATGGTTTACGAAAGGTATGATACAGAAAAACGTTGGACGAGATGGAGTGCTATTTCGACCTGCGTTAATTGTGAGAAAGTTGACCTCCATACCTTTGGTCACGAATAAGTTAGTCACAGAACTACACTTTGTCGATACTATGGAGGTTAACGGATCCAAAATATCCGATCTGGTCTCCTGAGGCCAGTCTGTGGTCCATCTGGGGTCTGGAAGACCGCATGCTAGGTCGGTTTCCAGAGGTCGGCATCCAGTCTAGCTTATCCTTAGTGCTTGGAAAAAAGACGCATATAAATGGCATAAGAAGCCAAAACAGACTTTTCCAAAGCAGCTGGCTTACAAGACCATCACAGGTCATTGACAAGCTTACTTCTGAAAGGTTTCTAACCAATCAAAAATTATCTTTGTGCACCTAAACTATCATTATATACGTAGATCGTGCCGGACGCCGGACGCTGATGATGGACAGATCACGTGCAGTTAACGCATTGACATCCGCACAAGACTTCGCAACGTTTTTTTTCCACGCCGGCGTGACCAGAGCCGTCATTTAATATTAATTCGGCGCTGACCCCTCCCGAAATGCCGACTTGCGTACTTTCCCTATTCCAGTGTTTCTCCGAACCCTGAGAATCTACGAAATAGTTGCAAAAATCAATTATAACATCAAAGATACAAATTAAAGTGGTCGAAGTCCGGGAAGAAATCAAGTTTAGAGGAAGGCAAGGCCAACTTTTTCGGCTGAGCCCCCAACAGATTTTGGAAGCGACACCCCTGGTCGTGATGTTAAGAACGTTACATTAGGCTGGCAGCCACCTCACATGACTACAATTTCAACGCAACTGCAATTTTGGGAGAAAAGTGTAGCTATGACCTAAATGAATGTATGAAGACAAAGTATAAATGTGAATGCCAACCAAATAGGTGGGATTTCCAGCAAATCTTGACATTGAAGAGAAAGTGATTTGGACATACAGAACACGAAATTGGAGCGTGACCAGCGATGAATGGACTTATATTTCTGACTTACAAATTTTTCCAAACACGGCAAGGCTGATGACCACAACTCCCAGGAGCACGGCCATGGACTTCATATTGAATGATGTGCCTCACCACCGTGCCCACCCCGTTTTATAGCCTGCCTGTGCGGACAGACCACACCGATGATTCAGGCCAGCTGTCGTGTTCCTTTGACTCAGGCGTGACCGTGTTGTGATATGCAAAGGTCAGGGTGATGTCATGCCGGAACAAAGCGCCTGTCGGTGCACTCGTTTCACAGGACAGTTTAAATGTCAGGGCCGATCAATGGCTTCCTATTATTATCATTATATATATATATATATATATATATATATATATATATATATATATATATATATATGCATACTTTGTGTTTACAAGTATATATACGTATATATGTGTGTGTTTTTCTTTCTCTCGCTCTCTTTATCAGCAGCATTATGAGTATAAAAAATTGCTTTTCATGATGGCACGTGCGACAGAAAACTGTTATGTAGTTAACACACTGAAACATTCAGCAGTGAGAGGTCTATCGCATGATCATCTATGACAGCTGAAACGCTAGGTCCATGGAACGTATTGGACGCATGGACGGCGAAAACATGGCCATGTAAGTGATGCCCTTCGCATGCTCAAGTGACAGCCTGCCGTCCACTTCTGACGCACCATACGCTCCGCTTGCTGAAAGAATTATGACAGCCGGAGAGCTAAAGCCCTAGCTTAACAGTTAACAACACGGGGCCAGGAGAGAACGTGGCGCAAGGCGGGACACAAACCCGTCTACCTCGAAATGACACGGAGCCGGGTGGACGGCGATTCAGGTATCGTTCTGTAGCTGCATTTAATCATTAACATCGATTGCCTCCTGAAATTAGAGGTTGTCCAATGCGGTCTTGCATGAACGGTTCAGGCGTGAATGGCATTTCAAAGGCCTACAGCAATGTGTCAGCAACACCTATGTAGTGAAAACACCGACTCTTATCCGCCAGTGCAAGGTGCATATTTGTTTCACCACGCTGAGTGTACTGAGCGTTTTTAAAGGCGTGTTTTTCCTATGAGCCCCTCCATGATGCCAGCTCGAGCTCAGAATAGACACGACATGGGTGTTGTGAGTGCACAATGCAATACTACAGCATCAGATATCATGCAATACAATTGTAAGATAATGCTTTTTTACCACGATTTCGCGTCTTCCATCTGATGGTTACGAACAATATATACAATGCAAGCCCTCTGAAGTAAAGCATGGGAGGGGGGAGGGGTGGCATTAGCCGATTTGGGCTATTTCCTTCCAATCAACATCCGTGGAGCCAATATTGAGTGTTCAAAAAGCTGGGTGTGACCAGCGGTGTAGCTTCCTTTTCAGTTGGGGAGGGGGGCTCAGCCCGCTTCCCAAATTTGGGAAGAAAGTGGGCCAAATCCGCGGGGACTTCGCTGTTTTTTGGCATAAATTGGGTAGGTTGGGCCATTTTTCACTGTTCAGACCCCTCTCAACTCATTTTGTGGAACTATGTCACTGGGTATGTTGCCTTCACAGGCCCCCTGGTTCTTGCGCCCGTGGCGGAGAAGATAACGTTTTAAAATTGAAGGACACGGGTTGAAAACGGGCCCCGGTCTCGATCGCCGTGTGTCGCAGCGGCACGGAATAGATTCTGACCGAGGAAGAACGGAGAAGTGTATCGACAATAGTTTGTGCCGATTGTCTTTGAGGGCTGTAGCCCCGGTGTGGATGACGCCCGGTAATGCGGGCGGTCGGCCTACCCGGATCCCTGCGGGTCGCTGCTGACCCCTGCCGGTCACGTGGGCACCGCCGCCGGCTGTCAGGTCGATGGTTGGGGTCGCCGGCCGCCTGACCGACCGGGACTGGTGCCCGGTGCGCGGCTGGACGTGGAAGTCCTCGCCCGCCCGCCCGTGCTTATTCTATCTTTTCAAAGCGCATGGTCTATGTCAAAATCGAGCTGTCAGAGATCCGCAACTGGCGCCATCGGTAGTTGCTGTACCTGTTTAAATTAATGCAGCGCAGCGGCATGAGGACGTCGAGTGATGCGGAGTATACACAGACGGCCGTGGCACTGGCGCAAGTGCGGCCGGCGGCCGGCAGCCTCCCGGCTCGGAAAGACGACCAAGAATGTCCTTCCTGAGCCGCCGTCGAGTATTGGCACATTCGCCAGAGACTGCCGGTGGACAATGGGCTGGTAGCGTGCGGCTTCCGACCCGTTATCCCGCAGACCCTTCGTCGAGCTGTGCTCGCCGCTCTGGACGACGGCCAACTGGAGAAGGAAAGGATTACGAGCAGAGCACGCCAGATGGCATGCTGGCGAGGGCTGGCCGTGGGCACGGAGAGCGTGACTAGAAGCTGTTAACTCTACCAGCTGGAATTCCCCTCCCAGCAGAGAAAACTATCAGCCAGCTGAGAGACCATTCCCGTAACCCGACCTAGGCGTTGCAGATCACGCTGGGCGGATGTGCCTGATCGACGTGCATGGTTCCCTCTGATGATGTTTTGCCAAGTCGCTGGGAAACATCGCGCGTGCACTTATCTGATCTAGGTGATGAAGTATGTTGTCAAGTTGGTGTACCTGAAGCGATCTTGTCTGACGGAGGTCCCCAGCTCAAGCCCGACACGTTCTGCCGTTCCGTCGTCCTTGGGGTGTCGTGCATTGTGTGCTGTCGTCACCTTACCACCAGTCCAACGGAAGGGCCGAGTCAGCCGTCGTCAAGGCCAACAAGAAGTTGATTCAGTGTTGTTGGGATTCCCAAAGGAATCTGCTAGACGAGGAGCGGTGGATCAGGGGCACCTTACAACACCGATACACCCCTCAAGGCGGCCGCTCACCGGCGCAGATCGTGTTCGGCCGGCCGGTGCGAGACCTGATTCGGACCCACCGGAGGAGTGTTACCCCCCCCCCCCCCCCCCCTCCCAGGTGGCAGCTCGCTGCGGACGTCGCAGAGGCACGGCTGACCCAGCGGGTAGGAGAAGGCGGACGACACGTGCAACTGCCGAGCACGGCACCTGGCGCCGCCAATTGTCGGAAATCTGGCGGCCATTCAAAACGATCGAGCTGGCGGCTGGAACCGACATGGTGTCGTGTGTGAAGGCGGCCCACACCGCCGGTACTACATCCGTCTGTCCAACGGACACGTGTAGACGGGTCACCGCCAACACCGGCGGCGTCGATATGGGGATGTTGCGTCAGTGTGGTGCTGCCGCGGGGCCGGCTTCTGTCCGCGAGGACCCCCAGTGTGGTAGCGGTTCCTGTTGGCGTGCCGCTGCGCCGATCACCATGGATTTGCCGGCGGCCCCGGAGGCTGATCAAAGAAATGGATTAACTGGGAAAAGCTGGTTTGTGGGGCAGAGGTGTGGATGACATCCAGCAAGGCGGCCGGCCGGCTTGCCCGAGTCGCTGCGGGCCGCTGCTGACCTCGACCGGTCACTTGGGCACCGACGCGCTGTTAGGCCGACGACTGGGGTCGCTGGCCCGCCAGCGCGGACTGGTGCTTGACGCGCGGCTGGACGCCGACCTTCGTCGGCCTGTCAGTATGAAATATACATTTTTTAGAGAGCATGGCTTATGCGTCGTCAGAGATCGCAGTGGCATATCGAAAACAATTTGTGTGGATTGCCTTTGGCTGTGGCCCCGGCTTCGGAAATTTTGCAAAAGCGAACATCATCGCCCATTGCCCAGGCTGCAAAGATGAAAAAAGTTCGAACAAAAATTAGGATAAGGCGAAATTTATTTGTTTGCCCATCTTGTATTCAGATCTATCGGGTAAATGCATAAACTTTCTCACAATATGTACTGTACTAATATTGCGCGTCACACTTAGATTTCGTATCGGAATGACATATTTCGGCAGCTTTGTTGATAGTGTCATTTGGGGCTTTACGACGCACCCAGCTGCTGATGCTATATGGCGTCGCCTGCCTCTCACCTGGGCAGGAAGAGCGGGCACCGCGATATGCGTTGATGGTGTTATTAGGGCTTTACGACGCACCCAGCTGCTGATGCTATATGGCACCGCTTGCCTCTCGCCCTGGCAGGAAGGGCGAGCACCGCAGGAAATCGGACCCCGTACCTCTGGTTCCCCAGACGCAGAGCTGTGCTGATCAATCAACGATGCGCGTCATATTTTGCCGCTGTCTCACCTTGCTGCGTCAGCACTGTCTCGTCAAGATATAAACAAGAAACGCCGTCGCACGGTGCAGCCGGTGTAAGGTTATAGTCATTCCATTTCAGGTGTCGGCAGGTGCAATTCAACTGTCTTGGGATTTTGATCAGTTTTGTGGGGTCTAGAGAAGCTGTTTAATATAGCCAGTTGTACTCTGCTTAAGGGGTATTGATTTCAAGCATACCCCATTAATTGATGCTTGCTGATCCAATTTGTTTGGCAAACTTACAACCCTGAGGTGTAGGTGTACTTTCCTACCTAACGTTAGAAAAAATCATTGCACACCATTCGTCGTGTTTAAGGCGGCACAAATCTTAAATAATCTCAGAACAGGTAGAATCATGCTCCTACCTTCGAATTTCAATAACTTCGATGGCGGTCTCCCGAGCGCCGCGCGCACCGCACCGTCTGGACTCCCCAGCGCCGTTTCTGCGTTGCCGTTGCGTAAATACAATATTTCTGCTTACCAAGAACTCTACAAAATGTACGGGACCAAGGTAAACCATTCGTCGTGCTTAAGGCGGAACATATCGTAAATAATTTCAAAGCAGATAGAATTATGCTCCTACCCCCGAATTTTAATAAATACGATAGCGAGTTCCCGAGCGCCGCACGCACCGCACCGCACCGCCTCGACTCCCATGCGCCGTTTCTGCGTTGTTGCGAGAGCACAATATTTCTGCTTATCAAGGAACATAAACATGTACGAGAGCAAGGTAACAATAATAAAGGAACCAAAAGCGTTTCTACACGACGAATGGTTTACTTAGGTCCCGTACATTTTGTAGAGCTCTTGGTAAGCAGAAATATTGTATTTACGCAACGGCAACGCAGAAACGGCGCTGGGGAGTCCAGGCGGTGCGGTGCGCGCGGCGTTCGGGGGCTCGCCATCCAAGTTATTGAAATTCGAAGGTAGGAGCATGATTCTACCTGTTTTGAGATGATTTACGATATGTGGCTTTTTTTTACTTGGGTACCTGTATTGCCGACGGTGGGGAGAGAGCTACGCTGGCTGCAGGGTTCCTGTACTGCCATGATGGAGAAATGCTGTTAGGTATCAGCCGACGTAGTGGCGTCACTGAAAATGGGTTTGCATCGATCTGGGTTCTTTTGGGCCGACTGAAGGCTACAAGGCTTTTGCTAGCGATATGATGTCACTGGTATTCGACTGGATATGTGACGTCACTGGTTGTGAGGCTTTAGGGCTCTTTTGGGTGCAATGAATGCCGTAAAGCATCACCTGACGATATGTCGTCGCTGGTATTCAATGAAACATCAGGCGCAACGGGCCTTATTCCATCTTTACCTTTCGTACCTGTCTGCTGCAAGCATTTGCGTGCCGAATAAAAGCTTGACCGAATCACCTGAATGTGTGACGTCACCAATCTTGACGTCACTTGATACGAGTGCACTTAGGCCCCACGGCCGCGGTGTATCATGTTCCGTGAAATATCACTGGGTATCGTGACGTCAGTGATTTTCGACTAAATATTGGTCGCAACAGGTCAAGGTTCATTTTTAGCTTCATACCTGTCTACTGCAAGCACTGGCGTGATGAATAAAAGCTACCAAATCACGTGAGTGTGTGACGTCACTGGTCATGCATTTTTATGGATCTTTGGGGGCCAACTGAGGGCCGTAAAGCATAGCCTAATGATGTGACGTCACTGGCATTCGACTGCGTGTGATGTCACTTGTGATCAGATTTTACGGCCTCTTTTGGGCCGACGAAAGGTCATACTACATTAACTGAAGATGCGCCGTCACTGGTATCCGAATACAATTCAGGCGGCCATGGCCATGCTCCATCTTTACCTTTGGTACCTGTCCATTGCAAGTATTTGAATGCTGAAGGAAGGGTCTGCCGAATTACCTGAGTGTGTAACGTCACTAACCATTAATTTGTATAGACTGTTTTGAACCCACTGTAAGCCATACCACATCAGCTGACCATATGACGTCACCGGTTTTCGTCTAGGTGTCATGCGCAACAGGCCATGCTCTATCTTTGCCTTTCGTACCTGTTTACTGCAAGCATTCGCGTGCTATATCAAGGTGATGCTGAACCATCTGAGTGCGTGACGTCACTGGTCATGAGTTTATACAGGTTCATTTGGGCAGCCCAATGCAACAAAGCATCATATCCTGTAAAGCATCGCGGGATGATATGACGTCACTGGTATTCGACACAACATCAGGCGCAACAGGCCATGTTCCATCTTTACCTTTCGTACCTGTCTACTGCAAGCATTCGCGTGTTATATCACGTCATTGGTTAAGAGTTCTTACGGGCTCTTTTCAACCCCCTATATGGTATAATGCTTCAGTTGACGATATGATGTCACTGGTGTTCGACTTAGCATCAGGCACAACATGTCATGTTCCATCTTTGCCTTTCGCACCTGTTAAAGTATTGGCGAGCCTAATGATGGCTCTGCCGAATCATCTGAGTCCGTCATCATGAGTTTTTACAGGCTATTGTTGGCCGGGAAAGCCATTAGGCATCATCTAACGATATGTCGTCACTGGTAATCCACTAAGTGTGTGACGCCATTGGTCATGAGTTTTCCCGCGCCTTTTTGGGCCGACTTAAGGCCATTAGGCATCAGGTAACGATATGACGTCACTGGTATTCAATTAAGCATCAGATACAATATGTCATGTTTCATCTTTACCTTCCGCACCTATCTACTGCAAGTATTCGCGCGCCACATAAAGGCTCTGCCCAATCACCTGAGCGTGTGGTGTGACTGGTTATGAGTTTACGCGGGTTTACTCGGGCTGACTGAAGGACATCAAGCATCATCTGGCGATGTGACGTCACTGGTATTCAACTTAACACCAGGCGCGACAGGCCATGTTCGTCTTTACCTTTCGTACCTGTCTATTGTAAGCATTGACATGCTTAAGGAAAGCTCTGTGAAATCTCCTGAGTGTGTAATGTCACTGGTCATGAGTTCTTTACGGGCTGCTTTTTTGTACCTATAGGGTACAAGACATCAGTTGACGATATGACATCACTGGTATTTGACTTAATCTCAGGCGCAACAGGTCATGTTCCATCTTTGCCTTTCGCACCTCTATACTGCAAGTATTCGCGCGCTACATAAAGGCTCTGCCGAATCACCTGAGCATGTGGTGTAACTGGTCATGAGTTTACGCGGGCTTACTCGGGCTGACTGAAGGACATCAAGCATCACCTGACCATATGACGTCACTGATATTCGGGCTGTGGCCCAGACTTATGGCCGCTAGGCGGCGCCCTTGATTATTATTTAGCCATCAGGGCATTCCGGACCGTAGCTGCTCAGGGGCGCATCCTGTGATGTCGGGCGGAATAGCTTTGCATATACGTCGGTTTGTGGGCTGGGATCACCTTTGTTTTGTTTTTACGTTTGTTCAAAATTTTGGTCGTTGAAACAGCCCGTTGCGTTTGAAGTTGTTACTTAATGGTGCGCACAATAAAATTAGTGTGCTTAACTATGGTGCATCTCCCACCTCTGCTGCGGAACTCCGTAGCCGTAGGTGGCCAAGTGACCTCCTACCAACTGATGATCAGTGACGTCACATACTCAGGTGATTCGGCGGAGCCTTCATATAGCACGCGAATATTTGCAGCAGCCAGGTACGAAAGGCAAATATGGAGCATGACCTGTTGCGCCTGATGTTTAGTCGAGCACCAGTAACGTCATGTCGTCAGCTGATGCATTATAACCTAAAATGGGTTCAAAGGAGCCCGTAAAAAACTCGTGACCAGTGACGTCACACACTCAGGAGATTCGACGGAGCCTTCATTCAGCACGTCAATACCTTTAATAAACAAGTACAAAAGGTAAAGAAAGTACGTGGCATGTTGGACCTGATGTTAAGTCGAATAACAGTGACGACATATCATCCTGTGATGCTTCACGGGAGGTGTTGCTTTGTGGCCTTGGGCGGCCCAAGTGAATCCGTATGAACTCATGACCAGCGACGTCACCCACTCAGATGATTCGTCTGGAGTTTAGTCGATTACCAGTGACGTCATATCGTCAGCTGATGCTTGATGTCCGTCAGTCACCCCGAGTAAACCTGCACAAACTCATGGCCAGTTACACCACACGCTCAGGCGAATCGACAGAGCCTTTTTGTAGCGCACGAATACTTGCAGTAGGCAGGTGCGAAAGGTAAAGATGAAACATGGCTTATTGCAACTGATGTTAATTCGAATACAAGTGACGCCATAACGTTATCTGATGCCTAATGACCTGAACTCGGCCAAAAAAGGCCCGTAAAAGCTCATGACCAGTGACGTCACACACTCAGTGGATTACCAGTGACGTCATTTCGTTAGCTGATGCCTTATGGCTTTCGCTCAGCCAAAAATAGTTGGTAAAAATTCATGACCAGTGACGTCGCACACTCAGGTGACTCGGCAGAGCCATCACTTAACGCACCAATACTTTACAGGTACGAAAGGCAAAGATGGAACAGGTCCTGTTACGCCTCATGTTAAGTCGAACACCATTGACATCATGTCGTCAACTGATGCATTTTTCCCTATAGAGGGTTCCAAGGAGCCAGAAAAAACTCATGACCAGTAACGTTACACACCCAGGAGACTCGACAGAGCCTTCATTCAGCACGTCAATACTTGTAATAGACGGGTACGAAAGGTAAAGATAGAACATGGCCTGTCGCGCCTGATGTTAAGTCGGACACCAGTGACGTCATATCATCAGCTGATGCATTATACCGTTTGGGGGTGCAAAAGGTCCCGTAAAAAGCTCTTGACCAGTGACGTTACTTACTCAGGAGACTCGACAGAGCCTTCATTCAGCACGCCCATACTTCCAAGAGACAGGTACGAAAGGTAAAGATGGAACATGGCCTGTCGCGCCGGAAGTTTAGTCGAATACCAGTGACGTCATATCGTCAGCTGATGCTTGATGTCCTTCAGTCAGCCAGAGTAAACCCGCGTTAACTCATAACTAGTTATACCACACGCTCAGGTAATTCGGCAGAGCCCCTGTGTCGCGCGAATACTTGCAGTAGATAGGTGCGAAAGGTACAGACGAAACATGGCTTAGATGGAGCATGGCCTGTTGCGCATGATGTCTAGTCGAAACCCAGTGACATCATATCGTCAGCTGATGCCTTGTGGCCTATAGTAGGCTCAAAAGAGTGTGCAAATTAATGGTCAGTGACGTACACACTCAGGTAATTTGGCAGAGCCTTCCACGGCAATGCTTGCAATGGACAGGTACCAAAGATAAAGGTGGAACATGGTCTGTCGCGCCCGAAGTTCATTCGAATACCAGTGACGTCACATCTTCAGTCATTGCCGTATGACCTTTCGTCGCCCCAAAAGAGGCCGTAAAACCTCATGACCAGCGACACGCACAGTCGAGTGCCAGCGACGTCACATCGTTAGCTGATGCTTTATGGTCTTCAGTTGGCCGCACAAAAAATCCGCCAATACTTGCAGCAGACATGTACGAAAGGTATAAATGGAGCATGACCTGTTGCCTGATGTTCAGCCAAATACCAGTGACGTCATATCGCCAGCTGATGCCTAACAGCATTTCGTCGGTCCTATAGGGCCCGTGGAAACCCACGGCCATTGACGTCGTACAGTCGTATAGCAGTGACGTCGTTAGCTGACACCTTGTGGTCTTCAGTTGGCCGAAAAGCACCGTTGGAACTCATGGCCAGTGATGTCACACACTCAGGTGGTTCGGCAGCTTTCATCCAGCACGCCAATGCTTGCAGTAGACAAGTACAAAGGTAAAAATGAAGCACGGCCTCTTGCGCCCAGTTTTTATTCGAATACCAGTGACGTCACGCTATCCGGTGATACTTCGCGGACCACGACACACCGTGGTCGTGAGGCCTAAGTGCACTCGTATGAAGTGATGATTAGGGACGTCACACATTGGGGTAATTCGGTCAAACCTTTATGCGGCACGCAAATGCTTGCAGCAGACAGGTACGAAAAGTAAAGATGGAACGAGGCCGGCCGCGCCTGATGTTCAATCGAATACCAGTGACGACACATGGCCAGCTGATGCATTACGGCATTCAGTGGACCCAAAAGAGCCTTACACACTCACGACCAGTGACGTCACATACCCAGCCGAATACCAGTGACATCATATCACAAGCAAAAGCCTTATGGCCTTCAGTCGGCCCGAAAGAACCCCGATCCCGATCGATGCAAAACCATTTTCAGTGACGTCACAATGTTAGCTGATGCCTCACAGCTTTTGCTCCGCACGACAATACTCAAAACCCTGCAGCTAGCGTAGCTCTTCCCTCCGTCGGCCATACAGGTACCCAAGTAAAAAATTACCGCTTAGTTCCACGGACAACTTAGCAAGACCTCGTTAACTCATTACGCCATCTCCTTACATTGCCAATTGCTCAGCTGCTCCGCAGATGGTTACTGGCCACAAACACCGTCCCACACACCACACTCCAACACGCACCCCCACGCTCTCAGCACGTCAATACTTCGTCCTGCGGCTCCGGCTTTTTCAAATAACGCTGCCAGATTCTTCTGCAGAGAATTCTTCACTTTTAGAGAAAATATTTCGTCAAACGGCGTTTCATAGAGAGATATTTAAAATTTACCTTCAGGTTTCCGCTCTCACGCTGCTGTGGTTGAGATGTACTGCCAGGGACGGGGAACAATATCCAAAATAAGGCCACTGGCACATTTTTGGGGGCAACGCGGTAGGGCAGGGTTTATTTTCTCCCAAACATGTAGACAAACGTGCTCTTACACCGTTTTCACGCCCTTGCGTACAGCACAGATGTGCTAGGAACACTGTTCGACTCCGGGGCCGCGTTCCTCACTGCCAAACACCGTCCTCAAGTTGCAACACATGAATGCAAAGATAAGTATGTCGGAGCAGCTCCTACGCTGTGGAGTTTAGTCGCTCGTGCGTGACGTAAACGCTTGTGATGTCATAGGTAGCAGTCTCAGGTAGGCGCTTTACCAATGAAGAACTGGAGCAGGGTGAAGTTGGGATCGATTCCGGGAAGAAACAAAATTGCAGCTCAACTATGGTGGAATCGATTTTTCGAAGGAGGAGTTGAGTCTACCATCCTGTTTGGGATCATCGGTGAGCGACGTAAACAGACATGCAGGTGACAACAGATGTTACCATCTGGCATAAACAGTCCTGTTCGTTTAATAAATTCGTATGTTCCGATAGATCAGTTGGTAAGGGAGCCTGCCTTCTGGCCAACCCGCTCGTGGCGGGGTGGTTTCAAGTCGCTTTAAGCGCTCCGTGCCTGCCTTTGGCAGATATAGCCTGCGGTCGGTGGCAGCGGCTGCGCTAAAGGTCAGGTGACGTCCGACGATAGGACGGATCGTGCCGAGAATCGCGGCTCGGTAAACTTTTGCCACCGAATTCTGCCATTGACCTGAAATTTCACGATCGGATAGTTAAGGCCACGGCTCGCACACTCTGTTTAGTGTGAGCTCTGATTGTAGAAATAAATTCAGTTAAAGGTTTCGGGATAAATCTTATATATATATATATATATATATATATTAATGCATGGTTATGTATGTATATATACGGATATATATGATAAAATCGATATTTAGATATTCTTGTAGCAGTCGGTTTACATGTAACGAATGGGGCACAGACACGTTGTCATGTATAATCAAATACTTTTATGCTCTGAGCCGGCTTTTTTGAGTTTTGTAAAATGGTTCATCGCTCTTATTGTGTCGCCCAAATCCAGTTTTTTCCACCTAGCACTCTTCTGAGGACATTCTCCCGTCATTTTTTCCAAGGTATGTATTAAGAGGTACGTTAATAAAGGTGTGAACAAAAAAAATTGGGCTGATCCGTAAAAATGCGAGGATCGAGAATGTGCGATGTTTTTTATGCTGTACATCAATTTCTCTCACCTGCGGCTTGGTCAACTGACTTTTCATTCAGAAACATTGTTTCTACGTCCCCTCTTCACCCCTTACCACCATCGCCATGCAATCTTCCATTTGCGCTGCCAGAATCGACTCCATCCGAATTCCGAAGCAAACACGAATTTGATGAATGCCTTCTGTGATCGGCATCGGAGTGGAATCAGGATTGTGTTATAGCGCTCGGAGTCCCGGTCGAAATGATTGCATGCACTGAGAGTCGGAATCGAGTTCATTGGAGCTGAATCAAGCACAAGTTGTGTTGTATCACATTGCATTGCCTTTCTTAAGCATTTCAATTTATTTGTGTTTATCTCTCGCCGGTGGTCGCGAGTCACGTAGCTTATAAAGCACCCATGCTAACCATCACTTGAAGGTCCTGCATTCCATCCCGCCGGCTAATCTGGGATGTTTCTCACAAACGTCTTTCCTTCTTTTTGAGCGCGGTCACTGGACACGCCCTGGAGCGGGCCTTTCCAGACGGCTGCGGTATCCTGGAGAAACGACCTCTCGGTGTTTGAGAGACAATACGTCGGCGTATTTAGAGCCAGCTCGTCCCTGGTCGACAGGGTCTGTGTCCAGGAACATAACCATGCCCTGAATATAAACTGGGGCTCGTTCCCCTTTTGATGCCGTCGGATGTCAGCTTACCATAGAAACAGCTCAGTCTGCTCCAAAGCTGCCTGCTGGTGTCCGGGCCTGGCTGGTCCCAATGGTAGTCCCGCCCACGCCCCTCTCAGCCACGATATTAGAGCGTGTGTCTCGGTGGTAAGTTTTAGGCACTCGAGCCCCATTCGGTGAACGCCAAAAAAAAAAAAATGAACGCGTTGCACATAGTGTTTATACACTATTTGTATATACATAGCATGCATATATTATCTATTCACATACAGCAGCGAGCTCAGGTCCCTGGCTGATCTATCAGGTGGAGCTTTAACAATATGGCATCGGCTGAATTGGAAAAAATGCGTGTTGCGTATCATCACAGGAAAGCTTCTCCCCCCCCCTTCCTCACGTCACCATCTACCACCCCAGCCCCCCCCCCCCCTCATTTTGTCCGTAGTCCACGGCTTTATTTTATGGCCGCGTGCCTATGTCCATCATTTATATTTCTGTATGGTTGTCATTTGGGAAACGCGATCATGACAGTTTTGTAATGTGCCACCAGAGCAAAACCACCAGCCGATCAATATATTTTATTTGCCACCTAGAAGTACCGGTAGGTCAATATTACAGCTTTGAAGACGGCATTAGGAAAAACAGCCCACGAATAAAATGTAAGTCATCTACAAACCTTACCGCAGTATGCAACGTGGTCCCCCAATTTCCGCAGAATTTAAAAAACGATTCCGTGGTATGGCGTATAAGACGCGTCTTTGGAAGCCTCGGTGGTATTCACACAACCATCGGCATGTCGGCGAGTCACTGCGTGACTGCAAAACACCGAGAGTACTGAATGCGCTACCCGTCCTGAGTGTTAGACATGTTGCCGGTGAAATATTTTCGCTGCGTACCGATAGGTCAATATTGTAGCTTTTAAACCAGCATTTGGCAAACAGTCAGGTACTCATGACTTGTATTCGGGTGCCGCAATTCCGCTTCCGAAAACCCAGATGATAGTCAATGTTATGTACAGTTTCGTATCAGCGTTTTTTTTTTTTTTTTTTTGTCTGTGCTGTCCATGTTGATATCGATACACATTCGAAGGGTCTTCAAACAAGCAGCTATCAAATATGTCTCGCTCTGACAGCTGTGTACCAAAGGACATGCTACGCGTCAAGAGACAGCCTGCCAGTGGCCTTGGAAGTTGAGGCGTTGAAAGACATCGCGGCACCACCAGCTTCAACACCAACTGCAACACCGGCAGCGTTTCATACGGCGGAAGTTGCTGGAATCTTTCTATTGGTTATTGTTGGTATGGATTCACCGCACCAGAGACGGCCTAGACACCGAACGGGTTGATAGAAAAGAAATGTCGTGACAGGTTTTTGCTGCGTTCACCTTTATGTGCACCAGTTTTTATTTCGTTCAAGATCGCACAAAACCGTGACCGGTGCAAAACTGTACGGCATGCCAGGCTAGAGGGCTTCACTTCGGAAAGTTCTAAACGTTATTCTCATTAGTCTTTTCCCGTCATTTAGATTAACGTGTGTTCATGGTAACAGCAGGGCCAGCTTTAAAAGATGAATGTAGTTTTTCATCTCGTTCCGACATTTCCTTTGGGTCAAGGGCGCAACCAGGGTTTTGCTAAAGAGATATCATTTGCCAGTCTGTGGCGCCGCAAGCGGACGGAGTCTCCAACGGGCTCCGATAAGACTTCGTACCCGAAACGCTGAAGGGTGCTGATTATGGTAAAAAGCCGCACCCATGGAGATTATGGCACCGTTTCCTTTTAAACCTGGTCTGCATGTCCGTTTATTGCATACGGATGTAAATCTAGTACTTGAACCGAATCATGTTTGCCAAATCCATTTACTTGTTCTTCTCTAACACAATAGATATCAAGAAACCAAGTGCACAGAAGGCGAAGTCTGCCATTAAAAGATTCCGTCTCCGCGCCCGCAAAACCACAGGGTACCGCATTACAGGCTTCACGTAAGATCCCAGGCGCCCAAGCATGCGGCGCACCGAGGCACAGGCTGGAGCGTCAAAATGAGTTAATCTTCTCGTGTCCCCAAAGTCATTATGTTTCTTGTGTTGATGCTCCCGTTGGTGTCAGTATCTCCGCCGCTGTTTTGTCATAAGTGTAAAATGGACGACGGATGTTGAAATGCACTTCTTGTTGTTTATTGGACTTATCTGTGAGCATGTGTCTTCAAAGTACCCCCAGAACCCTAGATATCTGTGCTGAGAAAAAGGTCGCACGACCATTTAAGGTCAGTGGCTGTTTGACTTTTCGAAGGTCATGGTGACCAAAATCATACTAGACTACTCTGAGTTTTGCATTTGAATAAGCAGCAACGACCACGCTAAGCAGTATGTTCCTGAAAAAAGGCTTTGGTTATTTTGGGTCAATGACCTTTTCTGATCTTTGGAAAGTGCATGAACGATATATGATGCGGTTTCTGTTACCAATAAATTCTAAATTAGCACCAGAAGCTACCCCACACAGCAAGCCCTGAAATAAAAAGACAAGCTGGTTTTTACCTTGTTCTGACCTTCAAAACAGACTCAATGGAATTCGTTCACTCAATTGTTGCGTTACCTAAGAAAGTATCTCAGAGATGCATGGTCTCGTCTAACACTCCGTTGTTGCATCAGATTGAACGATTCCCGAGACATTGACTTCGCAGAATCCATGGCCTGACTTTTACCTAGGTCAGTAACCCCCACCCGAGCGCGTATTAATACCGACGACTGCAAAAGAAGTGACACACGCCTCTCTAAAAATGTGAGGTACTCGGCCACTGATGCCTTCATATATCATTCAAAATAACCGATTAAAATTTTTGAGTAACGACCCAGTCGGCATGTTCAACCGGGACCCATTAGGGTTCGAGATGGACAGCGATATGGTGTCATCTGGGGTGCCCACTTCGGTCCCCATGTGGGTGTGCCATGGTAAACCGACATGGGCACGCAATGGGGAACACGTTGCGTCCCCGGCACGAAATCCGTTCTTGCGGACGGGTCTGCAGCTTTCCATAAAGCTCTAGATTGGCATAATTCACCGTATCTGGCAACCGGTTTTTAAAGGTAAGGCTAGTGCTGCCATCAGTCGGAAACAAGCGCAATGAAACCCGGAAAATGGCGGAATAGAAAGAAGCACGGCTACTAAATTTACACGTGCCGGCAGAATCGCCAAGCCAAGTTGATTGGTAGTTCGGGAGACCTCTGCCACATTTAAACCTTCACGTTTAAAGCCTCATAATGATCTCAATACATATTTGAGAAGGAAACGCAATGCCCACGGGGTTTTGCAACCACTGCAGTCACTAAAGAAGTCATTTTTTCATGTTCCGGTAAATGCTGTCCAACGGGGTGTAGGTATAGGTCACATGCTAAAATGCCTACATTTGGGCGCATTCATGGCTCGCACCCGAGATCATGTGACTGACTGGATGCATTGATCGGCAATTTTTTGGATGCAAAGGTGAGTTTTTTCCCTCATTAGTGCTTAGTCTCGTGTTGCGACTCGAACCCATTGTTAAAAGTAGGAAATGAAACTGATTCCTTATGTGCAATACATGTTCGTCATTGAGGGCATCTCCAGAACACCGTTTGTTAAAAAGAGTTGTCCCGATTTGTTTGGAGTTTTGAAATGGAAAAGTCATCTTAAAGCTCATTCAATGCGGTGCGCAGCCGTACCCTTCTTAAGATCTAAGCTCCTTTAATTTCTGAGCTACACGCCCTCAAAGATGTGTAGAGTATTTCGCACGGACTATTTTAAGGTCAACCAGGTATCCATGATATCATAATAACATCAGTCAAATCCTGCCACTTCATTGGTCATCCGGTGATCAAGGCCAAAAAATTATAATTCTCAAGTCGTCCACATTTGACGTTTGTGAGCACGATTTCCAGATATAACGGCAGTCAGTCAGCTCTCAATCAATGTTGTGCTAGCTATGATGACGCAATTAAGCAATGACGTATTGAGAAGCATATTTATTTAACAGAGAAATTGTGTTCCTTTGAGCAGTCTTTTCCACTTAAAAGTACGCCAAGAGTTAAGTGAGTTGATTTCATCATATCTGATGCTTGCTTCAAAACCTTTAATCGTGAAGCATTTCCGATGTCCTACAGCTGTTCTCTGTTGAGTGCATGTTCAGTACGTAATAGGAAGAAACATTCGACCAACCGGAAAATAAGAAACGCTTCGGCAAAATGGCGCATCGTAGTGATACATTAGTGCGTGCATTCAGCAAAATCCGCCGCATTTATGCGGATCAATACTTCAGTGAAGCATGTACCAGTTGTACCACTGGTTTAAAGAGCTGCTGATATGGACGAAAAATGCAGTTTCGAGCTACAGCCAAATTCATTCCAAGATTTAAGGTTGACGGCGTCACACATGCCTGAACTTAAACAACAAAACATCAAAACGTCGAAAAATTTAAATGGACATAATCGCTTTTTATTTCGATCATGCTGCCTGGACGCCGGCGTGTCGTTCGTATGCCAACCGCCAGCTGATCCGGTGCAGCTTTGGTTCTTATATTACCTAATCCCATTGCAATGATAAGAAAAAGTGGACTAGCTTTGTGCTCCGTTACGCTTTCCATTAGCAAATGTTAAGCACATGACGCAGCAGCGCAGCAAAACCAGACAGAACTTTCGCGCTCGAAACAAACATTCAGCAGTGAAATCTGACTGCTAGCCAATTCGAGGAGCGCCACCTTCCGAGGCCCTTTTGTACCGCATCAGTACGAACACGAATGCATGAGCGGTCATGCTGTTCTACGACAATAAACAGGAAACAGCATGAGAGACGACGGCGTTCGTGTGACTTTTCTATGGCGTCATGCATGCCCAGGTGACCCTGGAATAGTCTGCAGAAAATCGTCTGCGCATCTTTGCGTCTTTCAAGGTCAGGAACCAGGGAGTTTCAGGTATTAAAGGGAGTATTTTTGGGAGTGCCTTTGGTGCATATTTCAAAACAAACTTAAGTTAAACTCCAGACCAGTTAGTCTATTAACAGCACTGAGAATTGCCTTTGCAGCACCTTCGAGACCAAATAAGGAAATTAATTTAATCATTTTCGAGTCCAAATTACTCTGTCTGCGCTTTGTGACAGCATTTCGCTTCCTCCCTGTGCTCGTCGTAATCCCCGTTGTCACGAAAACCGCCGTGGTATCTCTGCCGGTGTGAATAGCAGAATGTTTGTGTTAAGCCCGGCGGGCGGCGAGAGCCTGTTACCGAGGAGCGCATCGTTTGAGGTTTGAACCAGTGCGTCACTGTGGAAAATGTGCCACTTTTGTTCCCAAAGTCAAAGTGCGCCTCAAAAAGAGTCACCGTGGTAAACACCGAAGGAGATCAAAACATAGTGTAACGTTTTGTTGAATTCGTGATAAAAATACTCGCCTTTTTTTGTTTAGACAGAGTGTTTCAAGCTTTTTTTAAAACACAAAAAATTTGTCAACTGGTTGTGCTGGAAACATTACAAGACACATCCTACATTGGAAAAGCAATGCAAATGAAATGTTTTTGCTTCCATTGTGTTGAGCAGGGAGTCCAATAAGATTTCTCCCGCATGAGCGGCTACTTCAGATATAAATCCTGAGCTTTTTAGAAATTTTCAGAAATCCGGTCTTTCTGATCAAACCGCACGTGTCTGATCTAAAGTCAGTGGAAAGTACGGAACAGGTGGCACGCTCCCTTTGAAAGTGCATGGCCGTGAACTGCATCGCGTAATATGCGTTATGGCTACTTCTTTTCAAAACCCCACACAATTGTAGAACACTCTCTTTCGTGAATATTTATTGGACGTCTGTTGGTATGTCTGATGAAACCACATTGAATGAAACGAATCCATGGATCGATACAAAAGAGAGTGCCGGAGGAAACCTGGGCACTTCTCGTATGAAATGCAGAGCTCATGAATTTTGACGCCACCTTGTGTCGTTAGCAGCAACTATCGCTTTAAATCAGGGGTCAGATGGCGCCACATATCTGCATTGGGCTTTTGGCGAACTGCCTCCAAGGGGAGCAGTCGCCCCCCCCCCCCCCCCCCCCCCTCGTGCGTTCCACCCGCTAAATCGTGAAATTCCGTGTTAACCACAATGATTACCTGTGGAACCTTTACGTACCGCATTACTCGGCACGGTCTGTCCCACCCTCTGACGTCAAATCACCTTGAAATACATCGCTATCGGTGCTTGGAGTGTGCAGCCAAATACATTTGATCCCGCTTTGGTGGGACCGTTAACTGAACACCGCAACGTCGTGCTCGGCCGAGGGCATTTGTGCTTTTAGGGTGACGCCATTGCAGAGCATAAATGAATGCGAGTGGAGCTTGGG
Organism: Pollicipes pollicipes; assembly: GCF_011947565.3. Taxonomy (NCBI): domain Eukaryota; kingdom Metazoa; phylum Arthropoda; class Thecostraca; order Pollicipedomorpha; family Pollicipedidae; genus Pollicipes; species Pollicipes pollicipes. The sequence goes on along the minus strand of NW_023596818.1, from coordinate 29,241,962 downwards.
TAGCGACATTGCGACAGACAATCAGACTATGTTTATGCGTGTGCGGATTGTAGGACGGCATCGTGTTCGTACCATTCTATAGATATGGTCCTCTGACAGCGCATTGCTGAATGGGGCGACATGCCGAAACGTGCTAGGGACACCGTCCGTGCAATCCACCTCTGGCACACGATACAGATAATTATACAGATGTTTTGATGTCTGCCGTATTTTCGCCACTTTGCAGCAGGGGTTCATGCCAATAAAAATATGTGCAAAGGTGCCTCTGGCTGAGCAATTTGTTACGAGGGCAGTTGAGGGCCCTCCCACAGTTTCCTTTTTTGCACACAGTCGCACCTACCTTGTGCGACAAACACATAACACACATCCCTTTTTTAACAGCTGACATAATTTCACACCATGCTCCTGCCGGCCACCCACACGGAGTAATGCGCTTTCACCGTATCATGACAATCAAATTACAAATGCGACCCGCGTGACATTTTACGGCGCCAGTTGATGGTCCCCCGCAGTACTGTCAAATGCACCCTCCTTGCACAAGTTAAAGATGCAACTTACCCTCGCCCTCATGGGGGAAGGTGTGGGAGCGATTTTCTGAGGATATCTCTCAAAATCTCGTGAAATCGCTCCCAAATTTCCATTAGCCAACAGGGCATTCACGACACATGCTTTGACACCACAACCGTGTCTCTAGTATATTATTTTAGCGTCTGAGAGGCGATGGTTTATTTCAGAACACTTCACGACCATCCACGGCCGGCACGGGCGACGTCCAACAACCGACGAATCCTCCGCGCACGAGCGACGGGGACGACAGTGGCAGGCTAACGAAGCACTCCAAAATAAATACTTGCTCAAAGCACACAAGAACTATTAATGTGCTCAAAATTGCCGAGTTTGATATCGATATAAATAGAAATAAACTACAGCAGTATTTCATACAACATGAAGACCTAAACAATACACATGACGTACTTGTAAGTTTCATACTGTTACGTAGCGATGCTTCGTATACAGTGATATGCTCCGCGGCGATAGCACCTTTATTAATGGTAGACACATTGACGCCGCATTACTGAATGAGGTCTTCCGGGCGGTGTTCGGCGGCGAAGTTATGACAGCTTTTTACAAATGGCAGCTTGTACTGAGTGCTTTGCCTGCTGTTTGCTCTTTGCTGATGTAGGTGTAGTGTTTTTTTTTTATTCCTATGTGTGCGAAGATATGAGCCAGTCTGCTGGTGCAAAATGAACTGCATCATTCTTTTCATCGAAATAGTCATAATCGTGCACGGAGGATGTGACTGCGTGCATTTCATACCACCATAGGATAGCTGTTCACTTGCTTCGTGAAGTGACCCTCGCCTGACGCTACCCCCACCTCACCCCCCCCCCCCTCCCACTTTATTGACACATGATCCGCTGACGGCGCATCACCAAGTGCAGGTGGCCGACTAGGACGTGTGTTTGCTAGCTTGAGCCTGCATTAAAAAACACAAATATTGATCAGTGTGCACGGAGAGTTTAACCATGCGGATTCAAAAGCATTTTGGAAGATCTTTCATTTGGCCCCGTAGCATCCTCCTCCACCCAGAGCACCGTTCCATTGTTATGGTTCCCAGAAAGCACACCACGGAATGCGAGCGGCCGTCCAAAGCGTGTATTGGCTAAGCTGCGGTCGATTTTAAGAAAATTATAGTAATCGTGCGGGGACGGTGTGCCCACCTGCATTTGATGACATTGTGGGGCGGCTATCAGCTGGTTTCCTAAGAAGCGGACGATGTGCCCACCTGCATTTGATGACACTGTGGGGCGGCTATCAGCTGGTTTCCTCAGAAGTGGACGATGTGCCCACCTGCATTTGATGACACTGTGGGACGGCTATCGGCTGGTTCCCTAAGAAGCGGACGGTTGTGCCCACCTGCATTTGGTGACACTGTAGGACAACTATCCGCTGGCTCCCCAAGAAAGTTGCTTATCAACATTCCTGATCTTATTGGTATGTCCTCAGAGCACATTACTAAGTGCAGACGCCAAACCAAAGCATGACCTTGCCAAATTACGGTAGCCTTTTCAAGATATATGAAATCTCCCAACTGCGCAGCCGCGTTCTACTGTGCAAGGGCTTTCTAACTGCACCGTAACACCATGGTCGTGTGAAAACACCTAATTATCAGTCCGATCCTTGCAGCAGCGCATTACCACATGCTGGCGGCCGGTTGGAGCATGTATTTGCAGAAAAACGGCAGCCTTTTAACATTATTTGTACTCGTGCGCAGAGATTCTAAACGTGTGCTGCTGCTACCATCATGGGTCGGCCAACAAAATGCAGCGTAACATGGTTCTCGGTTAACGGCACCTATCTTATTGGTGTGATCATGTACATCAGGTTACAGAGTTTTGGTAGGCAGGTGGCGTATGGTGGCGAATCCACGGCAGCCACTTAAAGACATTACAATCGTGTGGATACGGGGTGACCGTACGCCTCTGTTAGCGCTATAGGAGGACGTTCAACTGGCGCGATGGCATGGTGCTCGGCTGCGGGCACCTATAGCATTCGTATAACCTCAGGACAGCATATTTGTATTAATCCTGTGTGCCACCCGGAGCGTGGATTTGCTAAGTTACGGTAGACTTAAGCAAATACATATGGGCAGAGGCTGCAAAGGCGTACATTTGTTACCTTTGAGAAAAGCCGACTACCAACTGGCAATCGCACATGCTCTTCAGCCGAAGGCACCTATTTTGCGTGATGACCCCTGACATCGCAGTATCGAATCCGGCCGGTGGCATGCCGCGTCACTGCCGACAGACGACACGTCCGCCGGAGGTCCGCAACCACGCCCCGGCCTGCCACGCGCGTTCGGTAAGCCTTGCCAGACGGTCACACCCGTGAAGTAGGCACCTTCGGCCGTGCACGATGTCACATTGTAGTTGACAACCACCCTACATTTCTACAGATGTGCACGGTCGCACCGCTCACACACGAATATAAATATTCAAAAAGGCTCCAGCAGCGCACCAAATCCACATCCTAGTCGCCGAACGAATTCAATCATGCAATCATACCAAATCGCTTTCGGTTGAACACGATTTTATTGTGCGAGTTAAAAGACTTCCCACAGTGCCACCAAACTTACACGATTGCAAATTCTGCAAACGATTACCAATAAACTTAAATATTTCCTGCATTTTTCCCATCAAGTTCCGGCTGCCATGTCGAGTAATGCGCTGTCAGGCGCCTACACCAAAAAGCAAGGGGAGTTACCGAGCAATACGGTACCGTCGTGTGCTGGTCGATAGCCCTCGCAGAGTGCTAACAAATGCACATGGTCACAGCCTCCGCGTGCGGCTATTAATACTGTTTAATGGCTGCTGTCTTTTCACCTCAAAGGTCTGTCAGAACGCATGCCTTCAGCGATGCGCTTTCAGGAAGTCATTCTCATAAGGTATGTGTCCTCGGGTGAGTACTACTGTACGATGTTTGCTGCTGATAGTTCTCTCACTGTGCTGTCAAATTGCACACGGGTGCATCCTATTTGCACAATTGTCATTACATTTAAGTAGCAGCCGTATTTCGCTACCAGCCTCCGCTGTGCCCTGGCACCCAACCATGCGCTGTCAAGCGGCCGTACCAGAAGCATAGGTGCGGTCGGCCACGCAACATGTTACGGTGTCAGTCAACAGCCCTCTCACAGGATTGTCAGCTGCATACGACCACATGCTTTGTGTGAGATCACAACTATTGACGCCGCATTAGTTAAAAGATTAGCCGTCCGTAAAAGATAGCCTCCTGTTTGCACAACGTTTTCTCTTGAAAGAATGTTCCAAACTTGTTTAGCATTCACTACACGAGCGTTTTTAGAAATTAGCTAGGGGCAAACATTTCAAAACACACATTGAAAAACCAAAGCAAATCAAATGTATTACCTGCATAGTGTTGAGCAGGGAATCCAGTGATATTTTTCTCGCAAGGGCGGCTAAAAATCATGCTCAAACTCAAACATAGCTCAACTCAACACAAAATGGTCATCTGTTCAGACGGATTTCGAGGAAACTGGCATAATCGATCAAATCGGAGGTGTCTGACCTAACAACGAGTGACCCATACAAAATAGGTGGTATGCTCCCCGTAAAAGGTGCACTTCTGCCGAACAAAGCCATCCCTGGGCTGCTTGCCGCAATCGGTAATGCCCTGTCAGGAAGTCATAACAATAAAATAGGTACTTTCGGGGCAGAGCAAGATGTTACGGTGTGCGTTGGTAGCCCTCCCATTGTGCTGCCAACAAAGAGTCAGTCATAGTCAGATGGTTATTCCAATAAAGTAGGTGCCGTCGGCCGAGTAGATGAAAGTTGAAAATTGAACCAGTTGAAAGCCCTCCCACAGTACTATCAAGTGCACACGGGTGCACCACACGTGCATGATTGCAAAAATTTGGAAAGGCTTCTGCTGTAGAGAAAACCCCATGCCGGCCGGCCACTCACATTTGGTAATCCGCTGTCAAGGGCTCATACCAATAAACAGGTGCTCTCGGACGATGACCACAACACACACACACACACACGCACACACACACACACACACACGCACACACACGCACACACACACACACACACACACACACACACACACACACACACACACCACACACACACACACACACGCACGCACACACGCACACACACACACACACACACACACACACACACACACACACACACACACACACACAACACACACACACACACACACACACACACACTGACGTAGCGCTGACGTAGTCTTGCAAATCTGCTCTCCAGAAGGCTGGCCGCATTCGGTAATGCGCTGTGACGTGGTCAAACAAACAGATACTTCCGGCTTAGCAGGATGTTAGGGTGCCAGTCGATTGTCATACCACAGTAATATGGAATTCTCACGGCCGCATCCTCAACACGGGATGATATTTTTTATTTAGATGGCTGCCGTAATTTAACAAATTCACGCTCCACGCCCGGCCGGATTCGGTAATGTGCTCTCAGGAATCATGCCAATAACTCAGTGACTTCACTTCCAATGCAATTCCCACGGGTCTATTCGCACAAACTTTCTGTGTAGTGGACTGCGCCACGAATCGATGCAAATTTTACAAAAAGATGCAACACGTTACAGATTGTTGCGTGGGAAAAAACCCTCACTTGGCGTTCTTATGCTGTCCGCCCATGCACCACGACATGTGTGGGAATTTTAATGGTTTTGATGTGTAGCTATTAAAGGCAGAAAGCTTTTCAAAGTGAGGTCAGAAGCAGACCAGGTCTATGTTTTTGAAGGGCATGCGCAGTTCATATACACCAGATTTGAAAGTAGCACACTCAGGTACCAACAATGAATATTTGTAAGAGTACTTATATTCAACATCGCAAATAAACTTGCATAGTATTTATGCGATATTAACAAGGCATCACACTCATCATTCATCATGGCGTTATCGCCGAAAGTAGACAAAACAAAAATACATTCCAAATCAGCCCATTTAGTCTATCCTGAAACTCTTAAGGTTTTTTGTCCGAATTTGTGGCAGAAAATAAGGACCTGTGCATGACATCCCTTGCAATACAGCCATTGATAGTGTTTTTGCGTACGCCCAGCGGCAGCCGGACGGTGGTAGACAGCACAATGTCGCATGCAGGGAAGTTGGGAACGTCCCCTGCAGCCATATCTGCCATGCAGCTCTGAGAAGTACGCAAGCCTGCTGTACTGCTGAAAGTGTTCCAGTCTGTTGTGCCCGCTGGAAGACGTGTATTGCCTGTTGCGTGGTTCGTAGGTGTCCTGGCCTGCCTCGAGGCTTGTAGATTTGTTTCGCACTATCGCACTACGGAGTTATATCCTGATCTACCGTGTTTTGAGAGTCATCCCAGTCAGCCCCATCGTCGTCGCACCACGCCGTATTACGCAATGTGAGAACCAGCCACTGCCTGTCTACGACTCAAAATGACACGACACACTCGCCTTCCAATGCATTATTGCTTCCCAAGCATTAAATTAAAGTATGTCATGCAGCCGACAGTGCGTTTATTGGGAGCACAAATACAAGATATATGTGCACATATATAGCCATATATATAGATATACATATTTATATATGTATATACATATAACAGGATGTTTGAGAGCTGAGAGCCAGGTCACCCATTCATGCCAATGGTGGACCGCTTGAAAGGGTGGCTCCCAGTGACGTCATACGTCAGCGGCTGGCGTCGGTTGTAAGCAAATCACTTCGTAACTTCTCCCGTAAAAGGGCACCCTGGGTCATTGTGCGTTGGATCTTTGGTGGGGCGGGAGCGTGCTGACGAGGTAACGTACCCATGTAGTCTGAGGCGGGAGAAGGCAGGTACGCAGCCAAGATATTCTAGGCGGTACCCCACTGACATGTGCCGTCTTTTAGAGGACAGCTGTTTATATATGTCTGAAGCATCCCAGCTGCCGTGTTAGACTGTGGCATGAAGAATGGTGTAAGATCGAAACAATGTGTTGAAATTGGTTGTGATTAGGAGGGCTGACAGGATTTTGCAACTGAGCTGTGTCTTTTTGGATCAAGTTTCGGCCTGATTCACAGTGCCAATGTAATGCGAATTGACTACAGATCCTCCAAAGAGACTTGGTATAGTACCCAGTATATCGATGTTCATTTACATAGTAAACAAAACAAATAAATAGCAAAGTGTACATGTGGTGGCAGAGGGCTTTTTTTTTACTTGGGTACCTGTATTGCCGACCGGTGGGGAGAGCTACGCTGGCTGCAGGGTTCCTGTACTGCCGTGATGGAGAAATGCTGTCAGGTATCAGCCGACGTAGTGACGTCACTGAAAATGGGTTTCCATCGATCGGGGTTCTTTTGGGCCAACTGAATGCTACAAGGCATTTGCTAGCGATATGATGTCACTGGTATTCGACTGGATGTGTGACGTCACTGGTTGTGAGGCTTTAGGGATCTTTTGGGTGTAATGAATGCCGTAAAGCATCACCTGACGATATGTCGTCGCTGGCATTCAATGAAACATCAGGCGCAACAGGCCTTATTCCATCTTTACCTTTCGTACCTGTCTGCTGCAAGCATTTGCGTGTCGAATAAAAGCTTGACCGAATCACCTGAATGCGTGACGTCACTAATCATCACTTGGATACGAGTGCACTTAGGCCCCACGGCCGCGGTGTATCATGTTCCGTGAAATATCACCAGGTATCGTGACGTCACTGATATTCGACTAAATGTTGTCGCAACAGTCATGCTTCATTTTTACCTTCGTACCTGTCTGACCGCAAGCAACTGGCGTGATGAATAAAAGCTACCAAATCACGTGAGGGTGTGACGTCACTGGTCATGCATTTTTATGGATCTTTGGGGGCCAAACTGAGAGCCGTAAGCATGACCTAATGATGTGACGTCACTGGCATTCGACTGTGTGTGATGTCACTTGTGATCAGATTTTACGGCCTCTTTTGGGCCGACGAAAGGTCATACGACATTAACTGAAGATGTGACGTCACTGGTATTCCGAATAAAATTCAGGCGGGGACAGGCCATGCTTCATCTTTACCTTTTGGTAACCTGTCCCATTGCAAGCATTGAATGCTGAAGGAAGGCTCTGCCGAACTACCTGAGTGTGTAACGTCACTAACCATTAATTTATATAGACTGCTTTGAACCTACCGTAAGCCACAACCACATCAGCTGACCATATGACGTCACCGGTTTTCGTCTAGATGTCATGCGCAACAGGCCATGCTCTATCTTTGCCTTTCGTACCTGTTTCACTGCAAGCATTCGCGCGCTATATCGAGGTGGTGCCGAACCATCTGAGTGCGTGACGTCGCTGGTCATGAGTTCATACAGGCTCACTTGGGCACCCCAATGCAACAAAGCATCATATCCTGTGAAGCATCGCGGGATGATATGACGTCACTGGTATTCGACTCAACATCAAGCGCAACAGGCCATGTTCCATCTTTACCTTTCGTACCTGCCTACTGCAAGCATTCGCGTGTTATATGACGTCAATGGTCGAGAGCTCTTACGGGCTCTTTTCAACCCCCTATATGGTATAATGCTTCAGCTGACGATATGATGTCACTGGTGTTCGACTTAACATCAGGCACAACATGTCATGTTCCATCTTTGCCTTTCGCACCTGTTAAAGTATCGGCGAGCCTATGATGGCTCTGTCGAATCACCTGAGTGCGTCGTCATGAGGTTTTTACAGGCTATTGTTGGCCGAGTGAAAAGCCATAAGGCATCATCTAATGATGATGTCGTCACTGGTAATCCACTAATGTGTGGACGCCATTGGTCATGAGTTTTCCCGGGCCTTTTGCGGGCCGACTTAGGCCATTAGGGCATACAGGCAACGATATGGCGTCATTGGTATTCAATTAAGCATCAGGTACAATATGTCAAGTTTCATCTTTACCTTCAGCACCTATCTACTGCAAGTATTCGCGCGCCACATAAAGGCTCTGCCCAATCACCTGAGCGTGTTGGCGTGACTGGTTATGAGTTTACGCGGGTTTTACTAGGGCTTGACTGATGGACATCAAGCATCATCTGGCGATGTGACGTCACTGGTATTCCACTTAAGACCAGGCGCGACAGACCATGTTCGTCGTTATCTTTCGTACCTGTCTATTGTAAGCATTGACATGCGTAAGGAAAGCTCTGTGAAATCTCTGAGTGTGTAATTGTCACTTGGTCATGAGTCCTTTATGGGCCGCTTTTTTGTACCTATAGGGTACAAGACATCAGTTGACCGATATGACGTCACTGGTGTTTGACTTAATCTCAGGCGCAACAGGCCATGTTCCATCTTTGCCTTTCGCACCTCTTATACTGCAAGTATTCGCGCGCTACATAAAGGCTCTGCCGAATCACCTGAGCATGTGGTGTACTGGTCATGAGTTTACGCGGGCTTACTCGGACTGACGGAAGGACATCAAGCATCATCTGACCATATGACGTCACTGATATTCGGTCTGTTGGCCCAGACTTATGACCGCAGGCGGCCGCCCTTGATTATTTAGCCATCAGGGCATTCCGGACCGTAGCTGCTCAGGGGCGCATCCTGTGATGTCGGGCGGAATAGCTTTGCATATACGTCGGTTTGTGGGCTGGATCACCTTTGTTTTGTGTTTACGTTTGTTCAAAATTTAGTCGTTGAAACAGCCCGTTGCGTTTGAAAGCTGCTACTTAATGGTGGCGCACAATAAAATTAGTGTGCTTAACTATGGTGCATCTCCCGCCTCTGCTGCGGAATTTCGTAGCCATAGGTGGCCAAGTGACCTCCTACCAACTGATGATCAGTGACGTCACGTACTCAGGTGATTCGGCGGAGCCTTCATATAGCACGCGAATATTTGCAGCAGCCAGGTACGAAAGGCAAATATGGAACATGACCTGTTGCGCCTGATGTTTAGTCGAGCACCAGTAACGTCATGCCGTCAGCCGATGCATTACAACCTATAATGGGTTCAAAAGAGCCCATAAAACTCGTGACCAGTGACGTCACAACTCAGGAGATTCGACGGAGCCTTATTCAGCACGTCAATACCTTTAATAGACAGGTACGAAAGGTAAAGAAAGTACGTGGCATGTTGGACCCTGATGTTAAGTCGAATAACAGTGACGACATATCATCCTGTGATGCTTCACGGGAGGGGTTGCTTTGTGGCCTTGGGCGGCCCAAGTGAATCCGTATAAACTCATGACCAGCGACGTCACCCACTCAGATGATTCGTCTGGAGTTTAGTCGATTACCAGTGACGTCATATCGTCAGCTGATGCTTGATGTCCTTCAGTCTGCCCGAGTGGTAACCTGCACAACTCATGACCAGTTACACCACACGCTCAGGCGAATCGACAGAGCCTTTTTGTAGCGCACGAATACCTGCAGTAGGCAGATGCGAAAGGTAAAGATGAAACATGGCTTATTGCAATTGATTAATTCGAATACAAGTGACGCCATAACGTTATCTGATGCCTAATGGCCTGAACTCGGCCAAAAAAGGCCCGTAAAAGCTCATGACCAGTGACGTCACACACTCAGTGGACTACCAGTGAAGTCATTTCGTTAGCTGATGCCTTATGGCTTTCGCTCAGCCAAAATAGTCGTAAAAATTCATGACCAGTGACGTCGCACACTCAAGTGACTCGGCAGAGCCATCATTTAAGGCACCAATACTTTACAGGTACGAAAGGCAAAGATGGAACATGACCTGTTACGCCTCATGTTAAGTCAAACACCATTGGCATCACGTCGTCAACTGATGCATGGTTTCCCTATAGAGGGTTCCAAGGAGCCAGAAAAAACTCATGACCAGTACGTTTACACACCAGGAGACTTCGACAGAGCCTTCATTCAGCACGTCAGTACTTGTAAAAGACGGGTACGAAAGGTAAAGATAGAACATGGCCTGTCGCGCCTGATGTTAAGTCGGACATCAGTGACGTCATATCGTCAGCTGATACATTATACCGTTTGGGGGTACAAAAGGTCCCGTAAAAAGCTTGACCAGTGACGTTACTTACTCAGGAGACTCGACAGAGCCTTCATTCAGCACGCCAATACTTCCAAGAGACAGGTACGAAAGGTAGAGATGGAACATGGCCTGTCGCGCCTGGAGTATAGTCGAATACCAGTGACGTCATATCGTCAGCTGATGCTTGATGTCCTTCGGTCAGCCAGAGTAAACCCGCGTAAACTCATGACTAGTTACACACACGCTCAGGTAATTCGGCAGAGCCCCTATGTGTCGCGCGAATACTTGCAGTAGATAGGTGCGAAAGGTACAGACGAAACATGGCTTAGATAGAGCATGCCTGTTGCGCATGATGTCTAGTCGAGACCTAGTGTCATCATATCGTCAGCTGATGCTTTGTGGCCTATAGTAGGTTCAGAAGAGTATACAAATTAATGGTCAGTGACGTACACACTCAGGTAATTTGGCAGAGCCTTCCACGGCAATGCTTGCAATGGACAGGTACCAAAGATAAAGGTGGAACATGGCCTGTCGCGCCCGAAGTTCATTCGAATACCAGTGACGTCACATCGTCAGTCAGTGCCGTATGACCTTTCGTCGGCCCAAAAGAGGCCGTAAAATCTCATGACCAGCGACACGCACGGTCGAATGCCAGTGACGTCACATCGCTAGCTGATGCTTTATGGCCTTCAGTTGGCCGCAAAAATCCGCCAATACTTGCAGCAGACATGTACGAAAGGTATAAATGGAGCATGACCTGTTGGCTGATGTTCAGCCAAATACCAGTGACGTCATATCGCCAGCTGATGCCTTACGGCATTTCGTCGGTCCTAGAGGACACGTGGAAACCCACGACCATTGACGTCTTACAATCGGTCGTATAGCAGTGACGTCGTTAGCTGACACCTTGTGGTCTTCAGTTGGCCGAAAGGCACCGGTGAAACTCGTGACCAGTGACGTCACACACTCAGGTGGTTCGGCAGCTTTCATCCAGCACGCCAATGCTTGCAGTAGTCAGATACAAAGGTAAAAATAAAGCACGGCCTGTTGCGCTCAGTATTTATTCGAATACCAGTGGCGTCACGCTATCCGGTGATACTTCGTAGACCATGACACACCGTGGTCGTGGGGCCTAAGTGCACCCGTATGAAGTGATGATTAGGGACGTCACACATTGAGGTGATTCGGTCAAACCTTTATGCGGCACGCAAATGCTTGCAGCAGTCAGGTACGAAAAGTAAAGATGGAACGAGGCCGGTCGCCGAGGTCGGTC
>NW_023596818.1:29096015-29229183 GCF_011947565.3 Pollicipes pollicipes | reverse complement strand
TCTCCCTCTCTCTCATTCCCCTCCCTTCCTCGTTACGTCTTTCCATCGTTCTACACCTGAATGTCGCGACGACCGACAATTATTTATGCTCCCCGTCTGTTGTGTAGTGTACAATACTCGATCTCCAGGGCGACAAACGGCACGGAAAGGTCAGTTCCATTGTGCTTTCCCGGCTTAAGGTCACATCGTACCGTCCAGTCACAGCTTGGCTATCCCATGTAAAGACAATGGGCGGGGCCTGAAGTCCGCATCTCTGCGAACCCCGCTGCTTGGAAGCAGTCCTGGCGCATCTCATCATGCGGCGCGAGTTGTCATGGCGACCGTCGGTCTCGTCGGGCCGCAGTGGCGACTGGCCGGTCGCCTGTCTGCCGCCGTCGGCCACGCCCGTCCGCCGGCGGGCGCCGACAACGCTGCCCGAACCGACCGGCCGACGGCGCGCCGACGATGGATTTCCAGCCGACTCTGGGGTGACGCGTCGGCTCGGTCGGCCTCATCGACCGGGCGCGCCGGGCGGCGGGCGGCGGCGGCCGCGGGCCGACCGGCTCCCGCCGGCCGCCGCCGCCCGCTCCCCGCCAGCACCTGATATCCCCAGCCCCGTCAAAGGCGGCGAGCTGCCGGCTCGACGCTGGGAGTCCCCGTGAGGCGGCCGGCGTCAACACACAGCTGCTGCTGGTGGGCCGGCATGATGGCGTCCGTTCGGATGGAGCGCGGCGCTCCTGCCCGCCGCCGCCCCACTTTCCTGACGTCCACCCAGGGTACACCGGACGGTTTTGGGAGGAAAGGGATATGGGAGACGGGAGGATGTCTCCAAGCTGGACATGGTGGTTGGGAAGTGAGCCATGGATCGCGTGACCTGGTGGGATGCCTCCTAACCTGACAACATGACGCGGACAACGGACGTCAAATCCATAAACGCAGCAAACGCAGTAGTGATGCATAAAAAAGTGTAGTGAATCCAACCAAACGTGGCATTCCAGTACGTCGCATATACTTCTATCAAAGGCATGACCAGGCCACCAGTCAGACCGGCAAGGGACAAGCGCTAAGAGCAACGTTGGGAACGGGGAACCGATGTTGTGAACCAGGCACATGTCTGGTCATAACACGCCAGCACGCCTGTCATTCAGCACGGAGTGTTGAGCGCGAGCGAAAGCGGCACGTGCCGCTGCACGTGACCACTGCATGCGGACGCAGCCATGGGGCTGGGCCAACTCCGACACAAATTCGCAGGCAGCTCGGACCCAGATTCAGGACGATCACAGCTCAAGTTGTTTTTGTTTTTTCAGAAATGATTACAATTGGTTCGTTGGAGATCTTAACTCAAATGTACGGGTTTGCACTCGCCAAGCTTAAAGCGCTAAATGCTGAATCCCAATTGAATTTATAGACCATTCGCTGCAGTCATGCACTTGCAGGCACGTTAAGCCTAGACGTGTGCCTCGTTCACAAATTGGGTCCATGATTCACAATGGTACCCAGACTTGTGTTTGACTCGAGCTCAATTATCAAACGACTCGTGAGTCAATCGTTTTGGGCTAGTCGTGAGCTCAGTGGGCTTATTGGAAAAATGCCGCTATGAGCTGAATCACATCCTCCGTAAATTCCATGAACTGAATCGTGAGCCGGGCATTTCTAGCAATGTTCTGTCAGTAATTCACACGGCTCAAGCGAAAAAGGCAACATGTGGAAGCATAGCACGTCCATGACAAACTGTGGAAGCGTAACACGCCCATGACAATTGTGGAAGCGTTGCACGCCCATGACAATTGTGGAAGCGTAGCACGCCCATACAAATTGTGGAAGCATAGCACGCCCATGACAAATTGTGGGAAGCGTAGCACGCCCATGACAAATTGTGGAAGCGTAGCACGCCCATGACAAATGTGGAAGCATAGCACGTCCATGACAAATTAACAGACTATTCCAGAGTGTTAAAATGAACAGAATGCAGCATTAGTTAGCTTTTTGCAAATCAGCACGAAGTTCACTATCATAATTTCTAAACAGCAAACACAATACTGTTGCTCCTGATCTATGTGATCTTTATGTTTTCCATTCTATATGTCTGTATGAATTCAAGGATTTTCATGATACAGACATCCTGCATTCCTAGATATTACGCTAAAACCGGTGAAAGAATGGCTGCTACCCATGAAATAAGGGCTAGTTATATGCCATCTATGCAGACATTGCACACGCAGATATCCACGTTATACATGTATGATTAGTGTATGATATAATACCACGACATACATATATGAATGAGTCATATGGCTACGAGTCATAATGCGATGGGCCAGAACTGAATCTGATCTTTGATTTTGCAAGCTGCATGACTCATGAGCCCAGCGATTAAATGCAGACAATGGGTCCGAGTTGAGATCAATCAAAACACTTGGAACAGCTGCGAGTCATGAGCTGAATTGGATTTCAAAATAAGTGAGTCGGTCATCAGCCGGCTAAAGATTGAGACAAACACAAGTCTGATGGCACCGACTTTGACAAGACCGACACCCTGCATCACCACTCTGGAGTATAAGAATAGCTCGAAAATTAAGCACCGCAATTCCATCGTTATTCAGCATCACGGCGTCGTTTTAACCGGCATCTCGCTATATTTCACTGTTCAACGGGTTACCCGCATGGGGAAATCCTTGCCGCCGACCTCCACGACTGCTGCCTGGCGCGGAAAGTTGACCCTGATGCAGGGCCTCTGTCTGGTGCCTCCGCCGCGCTCACACCGAGCGCTGTTGGGGCCGCCATCTTTCTCTCTCATTGGCGCTGTATAGGCCCCCGGGGATCGGCTGCAGTCGCATCCGATGTGTGCGGACGCCACCGGCTCGGGAAGCCTGTGGAGCATGGGCCCATCTCTGATGCCCGCCGCGGCGCCGCCGCTGGGCCGGACGGTTCCGCCGCACCCAGTCAAGCATTGGCGGGACCGCCGCGCCTCCCGGCGTTCGTGGGACGAGTGCCGCAGGGTTTAGGCGCCGTCGTGTCGGATTCCGCGGTGGGCGTCCAGGGTCGCGAAGTCTGATACTGCCGCGGGGCGGACGTCGGCACACCCGGTGCCGCGGTGGTGCTGCCGGTGTCCACGGGTCCGCAGCCACGTATGTGGCGGGGGCGTACGAGTCGCTGCCGAATCTGCATCGTGTTTGGCGTGAAATGTCACCTTTCGTTGCCTTTCCACTGGCTTCGTCAGTTCCACGGCCTTCACAGAGAGATGAGGAGAACGAGTACTTGCCACGCTCAGGTATGTTGGGCGCACGAGCAGGCATCCGGCCAGATCAGGGGCTGGTTAGCTAGCTCCAATAAATTAACACATACTTATGAGCACGCGAGACCAACTAGTTACCTATACCAGCAATAAATATCACGACAATAGCAGTAATAACATATTTGATAACACAAATTCGTATTTCAATTATCGGACAATGTCATGATGCCTTGTGTCAACCGCGCATGTGAATCACCTGGCAGTACCATGAGGTCAGTGGTTTGTCTATTTCAGAATGCTGCAACACTCCTTGATTCAACACATTCAACGATCACCTGATAATGAAGCTGCACTGGATCTATTGCCCTTCAGCAGGTAGTTTTCGCGAGCCCATCACGACACCTGACTAGCTTCTAGGTGTGCGTGAGCCGCCGACCGGGCCGTCGCAGGGCGCCACAAACGTCCTCCACGAAAAATGTCGTGGAGTTCGCGCGCACTTTCTTTGCGAACTGACCGTAAAACTTTTACTAAATTATGAACAATTAAAAAGCTAAATGGTACGTAACATCGATGAAACATCGCACACAAATTTACATACTTTGACATCGCTCATCAAAACAGCCATTTCTTCCCACGAAATACCAGATCATGTACAACAGAAGCCTTAACAGGGAGCAGGGAAT
Organism: Pollicipes pollicipes; assembly: GCF_011947565.3. Lineage (NCBI taxonomy): Eukaryota > Metazoa > Arthropoda > Thecostraca > Pollicipedomorpha > Pollicipedidae > Pollicipes > Pollicipes pollicipes. The sequence continues at coordinate 29,225,286 of NW_023596818.1, read as the reverse complement.
AGCCTGGACAAACCCAACGATCGGAGAGGTATGAAAATTGTTGGAAAGGCTATCGACTGGTTACGTCACCGGTCAAATGAAGACAGAACGCCGGCGCCTTCAGGGGCCTTATATCCGCTTAATAGCACCGCTTTTGTTTCTTATCCTGTTTCTCTGCAGGCGTGTGTTGTGCAGCTTTGCCTAGTGATGAAGACGCGCCCGTCGGGAGGAGACCACCAGCATTCTAATCAGCTCGGTGAAGTGGTTTTCCAAACCGTACGGAGTTTCCAGGGGTGGCGTCCGTGATCTCACATGCCATCGGTGCCGATGCGGCACACCCCCGCACCCTCCCGCACCGTCATCCTTCCGCACCGCACGGTAAGCCGCGTCCAGCTTCACAACGTAGCGGCGGAGCTCCTTCTCAGCACTGAGGACCACCTCTTGACTGCTCCTGTGAAGAGATTCAGCAGCGCGCCGCGGTTTTTCAGCCGCAGACAGTGGCATAAGACTGTGAGGTCGCTGACTCCTGACGGCTCACCAGTGCTCCTTGGCAGGGGGCGAAGCCTTCTCTGCCCAGTGCCCTTCGCACAACGAATACGGCAATGTAGCAAACGGCACTGGCGACCACGAAGGGCAGCTCCGACCGGTGGTTATAATCGTCCAGTCTATCGAGTGCCTCGGCACTGTCGGTGTCACATGTGCCATCGGCGCCCCGCTGGCTGAGACTGAGACCTCCAGCCGGGATGGGTACGGATCCAGCCTTGCAATCTTCCTGCTGCGTCCCGTGCAAGTACCAGAATTTAGCGACGAACTGGCTGGCGCTCGGGCTATTGTTCCACTCACCTGAGAAGAAAGGAATGGATTGTAACGAACGCCGTACAACCGTCAAGCTCGAGGTCATAATTTTGGGGCTTATTTTCAGGGCTTTGAGACGCTGGGGCATTTGTTCTCAAAAGTTCAGAACAAGTCCGTATGGGTGCGGACAAGGTGGTGTGGGTGTCCTGTTCTCAAACAGATGACAACAGCCTGCAAAGCAAGGAGCAAAACCTAATTTCTCTGCATTCAACGATCTGTTCGTGGGTAGCTTATCAAGATCGCTGCTGGTAATAAACAGTGGAACAATTGAGCTCATTACCACATATATACGTTGAGTGGCCATGAATTACCCCCTTAAAAGGAATGTTCCACGGTTGAAGATATTGACGCGAGCACCAGATATGATGAAATTGGCTCATTTATAACTGTTGGTATACTTTTAAATAGAAAATGCTGCTCTCTTTAGAGAGCATATGTTTTCTGTTACGTAAATATGCTCCTCAATACGTTGTTGCCTCATTATGTCATCGTACCACGCACAACATTGATTGAGAGCCAACTGACGGCCATTATGTCCGTAAATCGTGCTCACAAACGCCAGATATGAACGAATCGACAATCACTTTTTTATTGGCCTTGGTGGATGCATTGCTTATAGGGTGGCAGAATTTGAATGACGTTATTCTGGCGCTGCGGTTGCCTGGATGACCTTGAAATAGTCTCCTTAAAAAAGTGTGCACATATTTGCAGGCGTGACGCTCAGAAAGTAGAGAAGTTTAGGTCTTAAGAAAGATACAACTGTGAATTGCACCAAATGACATTTGAATTCAAAACCTCAAATCAATGTGGAACACTACTTAAGTGACCATGCACCAGCAAGCCAAGGCAATGTTTGCGGCTCAAATTTACACAGCTTTGCCACTTATGACTGTCAGTTGAGCGCGCGCCCTCGCAGGTCGGCAGCCTGAATAAAACTCTGGCCAGCCCTTCGTGGGGCCCCCGGCCCTCCAACACGGCCATTGATAATCGGTCCCGGCGGGTCCTCCAGGATCTTCGGGCCTCCTCCAGCACCACCTCTTGCCGACTCGGGGCTCCTTGCCAACACAGGTTCCTCTGTTAGGCGCCGTGGGACCCTGCGATACGCTGGTGCCCCGACCAATATAAGTCGCTGGTTCAGGGCTTGTCCCTGCTTGGGGAAGGCCACGCCCATACCGACGCGGGGCCGAGTGTGCGTTACTGGTAGTGTCTGACCGACAACTGCCCTTATCAACTCCAGGGCCCCTGATCAGCACACAGGGGCCTCTGGCTGGCATTAGTGTCCGACCCTGCGGGCCGTTGCCCGTAAATACAAGCTCCGGCTGGCCTTTCAGGCCCCTAAATCGGGCCCTCCATCGTAGGTCCTGAGGGGTCCGACGGGCCCCTCGGAACCAAGGGGGGGGGGGGCTGAGTACCCGCTGTGCCTCCCGCCTGCGCCACTGGCCATGACCCATGGGTCAACAAAGTTTAAATTTGTGCATTGCTGGCTTTGACGCACTAAACAACCGTGGGCCTGTCGACCTGTCTTCAGCACAACTGCTAGCTGAAATGCGTAGCGTCATCCGTGCTGACAGGGCGTTCTATGTGTGGGTTAAAGGGAAAGTTTTTAACTTCACCTTCCTTTTCTTCCTTTACCGTATAGCGTTACTTCAGCCTGGCACACTACCTTTAACGTGGTTTAAGGAATGTGGCACCTGCTTGGTATTGCTATCTGTGGTGTCCGTAAGTTGAGTGCTTCATTTCATTCCCATCTCATTGCAACCTTTTCCTTTCTCATTGTATTTGTTGACTCCTTTCTGTGGAAAAAGTTTTTCACACACGCACTGACACGAATGCAATTTTTGGGCACCTCCCACTTGCACTGGCGATGTCCATCTTCGGGACATAAGGCTCTTTGTTCTTGTTTCCCACGCCTCATGATTCCTCCAAGGTTATTAATTTATTGGGCAACGCCATCACTCATCACACCACTCACTGTCACTCACCTTTCCATGACTACCCTGGTATTAGGCAGCCCAAGTCCGTTCTTATCTATCCTATATTGCATTCCCCCAAAACTAGGGGCAAGTGTTCTTTACCCGATGTACTCGCAAACGTGAGAGCCATCACCCTATGGACCATCTTAAACTCGCGCTTCTTTGTGAGAGCGATTTATTTCATCTGATATCTAATCTTCTCCCCATGCTGGCGGGCTGACAAAAAATCCTTGTAGCAGCGTCAGCCGGCGCATGACGTCAAAAACCATGTGACTTTGTGTTCACATGACATGACGTAAGGAGAATACTGGGCCGTAATCAGGTCTGACAAACGTGCTGACGATAGGTCGAACGAGGCCGTTCATGACTCACATGCTCCACACTTTTTTCACCGCGAGAAAATCGACAATGGCACGTCGATCGCTGTAATTGCTGATGTGATCCGAGTAAAGAGATAGATGATATTTGGTGTGTCGGCAACCAAACATAAACCACCTTAAACCTCGTTCATTCGTGGGTCACGACGTTGATGAGCCACAGATTTCATGCGCATTTGGCTCCGGTAAATCGACCATGCCGCGTTGAATGACGCCCCTTTGGCAATCGTGGCTCGGACTGCTGCATCGCTTGATCTGTCGTCAGCACGTTCGCCAGCCCCAATCACGACCCAGCTTGTGACGTCATGCACCGGCTGACACTGCTCCCAGGATTTTTTTGTCAGCCCGTCAGCATGAAAAGGATTAGATATCAGACGAAATAGATATGTCTGCTGCTTTTTTGAGTGCATCAACACATTCTCGTGGGCTTGCCAACATTTAAGTATTGTTCTTTTAAATAGACCGGCCAGACGATATTTTTTCATTGTGTGCGATCTATTGGACCCCATTTGTGGTAGCATTTCCTGAAAATGGGCCTATCAGAATGGAAGCCAGCAGAGTCGTCACGAGCATGAAGATCACTTCTTGGTGGCATCGTTACCCTAATCATTAAACTCACCTGTACCGATCAACCTCCAGTTACGGACGTGGTCAGGGGGTAAGAGGGGGGGGGGGGGGGCACAGGACCAGAGATCTCAGGAACTAAGAGAGCTAGAGGTGCCAAATTCACAGGGTGCACTGGTTTGTACGTGAGCTCACTTAGGTCAAAGTTCGAGGCTCCTAGCTCATAATTTTCCGATCAGATAAACTGAAACAAAGTCAAGCTCCAAGTTGGTCTCCAAAGTGCCTCCAGAACCTAGATACCCATTCCAAGCAAAAGGCCACACACACATTCAAGGTCAGTGATCTTGTTTGACTTTTCGAAGGTAATTGTGACCAAAATCATACAAGGCTGCTTTTGAGTTTTACGTTTGAATAAGCGACAAATATTACGTTAGGCAGGATGTTGCCAAAAATAAAATGTTGACCTGGGTCGGTTTAGGTCAGTGACCTATTCCGATCTTTAAGAAGTCCATGGAATATGTTTAATGTGCCTCCTGTCATCAATAAATTCGAAATGGGCACCGGAAACTACGCCATACTGCAAGCTGTGGAATAATAAAACAGGTTGGTTTCGACCTTGGTCTGACCTTTATACCTGACCCTACGTCAATGGAATTCGGTCATTCAATTGTTGTGTTGCTTGAGAAAGTGTCTCAGAGGTGTATGGCTTTGTCTATCTCTCCGTTGTTACATCAGATTGAGTGATTCTCTAGAAATTGACTTCGCTGAATCCATGGCCTGACTTTGACCTGCCGTAGCTCAGCAACTTCACCAGGAACATCTTATTGTTTGATAACGCACGATCCGCTGTTTAATTATCTACAGCTATGCAAAATTTGGCGCGGCTGTGCCACACTGTTCGGAAACCATTTCGGACAAACCTACAGAAGGGTCAATTTGACTCCCACCCGAGCGCGTGTTAAGGGTCGTTCACGCAGTAAATATTAAAATCCAGTCAAAAAAAAATCGCGATCAATGCATTGCACAGTAAGTCATTTATTAAAAGTCGTCCACGCAGTGACTATCAAAATCGAGTCAGAGGAATTCGCGATCAATGTACTACACAGTTACAGTCATTTGTTAACATGCGCTCGGATGGGGCGTCAAATTGACCTCCCCCTGAAGGCTTTTCAGAATGGTTCTCGAGCGGCGCCGTGTAGCCGCGCCAAATTTTGCATAGCTGTAGAAAATTAAATAGCGGATCGTTTGACAATAAAAAATTTGGTGTACCTTGTATGGTCGCTGACCTATGGCAGCCCAAAGGCAGGCCATGGTTTCAGCGAAGGCAATTTCTGGAAAACCGTTCATTCTGATGCAACGACGAAGTGTTCTACGAAGCCACACACCTCTGAGATACTTTCTTAGGCAACACAAATATTGAATGAGCAAATTAAGTCGACCTAAGGTCAGACATGAAGGCCAGACCAAGGTCAAAACCAACCTGTTTTATTGCTCTAGGGCTTGCTGTATGGGTTAGTTGCTGGTGCTCGTTTCGAATTTATTGATAGCAGGAAACCCATTCTATATCTTCCATGGACTTCTCAGGGGCCATAAAAGGTCGTTGACCTAAAATAACCCGGGTCAACATTTTGTTTTTAGGAACATACTGTCTTGCATTTGAACATAATGTCTAGCGTTATCTTTGTCGCTTATTCAAGTGCAAAACTCGGAGTATTCTTGCATGATTTTGGTCACCATGACCTTCAAAAGGTCAAGCAAGGTCACTGACCTTGAACGAGCATGATAACTTTTGGTTAGAAACAGTTATCTAGGTTCTGGGGCACTTTGGAGCCTAATCTGGAATTTGGCCTCGTTCGACCTTATTTGACCCGAAGGTCGTGACCTAGGTACCACAAAATTTGACCTAAGTGAGTTCACGCACAGGTCACCACACCCTGTAAATTTGGTGCTTCTAGCTCTCTTCTTCTTGAGATCTCAGGGGTCAAACTGAGCCCCCCCCCCGCCCCGAACGAAGGGTATCCAGCCGGCCACCCGGACGCGTGTTAAGAGTCGTCCATACAGGGGCTATTACAATCCAGTCGAAGGAACTCGCGATTCATGTACCACAACTAAAAAAAAAACAGTAAAATGCAATATGATGCGTGCTCAGGGCGTGCAACGAATGCAATGAGGTTCTTAAATACCCGACCGTTCCAAGATAATGCCACTCTAAACGCAGCTGCTCGTCGGGTGCTGCGCTAGCCTTTATCTCAAGAGCTTCAGCACTCTCGCTGCCACGGCGCGGGCCTCTCTCGCCGCCGCCTGGGCGCGCCTGACAAACGTGGTCTAAATTGCGGGCAGCACAGATTGTTGGTTAAGGCTCTTTGCGCTGAAATGCAATCAGGCTGGCGCTCGATCTCATCCACTCTACGCCAGCTAGCAATTTCAACGGAGGTATAATATGCCTCTAAGCGTTACAGCCTGGCCAAAAGGCTGGCCGTCTGTTGGATTCGGTGAATACGCTAATGGATGGTTGCCGGGTACCACTGCCATTGAAAACGGTTCCCAATGAGTACCTAACTGGGAAGAAATTCAACCAGCTTTCATTTGGATGACGACGAGACAGACAGAATACCATAATTCAGATCGTCGGAAAAAACAACAGCGCTGTCAGTGAAATTCTAGACTGCCTCTTGATTAGATTAAGTTTGTGGCCATCAAGATTTCATTCAAGATTCAACCGAGGTTTCATTAGCTGCCTCTTATAGAGAACCAAATCACATCTGTGACGAGCGATTCCATCACGGAGCTCAGCAGACTTTGGTTTGCGTTGGGTGTGTAGCTTCACAAAATTACACCGCGCTGAGCAAACGACATCTCGATATTAGTCCATTTTCTAATCAAAGCTCGGGGGATACCCCACCCGAATAGGAAATTGCAGCCCTGGCGTGCTATTCAGTGTTTACGGCACATGTATCGATTCTCGGTAACTGGCCGAGTCGCTTCTGATGACGTCTGAAGTCACGCTTGCTTTGGTACGAGCGTCTGCCACGGTGAGTTGGTCTCCTGCGTCGCGCCTGTCGGGCCTCCGTGGTCACGGCTCGGAGTGTCTGACCTTGGATGGGCGTGACTGTACAGCCAGCTGTTCCAGCACGAGCCGAGTTCCTCCTGTGGAGACACAGGGCAAGACAAGGCATCTTGTCTTAACGTTCACACGGTGAACAAGCCACGAACGGAACGGAACGCTCCAAGCCAAGAGCGCCCCTGTGGCGGGTGTCTTGTGGGTGTCACCTGTCACCCAAATGCTCATTTCTGGGATGTTTGCTTCAGGTAAACTGCCATATCAGTGACACGCTCCATCTGGAAGCCGCTCCGAAGCCATTCCGTCTATCAGATGTGTCGCAGCTGACGGCTGGGGACAAGACACCTGTTTCTGGAAGGCACACCTGTCCCAATGGTCTGCGCAGGTGTCCGCACATGGCAGCTGTCGTGCTGTACGCGCAAAACAATTGGTTTCAGGCTGACACTCCGTGCCAGTGGAGCATGGGGTCTGTCAGTGGTCCAGTGCTGAAAGCTACGGATGTGTACCCACAGGATGACAATTGTCTTCTGATGTAACCCGCCCTGCAGGAGCAGGCCCATGGATCTGTGACCGAGAGAACTACAGCTGTAGGGTGACCTGGTCTTTGGCGCCTGAGGCGAGCATGTGGACTGTAATCTGACCTCTGTCCCTTGAACTGAAGCATGCGGAGAAGAGAAGCGTAGCAACCGTCGATGTGTCGCTGGTGAGCCTGGACCTGGATAAGGTGCACAGGGTCGGTGCACTTAAAAGGGATAACTCTGACTATGGACCAAATTATCCAGAAGGAAGAGCGGATAAGAGGGCAGCAGAGAAACCTACAGTGAACAGTGTCCAGGAAAGGACGTTCAACAGCCAGCAACTTCGAACTGGTCCTTGTTGCCATGGAGGGGGGCAGATGTCCCGTTGCCCCATTACGGAGGTTAACAGATGAACATGATCTGTCAGGGTGTGCTGCGGTGAGATGAGAAAGAACTCATTTGAAGACTGAGAAGCAGTCCTACCAAAGGCGGGCGGAGGAGGCGCCGGAGTGGAAAAGGACGGGAAAGGCGGTGGCATCCGACAGAAAGGACGGGGAAGGCGGTGACATTCGACAGAAAGGACGGGGGAGGCGGTGGCACCCGACAGAAAGAACGGCGTAAGCGTTGGCACCCGACAGAAAGGCGGGCGGAGGAGGCGGCGGGGTGTAAAAGGACGGCGAAGGCGGCGACATCCGACAGAAAACGGTGTCCTGAAAGCAGGTCCAGGTGGCGGCGTGGCTGGACCAAAGTTCGTGCAGGCAGAATATCTGTGTTCACAAGGACCGTGCAGTCAGCGATGCAGCAGCGCCGCACCCAAAGCTTCGTCTGGACCAGAGCATGGAACTGAAGAGGGATCACGCTTACTTCTGCCAGGCCCCGGGCCTGATTCTGCCCCTGAATTGACCGCTTACGACCTTGTGGCCTGGACCATGCGGGCCACCTGTGGTCACTGTGCCCCGCGGTGAGTCGTGGGCGGCGAGCCTGAGTCGGCTGGAGCTGTAATTATAAGTTCGCATGGCGCAGATAATCTTAAACGGGGTCGCCGTATGAAAAGGTGAGTTGAGAGTGGGGGGGGGGGGGGGGGAACGTGAAAATTGTGTAATCCGCCCGAGATTCGCCAGTTGGGCGTCTCCCCGGATTTGGCCCCTTTTCTCCCAAAAGGCGGGGGGAAGTGAAGCTCGAGTTAAGGGGGTCGGGCTCTCTACTTGAATAAGAAACACTACGCCCCTGATCGATCGATCGATGCAAAACACAGACCCACCGAGGATAACAAACTGGCTAGTTCTTGAACTGGTCTGGGACTTCACAACGTGCAGGTGTGGTCGTTCTGAGGTGGGGTAGCCGATCTCTCATATTCTGTCATTGCAGTGTTGCTTGAAGTACAAATATGGGAGTACTTTGAAAGCGTGTCAGTGAACACGTCTCGTTCAGTGCGTTGCGGTTAACGGACGTGCTTGTTTCTTAATAATACGGAAAGTGAGTTCCACTCGCAATATTAAGCTGTCAATTATGACGAGAGTTGTTAATAAATGCAAGTCCTACGTAACAGAAATAGGGAAATAATACTATCCGCTGCACCAAAATTTATCCGCTATTATCACAACGTTCTTCCGCAATCACGGCCAGGCAATCTTCCACGTGACATTTAGCATAGAAACAAACAGCCGTCGGAGCTGCTTCCAGTCGGTGACGTCACGGAAAACAACTCCATTCCACCAGAGCCATTTTGTCCGTCCAAGACTCATCTTGACAGTCGATATTGAGCAAATGCCACAGCGAATAAATGTGCGACGTATCATCAACAAGAAAGTACGCGATCACGCACATGGGCTCAACGACAGATCTATCATGGCGAATAAAGCTACTGTATTGCAAGAGGTATATGAGGTCCGGGGGTTGGCAACAATGAACAATGACACCACCCGGCCTCATCCAACGCAGCAAAGCCGGCGACTGACCGAGCCATCTCCACGGACACCGAGAGACGCGCATCTGGCAGACCTGGCGCCACACGGCTGACCCGTCACCCATCGGGCCGCGAGCGGAGGTCATGCCGGTGTCCGAACACACCGTCCCAACAAGGGACGGCGTAACGACCGAGCGCAAACACACGCTTTCCTCACGCTTGTCAGAGGCACTAGTCGGAATATGGGAAGAACATGACAGGGGCATACAGTCCTCTCTCGTGCACAGCAGCAACCATTGTCACGACAGCAGCCTTCGCACAGTTCAGCAGCACACACGGCCTCCTGCTGCCACCCGCAGCGTTGCGGTCCGTCCTTGGGCCTTCCCTGTCTCAGTGCCATCAATCTGACCAAACACCGTCACCGTAAACTGAAACACCGTCGCTGACAATGGTGCCTTATGGTGCCATCGTAATTCGCCACCGTTCACTTCTCGGGAAAATGTATCCGACGAAAACTCAAGGACTTTAAAATAGAATGTTATACGTCATTTGTCGTCAATATTCACCTCTTTGTCGCTCAGGCACGCCAAGGGCTAAAGGGTTGCTTAAAGTACTGAAAAGGGGCTCATTCAAGGAGTGGTGAGGGGCTCATTAAAGGACGCGTGAGGGGCTGATTAAAGGACTGGTAAGGGGCTGATTAAAGGACTGGTGAAGGGCTGATTAAAGGACTGGTGAGGGGCTGATTAAAGGGCTGGTGAGGGGCTGATTAAAGGGCTGGTGAGGGGCTGATTAAAGGACTGGTGAGGGGCTGGGGAACGGTTGATTCTTTTCGGGGAGGAATCGGCAGTCTCTATTCAATTGTCACCAAACAAAACTTCCGTATCGCGCGAACAGGCAGGGCATTGGCCGTTCCAGAAGTTACAGAAGACAATACTTTTCCTATGATATGTTTTGGTTGCTCATCATAGCGAATGATTTTAAAAGCAAGGGGAATGTATGTGCAGTGGGTGTGTCAGCGACGGCATTTCATTTCATACTAATATTACCTGGGCGTTACACCTCGGCGCGTGCTGTGACCGCCACCCCGCCACCGCCAACTCCCCCCCCCCCCCCACCACGAGACGCCAGCTCCCCCTCCCCTCCCCCCGAGTACCCACAACAGCCCAGGACTCCTCCGAACTTGCCGCGAGCCTGCATCTGAGCTTGTCGTCGCTTGGCAGCTGTCAGAGCCTCTTGTCCAGCATGCAGAGACTGACGCCCAGTATGACGCACACCACGCCACTGTACGTCACTGGAACACGGCACGAACGCGCGCCATTAGTACAGACAACATTATATATTTCAGTACGGGAAACCATACAACATATATTTGCATTATGACGGGGAAGTGCGTGTGCGTGCAAAGGACTCGATCACAAATATGCTCTTTCCGCCTTGAATGACATGCACGGATGAGTTTTTTTATCTCGCTCCGTCCCAGCCCTCATTTAGGGGCAAAAAGACAACTTTGGAGAAGAAAGCTTGGGTCAGAGAGAGAAACACTGAGCTATAGCACAACTCACATTCTGCGCAATAGGCAAATGTTTCTGCCATGGCGGAACAAAAGTAGACACGCTCACTCTGCGGTTCAAAGTGTGATGCAGCGGTACATAAATCGACGAACGCCCTTCCTTTTTCACACGGCCTCTCCGTCGATGAATTACTTGATGCTGAGCCCTGAGCGAAGCTTTGTCTTCACACGAAATAGGTCAGCGTATCGACGTCAAACTAGTATAAAGAATTACATTTTTTCTGTCTCTCGGGTGTATGTTTGCGTTTATAATGCCTGCATGGCCATGGATATGTCCCGAAAATGCAGTGAGCTTCTAGGGTGATCAAAATGTACTAAAACTTTTTGTTAAATATTTCAAAAAGAATACGAATATGACTGCTTAAAAATAAAAGAAATGCGCCAAAACATAAAAACCATTACGAAATGGAAGAGAAAATAAATCCACAAAAACAAGATTTTGCGCTTGCTATAAGTACGTAGCATTCGCATTAGTCTATGACTTACGTGCAACGAACACTACATCAACGTACGAGCATCTTCATCATGACAATACTGTTTCAACTGTTGCACCAAACAATAAAAACACAACCAATCTATCCTCGTCCGAAGATGGCAACAACACCATCATACACGGAAGAAGGCCGCAACACCACGCCTTGTAAAGCCAGAAGTCCCCGCCCTGATCACTCACGCGCTTTATTTCCAATGGGCTCCCCCAGCAGGACGCCGCAGATGTGTGTAAACAAAAATGTCAGCGCGCTGGTGATCGGAGACGCCAGCGAAAGATCTGCAGCGGGAACGACAGCGTCAGTGGTGGCGATACGACAGCTGATACGACGCTGAGACGAGGGTACCCTGGGGATGTACTACGGAAACATCATCAAGCAGCAAGACGACAAAAACTCATCGGCCGCCGAAATAAGGAAAGCTTTCTTTGATTGTGCATGATATAAGAAAGACACACAGACTCTGGTTTTTCGGTGTCAAGACTTCAAAGTTCTTGCGTCAAGTTAATGACTTTGAAGATACCAAAAGGTGCTGGTCATGCAGCGCAGCAGTAGCATTAATTGAAGCTTTCATGAGCATCAACTGCACGGTCCTCAATATTTAGAGCCGTGCTCATCCTCAAGAGTGGCCAAGAGTGAACTTTAAGTCACTCTTAAGGATGCCTTGAGCTTGCGGCCGGGCTGACAGACTGAGCGTGGGCGCGGAGATGAGGAACTTCCTCCGGAGATAGAGGCACACTAACTACATGGCTGATGTTCTCCGTGGCGCCACATGCCACATATGAAGAGAAGAGTGCTAGCGCAAAAGAAGCCAGCCGCTTTCAACAGACACTAGCATCCGACACAACAGGCAAACTTGGTAGCAGATGCTCCGCGTGAGATACATACCAGCAGCGCCGAGGGCAACGAAGTATAGGACAGATCCCAGCTGGTTGGTAACAAACGCAGCAACGTACTGAAACATACAAGCACAAAATCGTGACCGACTGGACGCGTGGACACATTAACCCTCCCCAGCAAAGGGTTAATACAATCCCTCTCGAGGGCATTTCCCCGCCAGCAGACTCGAGCAAATCTCTCGGGGCGCCTCCTAGACAGTTGGACGCATCGCAAAGCGATTTGAACCCGGTAAGCCGTTTCGGACTTACCGCAACTTTCGTTGTTTTACCGTATCCCATCACCGACCCACCATCTCGCTCCAAAAGCACGAGGGAAGAAAGCGCATGTTGGCTGACAATATCAACTACTCACTTGGCCTGCCCTTTTTATCACCCCAATAAGCGCTCCCACTCCGCCTATGACAATCTTCGCTTATACCTGGTCCCCTGATAGCAAACAGAACACAGACCCATCTCCATCTGCTGTATTGTCACCCCGTTCTGCAGCTCACGGAAACCCACATGCATTTTTAAGGTGAAAATGTCGCCGAAATATACAAATCTCAGTCATTGCCCCTCAACCTGCGTTGTTTGCGTCGAAATCGGCTGATAAGCATGACAACTGTGTCCGATCGAAAATATCCCAATTGAAGGCTCTTGTCCATGTTTCCCCTTATTACAAATTCTTTAAATTATCTTTGGAAATCCAGGTATAGTCGAGGAATCCAACACTACACAAATACAGATACATAACCAATCCAGCAGTTCCAGAGATGTCAGTCAGGTGGAGTCCTTTCCCCTCCCCCTCCCCCTGTTCGGGATAGGGCCAACATGGTGACCACCCGAATGACTGATGTAGCATGTGACATGGGAGAGTGACGGGCAAGGTAACATGGGAGACTGGCGGGCAAGGTGACATGAGAGACCGACGGGCAAGGTGGCATGGCAGACTGACGGGAAATGTGACATGGAAGGCTGACGGAAAATGTGACATGGGAGACAGACGGAAAAGGTGACATGGGAGACTGGCAGGACAGGTGACATGGAAGACTGCCGAGAAAGGTGACGTGGGAGACTGACGGGAACTGTGACATGGCAGTCTGACAGGCAAGGTGGCATGAGAGAATGATGGGCAAGGTGACATGGGGGACTGACGGTAAAGGTGGCATGGGAGACTGGCAGGAAATGTGACATGGGAGACTGACGGGAACACATGAGGGCGGTACAGGGCGCCACTGTGCTGCAGCAGCCTGGCCCTCTGCTGCCAGAACCCCGAAACATAATTGGAGGGAGAGAAGAAGTGCCTAGGGCCTCCGTGGCAGCGGCTCGCATGGGAGGTAACACTCCGGGATGGTCAAGGCTACAGATGGTCGCATGAGTCGCCCATTGCCAGGACTGCAGCGGTAGACATGGTCCCGGGCTCGGATACACCGAGACTGTGGTAATCCCCTCTTCAGTTAGCCCCGCTAACGCCACTCATCATCCAACACTCACGCACTTCATTCACACTGCCGCCAGAGGTGATAACCGCATTTGTTACCGCAGCTGTCACCGCAATGTTACCGTTACCGTCGTTATGAAGATACAGTCATGATTTATGAAATGGATGAGCGCCAGGTGGCATGTTCGATACTTCGCGCACCAAGGTGTCGCGGCCAGGAGGGCGAATGCACATTGTGTGTGATGCCTTAACTCTGTCAGCCATAATATGAGGATGCATGTGATATGTCCCAATGTCTTGAAGGCATCCGAAGAGGGAGGGCAAAGGACATGCCACCGAAGTAGGACTGTTTTAGAGATAGTTCAGCACCTGGGACGGGTGCAGGATCCCGACTTTCAAGATGTGGCCGTTGAATGTCATCGAGTTACACCAGTGCACTGACACCGCACGAGCCACCCCGACAGTCGGAACAATGCTGCTAATCTGAGGCTCCTTCTCCCCCCTCCCTTCCCCAACCTATTCGGATCTAACCCGTTTTTGCCTCTATCTGTCCATATAAAGGAAGCCAGTGCCCACAGAACAGATAGGAACGGGCGAAGCGGGCACGTTGCTCAAGTCCAGAGTAACACCAGCATTTACACGACTCCCAGAAATTGCCCATGCTTAATGCAGCGGTGACGCCGGCTGTTGCTTCCGGCCAGAACAGCCGGGAGCGCCAGCGTTCAGCGCGGCAGATGACACTTCAAACGAGCACCGCTCGACGCCCGCCTGGCCGAAGAGCCGGGAGCGGCGGCGCACAGCATGGCAGACGACACTTCAAACGAACACCACTCGACGCCCGTCCGGCCGCCACTCAGCCGCCAGCCCCGCCCCCACTGCACTGACCCAGCCCGTTGCGGTTCAACAGGATGGCGGCGGTCGCCTCGGACATACTCGGCAGTTGGTGGCCAGGAACTTAATCTCGGCGGCGAGCTGTCGCAGGCGGCCCGACTCCCGGATGTCCTCGAGTCCCTCACTGTTGCGCTTGAGCAGCGGGTTGGTGAACCCCCAGAGTGCCGACACCACCACCAGCACCAGCGGGTGGCCTGCCGACGTCACCGAGCGTGCTGGATCGATGACGTCACGACGACAACATCCGGGCCCACTCCACGTGACCAGTTCTCTAGCTGGTGCTGACTGGAAGCTGCTGCTAGACGTGCAACACAACACAACGTAAACTGGAGCACAAATTTTTCAAAGCATTCAGACATCGCGCGATTTTCTGTTTAGTGTCAGCAGCATAACGCACACATCGTTGGCGGCAGCTTACCACAGCACGTCATTTCCAGCGCGTCTAAACATGCATATATTACGCAACGCTTGTGATCTAGTCACTTGCCAAGAAGATGCTCATCAATACCCCGCTGAACCCATCAACGCCTGGCTCGCACACAAACGAGCCGTACATGATTGGTGAAGGCATTGGACAATTACTCGGCGTACTTTTGCATTGAATGAAGTCGATTTATGAGGACTGGGCATTTGATGCGGGCGCCTAACAGCCCTGGCTTTTCAGTTTGGCTCCACAGCAAATAGTCCCAGCGATCGTAAATATTCAGCATCCCTAAGAGTGTTCCATATTTGTATGGGCATTTGAGCTGAAATCGTCATATTGAAGATCATTCGGTGCAGTTCACAGCCCTGCCCCTCGCAAGACCTAAACTTCTCCAGTTTCTGAGCTAAACGCCCACGAATACGTGCGGACCGTTTCGGGGAGACCCAGGATGACGTCATGGATGCCACCCAGGCACCCATGACGTCATGAGAACGGCCGTACTTGACTCTCAATCAATGTTGTACAAGGTGAGATGACGTAATGAAACAATGACGTACTGAGGAGTTCGGTGAGCTGAGAAAAAAAACGATAGATATATTTTATGCAAACAGTTAAAGCCGCTGGGACATTTTCAAACCGGGATCTAGTTTTATATATATATATATATATATATATATATATATATAAACAAAGCAAAATGTCAAATCTTCACACGTCTTATTTGTTTTGCATGGACAGATGAAGCAAGAAACGGGTTATTCCGACTCATGCGCTCAACTCATCCACGACCTAAGAACCAAGAGATCAAAATTACGTCAAGTATTAAGTGTATTTGCGAGGAACATTGTGCCGTTATCGGAACGAACAGCACAAGCACACAAAAAACGTGGTTTACGAACTTAAATGTAAATTGTGTGATACACATCGGAGGCACATACTTAATGTCGGTGAGTCCATGAACCCCTTTCTTTGGAGATATCATGAAAAACTGCGGGACGCTAAAAAACAAAATAGGCAACACCGCTTTCGGTGACCATTTTTTGCAAACAACATGCTCAGGCTGAAATGCAAGATGTATACTGCATATATGCAGTGCACGCAACCAACCAGACGGGAAAATAAGTGAATCTATTCTTACAAAAAGTCGGTGACCAACCCCTATTGTACGGGCCTCATCATTGCCAATTACGCGAGCATATGTGCCTCGATGTGTGATGTGTACCAGCTTAAAATTGTTTACACATATGTGGTGCCTGAAGCATGATGCACGATGCCTGTTCAATTTAATCATTTGCACGTATAATTGACGCGTGGCGTGTGATGACTGTTTTCTTGAACCTGCATGCTTGAATGAAGCATAATGTGTAATACCTGGTTACTTTAGTTTGTTTGCATGTATGCTATTCTTCACATATTCTAATTCATAGTTAGATATGTGCTGTACCATAGTAATGGCTGGCAATTGGTCTTTGTTTAGCCCACTGAATGATGGTGCTCTGTGAAAACCATGGCTCGTTGTTTCAAAAACCTGAAACACCCAGAAGCATCATCTGCAAATGATGTTGAATTCACTTCTGCTATTCATTTCCATGAGGGTATGCTGCCAAAATATCAACACATTTGTATTTCCATTATCCTGTTTTTTCTGATAAATGAGGCTACTATTATTGTCTTTCTAAGATATCAAGTGGAACCAACTTGTTTCCGGCTTGTATGCTGACAAGACACAATCCCTAAAAACATAACATCCTATTTTGGCTTCATAAAGGTGCACAAAACATGTTTTATTGGTTTTGTTGCAGCAAAGGAGCCTGGCAAGTTATACAACTACTGGAAAACAAAACACAAGGTCAGATGTCAGTCAAGCTGCCTGCTCACCACATGACACAGAGCATGTTCCCTGCTCCTGTCTGGCACAACAACTGCAGGAAAAATTACCCCATAAGCTGCATTGGTCTACTTCGGTTGGTGGGCTATGAAAGCACAGCACAATCTCCAAATAGCAAGCACTCCGAACACCAAACCAGCGGGGTGCAACATTCCAGATATAAAAATTGTACTACATTGCAATATCATGTCACAGGGACAGACTGATGTTTCCATAAGTCAGAATAGAGACAGAGGCTGAGTCTGACCATTCATATAGTAAGAACCAGAAATAATCCTGCACAACCAGAACCAGGCAAAGGA
This sequence comes from Pollicipes pollicipes, assembly GCF_011947565.3. Lineage (NCBI taxonomy): Eukaryota > Metazoa > Arthropoda > Thecostraca > Pollicipedomorpha > Pollicipedidae > Pollicipes > Pollicipes pollicipes. Next base: position 29,208,171 of record NW_023596818.1, on the reverse strand, counting down.
CTGAACTAAGGTGAGTGATGGCTGAATAAAATGAATTCTGCAAGTCCTACTAGCATTCCATTGTTGTACTAAATAAAACACCCAAGTCAAACAAATAGTACATACCCAACAGTCCATCCACAGATGAGGTCCTGTCAGCTGTGTCCTCCATTGTGAACAAACTTATTGCTGATCAGGAATTGCTGAATATGTGTGTGATATCAAAAGTTGGAGGAGATGGTACCTGGAACAGACCAAACATGATGGTGCACATAAACTCTTAGAATAGTTAAAAGTCAAATTAACTATGTTTTCAGAGCTTGCATAGTAGAATTCACTACTTGATCTCACTAGTATCATCTTACTATCTCAACTGGTATCACATTTACCAGTGACTTGATTCCCATAAGGAAACCTAGATAGCAAAGTCTGCCAGAAATCCATTCTCTGTGCAGGATGCTTATGCAGTATGTGTTCAATCTCATGCTCTTGTGCACTGAATTCAGATCAGACCAAATTGAGCTAACTTTGAATATTTCTATTGTGTGAAATTGTTTTTTGAGCATTTTAGCATTCAGCCTGAAATTATTTTTACAAGTTTACAACTCCTTTCCCAATTAATATGTGCTGAAACCTAAAACTTCATCATTCCTATGTGCAGAAATTAGTGGCTAAAGTAGGTCAAACTCTGTGCATCAAAATTCCTAGCAGGCATGCACTTTAATTTCCACTCTGCAGCAATGACATTACTACATCAGGCATGGTAGCTATAACATGCATTTTCCAGTCTGGTCACCCTGAAGCAAAACAATTATTATCTGGCCCATGCTTAAGAAGCAAGTGAAGCATAGATATGATAAAATGCAGTCTGTCACCTTGATAGCAAAATGTGACGATCTGCTCAGGCAAGGAGTAACAGTCCACTTGAAACGTTCAGTATGGTCCACAACTCTAGTTGCCTTGTGATATGCAACCACATTACAAGGCATCACCAATAATCGAATATAAAAATACTCAGGAAAGAAGAAGGCATATGTGAACACCGAAATTTGTCATATATCGTGTGCCTCATCATGCCTCAGGTTACACCTAAGGCGCGATGAGGCAGATCGCAATCGCATGCCACCTCAACTCCAACACAAGGCTACACTCCGAGATTGTGACCCAGACTCGGCTAAAAACAAACACAAATTCATAGTGTAGCCGATGCGCCGAAATGCAAGCATATCAAATTACTGCCATATCAGTAAAAATGACTTGCACTTGGCTAGGCAAGGGAAGGTATCTGGAACGATTAGACGGGTATCCTTACTCTTTTCTTAAAAGTCATGTACTTGTACTGCTGTACAAAAAACTTGATTGCAGATGAAGCTGCTTTTCCCACTCCTACATACCCACATACATTCATGGTAATCAGTACATCACATGAGGTTTCCATCAGGCATCCTTGCGGTCATGGTACGTCCATAGCACGCCGCAAGCCCTCGCGTACGTTTTCACCTATAATCATCAGCTCTGTCGCTTGGCAAAGCAAGCTCGCAAGAATAGTTGCGTTACATTTTGCATTCATGAAATATACCATACGGTACGGTATTGCGCTCGTGCTGTGGCACGAGACATGGGGCGGTGGTGATTGGGCCGTCGCATGAGATTCCCCTGGGGCCAGCGGCGCAGGCGGGGAGGGGGGAGGGGGAGGTGCAGGAGGCACGTGCCCCCCGCTTAGGTTCCGATTTGAGGGCCCGAAGAGCCCGAAAAACCGGCCGGAGGTCTCACTCAGGGGCCCCGGCCCGCAGGGCCGGGCACTCCAATGCCAGCCAGAGGGCCTCGCGCGCTGATCAGGGGCCCACTGAGTCGATAACGGCCTATGTTTTGGTCAGGCACCGCCAGTAACGCACAGTCGGCTCCGTGGCGGTATGGGCCTGAGGGCCCATTTTCCCAAACAGGGACAAAGCCGGAGCCAGCGATTTACCTTGCTTGGGGCACCACAGCGCCTAACAGGGGCCCAGATTAGCCAAGAGAAGTGTTCGAGGAACCCCGAAGAGCCTAGAGGAACCCACGGATCCGACAATCAAGGGTCCGATTGGAGGGTCTGAGGGTATAAAGGGCTGGTCGTAGTCTTATTCAGGGGCCTTGATCCGCGAAGACCGGCCTTCAAATAACGGCCAGAGGCTCCTTTGCGCCGATCGGGGACCTCCTGAGTCGATATGGGTCTATATGTCGGTCAGGTACCACTCTACCACATAGTCGGCTCCGTTTCTGTATGGGCCTGAGGACTCACTTCCCAATCAACCATAAAGTCTCGACCAGTGATTTACACTGGTCGGGAGTCTTCAATCTGTCAGGAGCCCACAGTGCCTAACAGAGGGCCCTGTGCTCGCAAGGGCCCCGGGCTGACCAAGGGAAGTGTTCGATGAGGCCCGAAGAGGGACCCGGGCGGCCCACCAGAACCGACGATCAAAGACCCGGTTGGAGGACACAAGGAACCGAAGGACTGACTGTAGGTCACATGAAGAATCGCGGCCCGTAGGGTCGTGGCCTAATATATGAGTCAGAGGTCCTCTTGTACCGTTTGAGAAGCCTCTGAAACAATGTGGATGTCTAAGTCGGTCAGAGATCACGAACACCAGTCGACTCCATGTACGTCTGAGCCCTTTAAACCCATTACCCACGCGGAAACGAGCCCGGAGTCCGCGATTTGCAATGTTCAAGGTCCTTGACACAATGAGGGGTTCCTGTGTCGATAAGGGGCCGCAGCAGCGAACAGACGTCCTGTGGCGGCAAGTGGCTCCGAGTGGGAACGATGTTTAAGGGATCCCGAAGAAGGGCCAAAGCGCCTCTCGAGACCAAAGATCAAGGACCGATGGGATGGCTGAAGGGTCCGAAGAGCTGGCTGTAGGCCACGTGAAGGACCCCCGCCCACAGGGTCGTGATCCCAAATGTCAGCAAGATGATCCTTCGCACCGATAGGGACCCCTGAGACAACATTCCTCTATTTCGACCAGAGATCTCGAACAACGAACAGTCGGCTCTGTGTTGATCTGAGCTTGTGGGGTTCATTTCAGACGGCCGTCATTCCAGGGACAAGGCCGGGCCCACAATTTACATTGGTCGGGCTCCTGTATTGTTCAGGGGTCTGCAGTGCCCCGGGGCATTCTGTGCCAACAGGGGGGCCTCGAATCGGTCAGGGGAAGATTTTCCCGACATGGACGAGGACGGGAGCCCGAATGGCAGAGGGTCTCTTGCGTTGGTCGGGACCCTCTGACAACGTAAGAGCTTATGATGAGTGCTAACCTTGAGGTAAAAGAAAGGTCCTGTGCCAGCCAAGGCCCCCAGTACGAAACGGTGAGCCCTCCAGCCCTATTCCAGTATGGGCTCGTTAAGCCCAACTGGAGTCTATGTGCCAATTATTTGACCGCCCGCAGCGAACAGGGGTGTTGTCGCGCCAATGGTGGTTCATACATCGAGCTGGGGTCAACTGCACGGGTCAGGAGGCCCCCTGCGTTAGGGAGCAGACTAATGTGATATGATGGCCATGACCTTCTGGACGGACGCAGATTTCTTATGACAAAAAAAAACAACAAAACAACAACAACATTGGACGATTTTGGGCCTACAGACGACCAAGAACCATTGCTAGCAAAAGTAAAGAGTTCATAAGTAAACAAAGCTCATTCTTCGTTGATTGAGAAAGTGTTGCTTTGGGGAAATTTTGGGGCTCATTACGCGGTCTAGAGGCAGTACGCTGTTGGGCGGCTGGCTCTATATGTCCACATGCCGGATCAACCTGATCGCTAATGAGCTTTCCACGTTGTCCTTGATCTCTTTGCATTTTCTCGAAGGGCTCAATGGGCTGTTGGGACGCTATTTGCCTCCATGCCTGAGCACGGTTGATTGATCAGGTTTTCCTCCACGGATTTTTCCCATTCGCCAGAAAGGTTTTATACTCCTTTCTGAGGTCCCATATGCCAGGGTACACTCAGTTGCCCTTCATATAAGTCTCGGGCTCTTCCCACTTGCCTGGAGGGCCTTGTGCTGTTGCTTGGACTCAAGGTAAGGACAAGGTAAGGTAAGGACTCAAGGACAAGGTAAGGTAAGGCACGGAGACACTCAATGCTTAGGGGTCCTCTACTGTGATTGAGAGCTCTCTCCCTTTGGTTTCATTTGCGGAGAACTCTTTACTTCCATCGAGGCTCGTGTTGCTAACCTGCCCGTGCACTCTTGGTCACACAGGAGTATTAATTCATGGTCTTGGATAATTCCGCTTTGCTCGGGGGGTCTTGGGCTATGGTCGGGGCCTTGTCTATCAGCGTGCCGGGGCACTACCGATCGTTCAGGGGCCCACCACGTTGGTCTCGCGTTCTTTTTCCTTGCTCTGGGGGCCCTTTACTTGTTGATGAGAGCCACTTATGTGTACTGGTGGAGTAACAAGGAGAAGACTCGGATAGCCGCAGGCACGAGGACGGACGCGCCGGCGGGACGGACTGTGTGGAGTGTGTGACGAGTGTCAAACACAGAAGTGATTTTGGACGTACTGAGTGTTCTGGTGAGCCGGAGGCGAGACGCCGGGAAGGCAGAACTTACATATGCATGCGTAGCAGCACGCCCACCTGCTTATATATATATATATATATATATATATATATATATATATTCCATACGACTTGTCTTATAATGTTATGACCGAAATTGATATTTTTGGGAGGGAGACCCGAACTCCAAGGGGCGCCACAATGTCCCGTGCCCCCTCCCCCCCCTCGACGAAATCCTAGATCCGCCGCTGGGGAGCCCTTTGCCAGCCCCGGGCCCCACCCCCTGTCAAGGCTCCGGTTGTGCTCCTGCCTAAGGGTATTTTTACGCAATTGCAAAGTGCGTTGGGGCCGAACCGTGAAACAGTTCCATCAAATTTCGCCAATAAACGGATTTCTCCCCGGATTTAGCCCACTTTTCCCTCACAGCTGCGCACAGGGCTGGATTCCAAATTGGAGGATGGGTGGGACGCCGGGGACCTCTAACTAAATAATAAACTACACCCCAGGTATGCCCATTTTTGTAAAATATTGGGGCTGAAACAAAGGACCGACAACTGACTCCCCGTTTTATTCTCACCGGATTTAGCCCACTACATTCCGATTTGATGCAATGTATGTTTTTCATCTTCGTATAATTTATAAGTCCTTAATTTTGGGCAGTGTAAAAGTCATGCAGGGCTGGATCCAGGGGGCAGGCACTGGAAGCATGCGTCTCTTCTGATCGGCACGTGAAGGTGCCCCTTTAGGCACCACCTTAGGGCGCCGATGGCACTCTTCTCTGGCGGTCATGGGAGGCGGTACGCATTTAGTTGTAGGGGACGGGGCTAGCCATGAAGGACTTAGGCCATCCCCATATTCCAGAGCTTTTCACTTTAAGCTCACAAACCATTGCGTGTCTCATGGCGCTAGGTATGGGAAGTTAATGGCATCGTTTATCCGCTCAGCTGTTACGATTTGCGTCTTATGGTGAGAGCAGCCATGACTTTCTGTCATGAGAGTGGTGCGAGATGCCACTATGCAGAAAGACCCAAAAAAAGATAGCCTTTGTGTGACGATCATCTATAACCTACTTTTTTTTGTTGTTTTCCGGCCAAAAACACTGGGGGCCAAGCCAACAAGCCGACATTGGGGACCCTACTAAACATGGGGGGGGGGGGGGTTAGGGCCCTCAGAAAAGAGCACAAATCGACGCCCGTGCTACACCCTTGTAGCCGCCCACGCATGCTCGCAGCAGAGTACCAGTACCAGTGGCGTCATGTAGCTTGCCCAGAGTGTGAGCAAATTACTTGGTATCTTTATCCCACATACAGACGGCATAAGTGGCCATACGTCAGAAAACCGAGATGCGAAAGAAACAGCGCGCCATAGCCTTGAGCATGCCCTATACGCGTATATATCTCGCATATAGGGCGCACATGAGGCCTAATGTTTTCAAACAGAATAGGAGGCGACACAATTTGTGCTAATACATACTAAGCTTAACGTAATACCAGCTTGATGTCGATGCAATTCAAATTTGAGGTGTTTCCTTTGATCAATAATTGTCAAATTTTAAACTTACAAAGATAATTTCTCAAATTTAGAATGGTTTATTAATATAGTCAGAGGAAACAAAAATTATAGAATAGCATCCTCATTAGTCTAGAAAGAGGACTAAATTTGGTAATTGGTACAGTTCTGGTGCTCCGGAGACATAAAACAACATGTCGAAAAGCCCGTGGTACCAAGTACTGACGATTGTGGTCGGGCCGTTGAGGACATGTATTGCCGTTACGTAAATTGCACTGTGGGAAGAAGTAAGTTATCATTACTTTTTATTATGCTTTATAGCAGGTACATGCATACCTAGAAGAAGGAGGAGACTGTTCATTATAACCAAATTATTGCATAACTGGCAGTTAGGCTACGGGCACCGGAAATTCCCAACTGGGGTGTCTAGCCCTTTTTTTAGTTATTTCAAGTCCAAGTAAGAAAGGCTCATTCTGCAGAAATTATGTTGCACCAGATATGTGTGGTTTGGCAGCAATATTGGGGCAACGATTTCAGTGTGTGTACGTGGTGACCCATGCATTCAGTTCAGTTACATGGACATCACCAATTTGAGAGCAAATGGGCTCACATTGTTAAGGAGTGATGATGTTGTCAAGGTATTTTTATGTTACAGTATTGTTAAGATATTTTTTGCATAAAAATTTTCTGAAATTTGGTGTAATTTGGCCTGCGCTCAGTCTGTAGCACATGAATGTGTGCAGATTTGGGAACCAATGTCATGTAGCTCTACATAGGGGATGGATTTTTGCAGACAAGTAAAAAGTCAGTTCTCATTATAACAAAGTCAGGAGATGTTCAGCCCACTGTCTACATATGTTGTCATGTTAAACCCTTCCCAGGCTGTAAAGTGCTAGGATTTTAGATTGCATTTACAGTAGGCACATGTTGAATAGTCCTAAATTATGATAAGCTTCCCTTAGTGGTTCTATTTACAGCCCTGTCTGGTGTGAACTGTCTAAAGGGTGTGGTTTTAAAGTGTAGATTGCTGTACTTATGGATGAGTGTGGTAAATGGGAATAGCTTTCAAATAGCTTTGCACACCATGTTTACCCCACATGTGCAGAAAGTATATTCTTGTAGAATGCAAAGGCATTCCTTTCCACATGCCCAGTAACAGACAATCAGACTTATTTCAAGTTTTGTGACAGGCTGTCATAGATGTTGAATCAGACAATCAGACAATAATATTTTTGTCCAAACCCTTGGATGTGTGGATTTGTGCAAACAGAGCCCACACTAAACAGTGCTTGATGTGTGAACCCTGGCCCCTTTCATCTGATTGTGCAATGCTAAAAGCTGGAATTGGTGATAAAACTTTAATGTGCTGCAATGCTGGACACATTTGTCCTGCCCTGTGATGGCAGATGACCTTTAGTGGGGGTGCTGCCACCCCTTTTGGGACATATCTGTCAAGGGCAAATAGGAGCCCTTAAAGCAACTCCCTCATGGTTGGGTGGATTGGAAGCCAGGCCCTCTAATCAATGAGCCATCAGGATGGACAGGAATGGCACTAGGAGATGTTCATTGGGAAACTAGCAAATTGCAGTGGAAAGATAACAAAGTATATGTTGAGCACCACAACTTATAAAAGACCATGATATATGGCTTCTTCTACTTTATTTCTATTTTGAGCATGGTGCCCTTTAAAGCAGGCTTTCAAGTGTGTGTTCATGTCTGTGTCTGCGTGTTATGTGCACTTGTATTCCAAGGAAACATGTACTTATGCACACATGTAAAGCATACAATGTGGGTTTCATTTTTCTAAAAACAAATTGTTCATTGCTTATCTAAATAACATTTCAGGCAATATTGATGTGCAAGCTGTGTCCTCACCTCAGCTGTGTCCTCACCTCAGCTGTGTCCTCACCTTGACTCGGAAATCCCCCAGGATCGATATGGAGATATTTGTCTTCGGATACAACGAAGAACCCTCCAACAAAAGCTGCAAAGAAAAAGCGGAAACCAAAGAAACACTATGCTGAGGTTTTACAAGGTATGACCTCATGCAGCCATCATGGTGGCTCTAGCACTGGCACACGACTTAAAACAGTGGCATGATGCAGCTTAACATCGTGAGTTCATCACTACATGAGCAGAGAAGTGAACACATCGTGAGTTCATCACTACATGAGCAGAGAAGTGAACACATCGTGAGTTCATCACTACATGAGCAGAGAAGTGAACACATCGTGAGTTCATCACTACATGAGCAGAGAAGTGAACATTGGACACATTTAACATTTGGCAGGTACTTGCGTTTTGTCAACTTAAGCAGGCGTTTTACCGTCCGTTACATACAGATGCTGTTGACTAGTCCCTTTGACCAGTCCTGATTGGTAATTATAATAACGGCACAATCGACGACTATACGGGCTCTGTTTCCGCTCGCAGTGGGCGCCAATTCGGCCAGCCTCGTGCAGAGGCGCGTGGCCAAGCTGGACCCGGCGCTGTGGCCGGGCGTGCGCGCCGGCCCGGCCAGCGCCGAGCCGGCCCAGCCGCCGGTGCCGCCCGACGCTAGGCTGACCGAGGCCGACGAGGCGGCCGGCGAGGCGCTCTCGGACGCCCTGTGCGTCTCGCCGCTGGGCTGCTTCGAGCCGGCTGTGGGCGAGGAGGCCGAGGAGGCGGACGAGGACGCGGCGGCTCTGGAGCTCAGCCGCAAACTGCAGCGCAAGTGCGTATGCTCATCGGCCCGGCCCGGCCGCTGTGGGAACGGTTTTGGCCCCGTGTAGAACCCCGATTATAATGTGATATTTGGTGCTCCTCGATACATGGAATTCGGATGACGCGTTTTAGCATCATAAGAAGATAGATTTAACCCGTGTATGGCACAAGCCAGTCCGTAAATTACGTTTCATTAGTTAAGTTTGAGCTGGTTTAAACTTATGGGCCTATGTATCCATCTCTGCTCGGCGCAGTTGTAACGAAATTGGTGATAGGCCTCTTCAGGTTTTCAGTGTGATCCGTGCTATAATTTTTAGAAGTCGAGTCGCCGGCCACAATTTTCCTCCGCGTGCTTCATGTGGTATGAAAACATGTGCCGTAGGTCACCGCCAAATGAGAATGTGGTTTCGGAAACGTATTTTTACCAGTAGTGTGGGCGATCTCCGTGTATTTTGCGTGCAGCAATGTATCGGTAGCTTCGATAGCGTCCATGACAAGGACGACGTTGTCACGGATTTACTTCAGAAGCTTGATAAGTCAAAATAGATTGTCGCAAGCCGTGTGTTCTTAGCAAGGAGCAAGATACCGTGAGGGTAACTCTAGAGTTCATTAGAAAATCTCGAGAAATCTAGAAAATCTAGAAAAAAAATTGGCAAAAAGAAAGATGAGCTGTTATGCATCCGAGAAAAATGGCATTTTTTGTTACCATTGAACAACACGTACGCTCGTTCATTTATAAATATCAACCTTGAAGTTGGCACTTTCCTTTATCTCACCGCTTCCGCTGTATCCCGATCCTGTTTTCCAACTTATCACGCTGGATTTGTCTTGTTTCCATTGTATCGGCCTCCCAGTGGAACACTGTCCGTCCCGCAGGAAGGAACGCGCCGGTCAGCCGCGCCCGGGGGCTCGACAGAAGGTGGCTGCCGCCAAGCTGTTGGAGATGCAGAAGGCCGGCAAGCAGGCCAGCTTCCTCTCCAGCCTGCACTGCTACCTGGAAGTTTGTGTAAGGAAATGGCCGGCGTAGAACAGTAAAGCTGGATAACAGTGATGGAAATAACTAGTGTGGAAAAAACATTAATTTTGGAAAGCCCTATATCAACATGTGCCTTCTGCCTGTGACGCCTGTGTGGCCGGTTGGGCAGGTGAACAGCGGCCTGGTGAACAGGGCCTACAACACGCTGCTGTACTACCGCAACCTCAGCCGCAACTTCCACCGCACCACGGACGTGCGGGACGTGCGGCTCCACAACACGCTGCTGGCTGGCTTCGCCAAGAAGGTGGGCCACGCTCGGGGCGCGGTCTCCTGGGAAGTTTGTGCTGTGAAAAGGGGGCCGAAATCTGCTGTGGGCGGTATTTTCTGCAGGGGTGATGCTTTTTATTACCCCCCACACGTAGAATGGTCCGTGTCCCACTGGCATGGCCCGTTTTTTGTGAAATTTTTAGGCATGGAAGCTAATTTTCCGTACGTACGAGTCGCAGCCGCGACGTGTCGTGTATGATTTAGTACTTAACCAGTTTGCGTGATGCACCCCAGACGAACATACGTCGGCAGAGCTTCCGGTCAAAGGCTGGAACCGTCCTGCGTCGAACAGTGTTGAGATTACCTGGGGGCATATGGGTGGTGTATTCAAGCACGGATGTCGATCGTGTCACACTTTTGATCTGCTCTGGTTGTCGATATATCGTAGTAACCATGACCGTGTCACAAATTGGCGTGCCTGTGTGTCAGGTCAGGTCAGGGTGTTCTGAGCCTTTCTCTGTAACGACACGTCATGCTAGAGCACGCGAAAGTGCACCCAATCGTCCACGCTTCTGCTTTTCCATTCGCACCCCAATGGGCCCTGTACACAACGGAAGCAGTGTGGTGAGAGGTTGTCGAAGCATCGGCTAGCGGTGCTCTCGCGGCGACACACTGACCTCCGCGTGGCGCACGACGTCCTGCGCCAGGTCAGGGGAACATCGCGACACCGGTGTGACTCCGTGGCGTGATCGCTGGGTGATGGCCTCCCCGTTTGGGGCGCGCTGTGCTGGTGATGGCGGCCGCTGGTGCTGAACGCGGTGTCTGCGGCGGCGGCGGAGACGTTGCTGACTGGTACGGACTCCTTGCCATCCGCCGCCCTGCAGGGCCAGCTGGACCGCGTCTCGGACGTGCTGAAGGTGATGCGGGACGACCTGGTGGCGCCAGACGCCGAGAGCTACGCGCTGGTGTTCCAGTGCCTGGGCCGGCAGCCGAAGACGACGGAGAACGTCCGGTTTGCCCGCGGTCTGCTTCAGGAGATGGACGAGGCGGTACGCACTGTAGTCAGGCCTTGCCGTCGCGCTCTCGCCGAATGACGGCTCGTGGCACAGGAGTCGACCGTGATGAAATCGCAGCTGTATGTCACTGCATGCATTAGAGATGGAGCGGTAATAGGATGTTGGTGTTGTGGTAATGGAATATGTATATTGAAATAATTTGTCTTGAGCGTTCGGATTTCCCCGAAGTGGTTATTTTTTGTTTTAGTGAATTTGTATTTGTCAGCGTATATTACTAGGCCACACTTTCTGTGTGAGTTCTCAAAGACACGTGGTTCCATTAACTGGGGCGGTGGTATTATCCGCACAATACGGACTGCCGCCTCCGTTATTATGTCGGTCGGCCCACGCCACGCCAGGCCTGTGATCGGCCTGTGTGTGAGCTCAGAAGGTGCTGTAACGTTTCGCGATATTCAAGGGGGAGAAATGGGTCCGATATCTGAATGGTCAGCGTCCACATGCATATTTATTATCAGGACCTCGTAATCTGCTGAGTTGAAATAATTGAGGTCTGTGTGTAATTGGTGATTGTCGTGTTGTGGTTTGATGCCGTCTCACGGAAGCGTGAGTTTGAGTGTGCGTGTGGGTGGGTGTGGGTGCACACGTGCGCGCAGGCAACGGGACACGACCGGACAGGGACGGCGCTCCTGCTCGTCTGCGCCGCTGACCGCTGTTGAGTCTGCTTTTGAGTCTGCTGGTTGAGTCGATGTGTTGGTGCACCTCTGGTCGACCCCCCCCCCCCCCCCCCCCCAATCTGACGGCATGTGGGACCAGCGCACCCTCTGCCGGCTGACGCGCGCCCGTGTGTGGTACAGAGTGTCTGTCCGATGGACCCCCCGATCTGACGGCATGTGGGGCCAGCGCACCCTCCGCCAGCTGACGCGCGCCCGCGCGCGGCACAGAGTGTCTGTCCGATGGACCCCCCGATCTGACGGCATGTGGGGCCAGCGCTCCCTCTGCCAGCTGACGCGCGCCCGTGTGTGGTACAGAGTGTCTGTCCGATGGACCCCCCGATCTGACGGCATGTGGGGCCAGCGCACCCTCCGCCAGCTGACGCGCGCCCGTGCGCGGCACAGAGTGTCTGTCCGATGGACCCCCCGATCTGACGGCATGTGGGACCAGCGCACCCTCTGCCAGCTGACGCGCGCCCGTGTGTGGTACAGAGTGTCTGTCCGATGGACCCCCCGATCTGACGGCATGTGGGGCCAGCGCACCCTCCGCCAGCTGACGCGCGCCCGTGCGCGGCACAGAGTGTCTGTCCGATGGACCCCCCAATCTGACGGCATGTGGGACCAGCGCACCCTCTGCCGGCTGACGCGCGCCCGTGTGTGGTACAGAGTGTCTGTCCGATGGACCCCCCGATCTGACGGCATGTGGGGCCAGCGTACCCTCCGCCAGCTGACGCGCGCCCGTGCGCGGCACAGGGTGTCCGCCTGAGGGACGCCAACGGTCTGTCGCTGGGTGGAACCAACCGCGCGCTCGCCCTCAAAGCGCTGAGCTGGGCCGACCAGGGCCGGGCCCGCGCCTGGCCCACCACCCCCGTCCACTACGACTGCTCGCTGCTGACCCACCTCAACGCTGACCTGGACACGCATCAGGTATGGACGCGGGACACGTGCTGCGCGCCGAGCGCGGCTCTGGCCAGCGGTGGTGGAATGCTTTTGCGAGGTCGCGTCGGTCGGGTTTTGGACGCGGGACACGTGCTGCGCGCCGAGCGCGGCTCTGGCCAGCGGTGGTGGAATGCTTTTGCGAGGTCGCGTCGGTCGGGTTTTGGACGCGGGACACGTGCTGCGCGCCGAGCGTGGCTCTGGCCAGCGGTGGCGGAATGTTTTTGCGAGGTCGCGTCGGTCGGGTTTTGGACGCGGGACACGTGCTGCGCGCCGAGCGTGGATCTGGCCAGCGGTGGCGGAATGTTTTTGCGAGGTCGCGTCGGTCGGGTTTTGGACGCGGGACACGTGCTGCGCGCCGAGCCAGGCTCTGGCCATTGGTGGCGGAATGTTTTTGCGTGGTCGCGTCGGTCGGGTTTTGGACGCGGGACACGTGCTGCGCGCCGAGCGTGGCTCTGGCCAGCGGTGGTGGAATGTTTTTGCGTGGTCGCGTCGGTCGGGTTTCGGACGCGGGACACGTGCTGCGCGCCGAGCGCGGCTCTGGCCATTGGTGGCGGAATGTTTTTGCGAGGTCGCGTCGGTCGGGTTTTCCCTCCCCCATACGTTTTTCGTAGAGCATATATCCTAAACCCCGTAGGAGATATGCATTTCGGAGAAGAATATAGTGCTGTACGCTGCCTGGGACTGCACAGAATTGCGAAGGCAATTTACCGCACTAACAATTGTTTTTGCACGTGGTGGCCACGGCCCCGGTTGCCCAATGCCCAGTCACATGCCTGAATGACCACAGCTAGTAAAAACACGCAACGTGTGTGCCAGCACATGGTCCGCGGTGGGCCGGCGAGGGGGTTCAGCATACCGCACCGCTGACAGCGGCGAAGCCATAATGACTGACGCTTTAGGTATGGGGGCGAACGCATTTCGAAATGCTCGAAACTGATCCGACCGTGTTATCCTCTTTCTTGCTTCATCCTTCATCCTCGCGACGCCCACGCGGGCTGCATGCGCCAGCCACGAGGGGACCGAGAGGGCCCCTGGAGGGGAGGCCGACCGGGCGCTCGGTGCATACCCCGCAGAGGGTCCCTGCGCGTGCTAAGGCTCGGTGTTTGGCCCCCCTCAGGTGCATGTCCTGTCCTGCCTCACCGTTATACATTCTCGTTTATCCCATACCCCTGAAATGATCATTGTTGGTGGAAAGGGCTTGAATCCAACTAGCAAAATACACAGAACTATTGGGTGGATGTTGCCCTCCGTGAATCAGTCTTCACGCTAGTGTTCACGCATCCGTCTCACCTGAATTGGGTGTTTCCGTGTGGAATTCAAGATCGATTTCGAACGCGCGACGTTGGTCGCTTTCCCATCGATCGCTGTTGTCGCTGTGATTGCGAGAGCGTTGCGATAGCTCGTGATGTGTTGGCGTTGTTATGGGTCCGCGAGCGGGGAGATTGCGTAACGATTTGTAGACGGTACTTGGGCGAACGCTGCACCGGTGATTACATGCTGTTATTTGGCCGGGTGCCTAGGCCTGATATGAATCCTGCAAAACGCCCCAAACTCGCCGAATCACCAGCTGTTGCACGAGTGCTCGCCCGTAGCTGCACGCATTGGCTCGCACCCTTGCCAGTACGATTATCCCTCCTTTTCCCAGTCAAAGTACGCCGCTTTGGTTTCGCTGTAAACCCCCTGCCCGGATAGGGGCCCGCTTTCCTGCAGCCATTCGACGAGTGTTGCCCAGTTACGAATTTTGCGTTCCTGTGATGAACCAGTGGGCACGTTTACACGTACCACGTATTGCTCGTCACACTGCTCGGAGGGGCACAAAAACTTAACAATCGTTGGTTGTACCATTTTGAAACATCATTACCATGCCGTACCTTACTACAGTACGCCGCAATCGCTTTACCGCCCCGCACCATACCACACCTTACCATATCTTGCGTAACACGCGTGGCATCATCGGACCCTCGCCGCAGCTGCTGCAGGGCGGCACACCGAGAGCGACGTGGTCATTCAGCACTGATGTGTACAAAGCAGAGATGTGATAGCCCGAAAATGTCATGCCATCCCTTTTTTTAAAAGCCATTTGTGGACCGAAGCGGCTACCGTATATTTCTGTCGTTATTTCTGTCATGGACTGATCTGAGGAGAATTGACATGATCAGACTTGCCAGTGAGTGCGACTGGTGCTGTGTGGGGAACCAGACCTGCCCTGCCCTGCCCTGCCCTGCCCTGCTCTGACCTGACCTGACCTGACCTGACCTGACCTGACCGGGCAGGTGGAGTCGCCGGCTCTGGGTGTGAAGCTGGAGCGGCCGTACAGCGAGCTGGCTCGAGAGCAGATCAGCAACGAGCTGGCCGGCACGGTCACCGTGGCGAGCGTGTACCGCCCGAGCGATGAGCCGCTGCCCCGCTCCAGGGAGCACAGTGTGAGTCAGCGCCGTCACCGGTCGTCCGCAGTAACCCCTCTCAAGGGATCACAGTGTGAGTCAGCGCCACCACCGGTCGCTGGCATCAACCCCTCTAGGGAACACAGTGTGAGTCAGCGCCACCACCGGTCGCTCGCAGTAACCCCTCTCTAGGGAACACAGTGTGAGTCAAAACCGCCACCGGTCGCCCGCAGTAACCCCTCTTTAGGGAACACAGTGTGAGTCAGCGCCGCCGCCGGTCGCCCGCAGTAACCCCTCTCTAGGGAACACAGTGTGAGTCAGCGCCGCCACCGGTCGCCCGCAGTAACCCCTCTCCAGGGAGCACAGTGTGAATCAGCGCCGCTACCGGTCGCCCGCAGCAACGAAACATGCAAGCTCCTCAGCAGAGAAGAAGCGGCTCAAGAAGAGGAATGTATACTTGCATGAAGAGCTTTAAATGTGAAAGCGTTGATCTCTTTAACATGTTAAAATAGACGGTGAAGTCCATTGCGTCCTTCATGTACGTGAACGGTTGGGTACTGGTATATTTATGTGTTGGATGACTTGCATGAGGTGGCAGCATGACAAAGTTCTGTCGTCTGTTACCAAATGTTTGATGTCGTCCCCAAAGAACGTCCGCAGGTCCGGACATTGGTGTGTCACTGTCACTCGCTTGCTGACATCAGTCGCTGCCGTCTCTTCAGAGCGTTGGCGTGTCTTTGGAGGGGCCAGCCGGTGCACACCGTCGCCCGCAGGCTGACAGTCGGTGTGTTCCCTCAGAACGCGTACATGTCCCGTCTGGAGGCCGACTGGGAGAAGAGCCTGACGGCCGGCTTCCACCGCAACCTGGGACCCGTACGCCAGCAGTACCACAGCAACCAGATGAGCCGCTGCATCAGCCTCTACCCCTACCTCACCGGCATGGAGGTGCGCGAGTACGTGCGCCTGATGATGACGGAGATCCAGGGTCACCTGTCCAACTCGGCCCAGCAGCTGCTGGGCAGGAGCTCGCTGCATCGTCGGCTCGGCGAACTCGCCATGAAGCGGTCAGTACGCGGCCGGCTGCAGGGCGGCCGCGCCAGCTCTCGTGACAGGACCTGTGTGTGGTGGCGGAGCTCTCGTGACAGGACCTGTGTGCGGTGGTAGAGCTCTCGTGACAGGACCTGTGTGTGGTGGTGGAGCTCTCGTGACAGGACCTGTGTGTGGTGGTGGAGCTCTCGTGACAGGACCTGTGTGCGGTGGTAGAGCTCTCGTGACAGGACCTGTGTGTGGTGGCGGAGCTCTCGTGACAGGACCTGTGTGCGTTGGTGAAGCTCTCGTGACAGGACCTGTGTGCGGTGGTGGAGCTCTCGTGACAGGACCTGTGTGTGGTGCTAGACAGATCCACCAGGGAGGGGGGGGGGGGCTTGACCTCCTTCCGGGGAAGCACGGAAGGTGACCTCCGGTAGTTAAGTTTCTATGGTGAGATGAACGTCTGTGGGTGAGGAAGCGTCCAGGTGATGACCGCTAGCCTCGGCGTGCCCTGAGCATTCACGTGACGGGGCGGGTCACCCGCCGCGAGGTGCGCATGCGCATTACGCGCGCGGTGCGAACCGCATTACAGGTATTCAGTGCAAGATAGATTCGTGTTGGATGTTTTGCCCCGGCAAAAAGCCCGAGAAAATACTCCAACGAATTTGATGGCCCCACTTGGGCGAGAATGCGTTGTAAACGCCTTCGGTGGCATGAGCTCCGCTCTGCGTGAGGCGGGGCACTGGTTCTCCAACGTTTGCGAAATTTGTCGCTGCACCTATGGTGCTGTTTGCAAAGAAGCACTATACAAAGACAAACAAGCATGCAATTCGGAGAAAAGGGGTTTGTAACATTCTGTCGTATGTTAAATAGGTCGCGGCGCAAACATTAAGCAGCGCCAAAAAAGTATCTACCCTCTTCAGACATGCTGTTGAACTCCAGGCATGAGGATGCTTAGTTTCCATGCATTATTATGCGTTTGCTCGATCTGCGAAGTATTTGTTTGACTTTGCAGCTTGATCCACTCTGGGTGCTGTTGATTGTGTGTGTTTGCGGGGTGCTCGGAGACGGCGGTGTGCTCCATTGTGTGAGTTGCCGTATGACATTGCAGTATTTTGAATTGTTTGTTGCAACTGTATAATGCATTCTAATCAGTCGCTCGAAATGGTTATTAATATGTGCGCCGGGACATACGACGCCATTGGATGGGATCGGCTGGCAGGTACCAGAGCCACGTGAAGCAGAGCTCGGGTCTGGTGGACCGTCTGATGGAGGTGTACGGTGTGTACCTGGACTGGTACGGTCGGGCCGATGCCCCGGGCTACACGCCTCGACAGCGCTGGAGCCGCGTGGTGGCCGAGCACCGCTCAACCACAGACCTGGTGAGAGGACAGAGGCAGGAACCTGGTGAGAGGGCAGTGGCAGGGACTTGGCGAGAGGGCAGTGGCAGGGACCTGGCGAGAGGGGAGGAACAGGGACCTGGTGGGAGGGCAGGGGCAGGGACCTGGTGAGAGGGCAGTGGCAGGGACTTGGCGAGAGGGCAGTGGCAGGGACCTGGCGAGAGGGGAGGAACAGGGACCTGGTGGGAGGGCAGGGGCAGGGACCTGGCGAGAGGGCAGTGGCAGGGACCTGGCGATAGGCCAGAGACCTGGCGAAAGAGCAGGGGTAGAGGGGGCTGGTGAGAGGGCAGGGACAAGAACCTGGCGAGAGGGCAGTGGCAGGGACCTGGTGAGAGGGCAGGGACAGGGACCTGGTGAGAGGGCAGGGACAGGGACCTGGCGAGAGGGCAGAGACCTGGCGAAAGAGCAGGGGTAGAGGGGGGCTGGTGAGAGGGCAGGGACAAGAACCTGGCGAGAGGGCAGTGGCAGGGACCTGGTGAGAGGGCAGTGGCAGGGACCTGGTGAGAGGGCAGGGACAGGGACCTGGTGAGAGGGCAGGGACAGGGACCTGGCGGGAGGACAGGAACGAAGACCTGATGAGGGGGCAGGGGTAGAGGGGCTGGCGAGAGGGCAGGGACAGGGACCTGGCGAGAGGACAGGGGTAGAGGGGGCTGTTGATAGGTCTGTGCTGGCGTGTGTTTGTCGGCCGGCTGATGCGATCTTTGGCTCTCGCGTTTCGTCAGGAGTACCGCGACAGAGGCTGGTCGCCCGTTATCATCAGCAGCATCGGACAGTTCCTCTACAAGCTGATCCTGCACGACGTGAAGATTGACCCCAGCATCACCAAGCTTGCCCGTCTTACCGAGTACGTGGGAACATAACTGACATAATCAGACATGGCCTGGCCTGACCTGACCTGGCCAGGTTCGGTACAATGTGCGTGCGTGCGTGCGTGCGTGTGTTGTGTGTGTGTGTGTTGTGTGTGTGTGTGTTGTGTGTGTGTGTGTGCGTGCGTGCGTGCGTGCGTGCGTGCGTGCGTGCGTGCGTGCGTGCGTGCGTGCGTGCGTGCGTGCGTGCGTGCGTGTGTGTGTGTGCGCGTCGAAAATGGGGCGCGTTCTTCGTCCAACCAAAGTGTAATTGCATTGGCATCCTGAGATTGGCTTTGCTCCTCATAAAACCTCAACATTTTTATATTTAATGTGGCGATCGGTGCTTACATACTTCACGTAAGTTCCCAACGGTACCATTTTCCAATCAAGCAGCCCATAAAACCTTCATTGATGTGAACTCATGTTATTCAGAGTTTCTATTCTGCCACGTCATTGCTTATTTGTGTTATTAGACCCAATGTCGCCATTTTGATGAGGATGCCGGACCCTGGACTCGTCAGCTGTCTGGTGATCTATAGTGCTGAGCGTCAGCCACACTATTGATGCCGGACTTAACCGTGATGCCGCCATTGCCTCGTGTCATGCCTAGCCAGTGCGAAGAGCCAGTGTGCCGCGCTGTGTGGCTCGTCCAGCCAGTGTGCCGCGCTGTGTCGCCCGTTCGGCAGTGTGCCGCGCTGTGTCATCTGTTGGGCAGTGTGCCGGGCTATGTTGCCTGTTCGGCCGGTGTGCCGCGTTGTGTCACCTGTGTCGCCGCGATTACACTTCTGGGACTACGTCACTCGTCTCCTGTGAGATTGGTGGTGCATGAATATTGATCCGTTATGTTCGCTGATTTCGGTCCCTCTGTGGCATTGACTGCTGTTTCTTGTCATCGCCGCTTCTTCCACGCATCATCACAGATAACGTTGTGCTAACCCTTCCTGCCAGCTGCGAATATGGCGATTGGGCTCTTTCTCTGGCCAGGTGGCCTCTAACGGTATGGCTCCACCAGACCGCTTACCAGACAGCCCTCGAGAGCATGTCCCGCCCGGTAGACAGCGTCGGACAGCGTTTCGCCGCGGGGAAAACTCTCTGACATGGCGCCTCCGCCCGGCAGGCACCCGATCCCGGCGTTCTACACGGTGTTCCGCCAGGACGGCGCCCGTCACCGGGAGGTGGTGAAGCCGCACCCGGCGCTGGCGCGCTTGTACCGGGCCACGCGCCGCCACCAGATCACGTTCGACACGAACCTGGTGCCGATGGTGTCGCCGCCGCTGCCCTGGGTGTCGGCGCGCTCCGGCGGCTACCTCATGTCCTCGTCGCCGCTGATGCGCATCAGGTGAGGCGGTGAGCCCGCCGCACGGGGAGCTGCTCTGCTGCGGAGAGCGGTGCTGGGCTCGTGCGGTGTGCGCTCGGGCCGCTCCTGTCCCGCCAGCAGCCGTCACCATCGTGTTGGCGGACGTGGTGGCAACACAATGCATACCATTTTTGGAGGCAGTAAACATTTTTTAGAACATTTACGCTGATTGAGCTAGGCAAAGCCACAGAGAGTGTGGGTTAGATTTGACCATTGTTTGTGTCGTGGCCCAGGCGGCACTGTGACGTTGACGCGGGGCTGGACGGCACTGCGGCCAGCTCGCGCTGCCGATACCGCACTGACAGCCGTCTGCTGCGGCCGCCAGGGCGTCTGGCCAGGCGAGCTCGCAGCTGAAGCGGCTGGAGGAGACGCCCACCCAGCAGCTGTATCCGGTGCTGGACTCGCTGAACCAGCTGGGAGCCGTCCCCTGGATCATCAACCAGCAGGCGAGGCTGCTGACCTGGAGAGGCTACCCAGCTGTGTCTCAGAGCTGGCTTTGAGAGGCTACCCCATTGTGTCTCAGAGCTGTACTTGGAGAGGTTATCCCACCGTGTCTCAGAGCTGGCTTTGGAAAGGCTACCGCATTGTGTCTCAGAGCTGGACTTGGAGAGGTTATCCCATTGCGTCTCAGGGCTAGACATGGAGAGGCCACTCCGCTGTGTCTCAGAGCTGGTCCGTGCGCCGCCGGTGTCCCTCTGACCTAGAGCGGACCCAGAATGCCGCGTTGGGGGTCGTCTCCGGGTTGGGAGGGAGAAAAACCGAAAAATCGTCCTTAGTGCCAAAGGTGGCAAAAAACCAAGATTTGGCTTTTTGCGCCCTTTGACCTCCAGGAGCGTTCGAAATGAACTTCCCGTCGCAAAATTTGTTAAGATTTTCAGCAAGGTGAGCCCAGCAATGTGTCATTTTTACCCAAGTTAGGCCATCTTGCAGGGGGGGGGGGGGGGGATGGCCCAGTTGGCCCCGTTGTATCCGCTCATGCCTGCATCTGTGCGCTCGCCGCCCGGCGTATGCTGCCGAGCGGGCGCTTAGTGTTTGCCGGGTGCTGACTGCCGCCAGGTACTGGACGTCGTGCTGCACTTATTCAACAACAACGGCTGTGCCGAGCTGGACATCCCGGCGCCGGTGACGCAGCTGCCGCCGCTGCCTACGCTGGACAGCACCATGACGCCCGCCGAGAAGCACCAGGGTAGGAGTGTGTGCGGCCCGGGGCCGGCGCCGGGCCGTCGAGCCCCGGCCGACGCTGGCGGGCCGTCACGCGGCTGGCGGCGAACCCTGCGCGCCTCCGGACGCTGCTGGCCACTCGGGCCGCGCGGCCAGCACAGTCGGGTGTACGCGCTTCTCGTCTGAACACTTCTGGCGTGGGGGATCAGTGGTCTAGGCATTGCCATTATTACACACAGCTTTCGGTCGTATGACACCAACGCAGTCGGCGCGCTCCGAAACCCAAATTATCGCCGTCATCGTCATCATCATCATCATCAGGATTGTTTCCATCACGGACATTCTCTGTCATTGAATGCCACGCTGGCGCCTTGCACCACGTGGCGCGCCCAGCTGATGTACCGGCCGAGCTGCGGATTAGCCCGTACCTCACTGTGGGGCTTCCTGTCGATGGCCCGACAACGGGCTGTTCATTTCATTTCACGTCTCGCCAAATCTGATTTTTCCAATTTATGCGGCCGCCAGCTCCGAGGAACACCAAGAACACCAAGAAGAAAACTAACACGAAACGAACAGCATGCACCGTCGTGGATCTTCCTGGAAATCCAATGAACGGATTCTTCAGGGCTGATGAATGCCACTATACGTGCCGTCAGTCACGCACCGAAATGTTGGATCCTCATTTGGTCAATTGATTTAGCTTTCGGACGTGACCCCGGAGTTGGCGTCATGGAGTTGACGTCAGCAAAGTCAGAAATCATCGGATCACCGGACATGTTCCCTCCATTTCCCACCTCTCGCATGGTTTCACGACGCCTTCCTGCCATGCGTTGTTGTACCGCTGGAATGCGGTTACGAAGAGGGCTAGCCGCTCTTAGGGCGTGTGCTAAAGCGAAAACAGTGCAGAATTGTAGCCCCGCAAAATGGCAATGGCTAGCGAAAAGGAAGTTTGACAAACCAACAGGATCTGATCCTATAATCTTCCACGTCTGTTAATAAATGGGTACTTGTCCGTGCCCTAACGCGCTTGAAGCTTTCTTGACCACGTCAAGTCATCTAGTTTGTCTTGAAAGTGGCCAACAGGTGTGTGCATGCGTGGCTGGAAGAAGCGTCTGTTCCCTATGACGTACGCCGAGCTTTTGACCTGTGACCTCCATTTGACCTGCTGCGCCCCGACAGTGAAGCAGCAGCGGGCTCAGATGAGTCGCCGAAAAGCAGAGCAGTTCAGCCTCTGGTGCGACGCGCTCTACAAACTCAGTCTGGCCAATCACGTGAGTGACGACACACCTGGCTCGTGATCACGCCCACCGCGACAGCGTCCACCCCCGGACAGGGTCACGCGTAGCTACTCGTGTGTGTTTGTCGGGACGCTGCCGAAGTACTCCCGCTTAGGCTCCGCCCACGTTAGCCCTACCAAACAACTGCCGTGCGTGCGTAGGTGTATTGCGGCACTGGGCGCATTCGTCTCGAACGCAGTATGAGCATATACCGCGACAGCCCCATGTTACAACGCGATCAAAGCGTGCTGAAATGGTGCTTGAAGCAATACCCATGCGCTTGTGTTGCGTGCATGACTACTGCACTAAACGGACTGTCCGTCGCTCAAACGTGCTCCGACGGTGTGCTGTCCTGCCACGTGACTGCCAGCCGGTCAGCGTTTGCTGACCTGCCCGCGCCTGCGGCAGTTTCGCGAGCGCGTGCTGTGGCTGCCACACACGGTGGACTTCCGCGGGCGCGCCTACCCCTGCCCGCCCCACCTCAGCCACCTGGGCTCCGACCTGTCGCGCTCGCTGCTCAAGTTCGCCCGGGGCAAGCCGCTCGGTCAGAAGGGACTCGACTGGCTCAAGGTCAGCACGTGGTGGGGCTGGGGGCTGGGTGTCTGCTGCTGGTCGGAAGGGGCTCGACTGGCTCAAGGTCAGCACGTGATGGGGCTGGGGGCTGGGTGTCTGCTGCTGGTCGGAAGGGGCTCGACTGGCTCAAGGTCAGCACGTGATGGGGCTGGGGGCTGGGTGTCTGCTGCTGGTCGGAAAGGGCTCGACTGGCTCAAGGTCAGCACGTGATGGGGCTGGGGGCTGGGTGTCTGCTGCTGCTGGTCGGAAGGGGCTCGACTGGCTCAAGGTCAGTACGTGGTGGGGGTGGGTGTATGCTGCTGCTGGTCGGAAGGGGCTCGACTGGCTCAAGGTCAGCACGTGGTGGGGCTGGGGGCTGGGTGTCTGCTGCTGCTGGTCAGAGGGGACTCGACTGGCTCAAGGTCAGCACGTGGCGGGGCTGGGGGCTGGGTGTCTGCTGCCGCTGATCAGAAGGGACTCGATTGGCTCAAGGTCAGCACGCGGTGGGGGGTGGGTGTATGCTGCTGCTGGTCGGAAGGGACTCGACTGGTTCAAGATCAGCAGGTGGCGGGGGTGGGTGTCTGCTGCTGATCAGAAGGGACTCGACTGGCTCAAGGTCAGCACGTGGTGGGGGTGGGTGTATGCTGCTGCTGGTCAGAGGGGACTCGACTGGCTCAAGGTCAGCACGTGGTGGGGCTGGGGGCTGGGTGTCTGCTGCTGCTGATCAGAAGGGACTCGATTGACTTAAGGTCAGCACGTGGCGGGGGTGGGTGTCTGCTGCTGCTGGTCAGAAGGGACTCGACTGGCTCAAGGTTAGTACGTGGTGGGGGGGGGGGGGGCTGGGTGTCTGCTGCTGCTGCTGGTCGGAAGGGGCTTGACTGGCTCAAGGTCAGTACGTGGTGGGGCTGGGGGCCGGGTGTTTGCTGCTGCTGATCAGAAGGGACTCGATTGACTCAAGGTCAGCACGTGGCGGGGGTGGGTGTATGCTGCTGCTGGTCAGAGGGGACTCGACTGGCTCAAGGTCAGCACGTGGTGGGGCTGGGGGCTGGGTGTCTGCTGCTGGTCAGAAGGGACTCGACTGGCTCAAGGTCAGCAGGTGGGGGGGGGGGGGGGGGGGTCTGCTGCTGCTGGTCAGAAGAGACTCGACCGGCTCAAGGTCAACACGTGGTGGGGCTGGGTGTCTGCTGCCCCGGTCAGATGTACGGTGTGACTGTTGTAGTGAAGTCCTGTGGGGCATGCCGTCCTGGAAGCATACATGTGTCTGAAGTCACCGAAAATCCTAGAATCCTTAAAACATTGCATTCTATGGTCTTCTGAAGTTATTTTTGGGATTCGGTCATATGTCTGCCTGGCAGCATGCCATTCTTAATCAGGAATTCCTCAAGCATGATAAAACAGAGATGATAGCATAAGCTGTTATAATGAAGCTAAAAATTATTGGAAGTTGTTAGGCGGTATTCTCAATGACGGGAAATAGTGCAAAGGTGGGTAGAAATGGATCTGAGGACGAAACAATATCGCGGTCTCGAAGCAACATCGCGATGTTAATAAGCACCTCCGCCAACAGTGCGTCGCCTATCAAGTGATTTTGTTGTCAGTCGATTTGCTCTGGATCCTGTTAATTTGCTCCGCTCCATTTGCATTCGGTAATAATCTGATACGCATATAACAACACCAAATGTTTCCAAACTACGTGATTGTTTGACTGAAAGGTACTTCGAATGCGGTTCTTGTCCAAAACATACGTCAAGCCCGATCCCCAGTTCTGCATCGTCAGAGAAGCCACATCCACCTCGTCGCCGGGGCTTACAGCGCCAGTAAACCTCGCGGTCCGGTCTCGTAGCCGCCGTGTCTCTTGGCGGGCACCGTGTCGACGTTCGCGTGTTTCTCAGGTGCACCTGATAAACCTGACGGGCGTGAAGAAGCGAGAGCCGACGTCGGAGCGGCTGCGCTACTGCGACGAGGTTCTGGACGACGTTCTGGACTCGGCCGACCGGCCGCTGACGGTGAGGGGCGCTCTGGAGGGCGCCGGTCGCTGACGGTGAGGGGCGCTCTGGAGGGCGCCGGTCGCCGGCCGGTGGCACGGAAACGTGCTGCCAGCTCGGACATCGGGTGTTGTTCGAACTGCACATCGCTGTGGTGTGGTGCCCTCCGTGCGAAGAGCTTGCGGCTGGTGACCCGAGTCAGCCCGTCTGACCGCCCCACCCGCCCTGCCAAGGGTCGGCAGCGTGAGAGCCCACGTCTCCGACTTTGTCGACGAGGCCTTGCAATAACAACTTTCCGACGAGAGCTTTGTCTTGTCCGTGTGTTGGTCCTCGACCCGTGTGTCCTCTGCCCTGTCCGTGTGTTGGTCCTCGTTCCGTGAAGCGTCTATCCTCAATCCTGTCCGTGTGTTGGTCCTCGTTCCGTGAAGCGTCTATCCTCAATCCTGTCCGTGTGTTGGTCCTCGTTCCGTGAAGCGTCTATCCTCAATCCTGTCCGTGTGTTGGTCCTCGTTCCGTGAAGCGTCTATCCTCAATCCTGTCCGTGTGTTGGTCCTCGTTCCGTGAAGCGTCTATCCTCAATCTTGTCCGTGTGTTGGTCCTCGTTCCGTGAAGCGTCTATCCTCAATCCTGTCTGTGTGTTGGTCCTCGGTCCGTGACGTCTGTCCTCTTCCCTGTCTGTGTGTTGGTCCTCGGTCCGTGACGCCTGTCCTCTGCCCTGTCCGTGTGTCGGTCCTCGGTCCGTGACGCCTGTCCTCTGCCCTGCCCGTGTGTCGGTCCTCGGTCCGTGACGCATCTGTCCCCGGCACGCCAGGGCCGAGGCTGGTGGCGGCGCTCGGAGGAGCCGTGGCAGACGCTGGCCTCCTGTCAGGAGCTGGCCGCCGCGCTGCGCTCGGCCGAGCCGACCGCCTTCGTCAGCCACCTGCCCGTCCACCAGGACGGCTCCTGTAACGGGCTGCAGCACTACGCGGCACTGGGCCGCGACACGGCCGGCGCTGCCAGCGTCAACCTGGCGCCGGCCGACCGGCCGCAGGACGTCTACAGCGGCGTGGCCGTGCTGGTGAGGCGCCCGCACGCCGCGCAGGCAGAATGTACCGACCGCACAGCCGAACCCGAGGGCGGCACGGCGTAGTGGAGATCCCACACAGTTCAGGGCTGGGGCAGTGTTCACTGCGACGACGCAGTGGTCCTGCCTCGCGCAGGATCCCATGACGACCAGCGAGGTGTGCTGGTCGCCCGGAGGACCGTGAGTGAGCAATGTTTCGCCGCGAGATGCCAGGCGTAAACCATGCCAAAGGCTCGCTTCCATGGAAAGCAACAACTCGGCGAGAGCGGCTGAAATAGTTCACTTTTGCTGTGGCGTGTGCTGTCACCTATAATCAGCAGAACTCTACGGTAGGGTGACATGGAGTGCGCTTTACATCCAGCCATCCTTGCTGGGCCAAGCATTACTGAATCAGGCGACAGCTCCCCACAGAGGGGGACGAGATTGTGAGTTCGGGCTTCTTTTGCTGGCAGTTATTGACCCACAGTATATCAACCAGCAGGTACCGGTTAAATGACGTTATCAAGAGAACATTGGTTAGGTGGTCAATATTTTAGTTTCACACTGTGCCCCCAATCACGAGCGAAAGGTAAAGCCGTGTTAAACTCACATCCTGTTCCCTTTTGATCATGCTCACCTCGTGAAATTAAATATTGACAATATAACCAATGTTTGCTTGATTACGTTTGACCAGTGCTTCCCGGAATTGATAAATGTCAGCATAAGAACTCTGAACCCATAATGCTAAAAAAACAGGGGCTCAAAACCTTTCTTGCTGATATGAAGTGGGACGGTGTCGGTGTGTCCCCAGCGACGCCGGCCGGTCTGTGTCGCGGCCGCCTCTGCCTCCTGCGGGGGCGTCGTCGGTGTGTCCCCAGCGGCGCCGGCCGGTCCGTGTCGCGGCCGCCTCCGCCTCCGGCTGGGGCGGTGTCGGTGTGTCCCCAGCGGCGCCGGCCGGCCCGCGCCGCGGCCGCCTCCGCCTCAGGCCTGGGCAGTGCCGGCGGTGACGGCGCGCGGGGTCGCCAGGTGGAGCAGCAGCGCCAGAAGGACGCCAGCGAGGGCCTGCCGATCGCCGCCGCGCTCGACGGCTTCGTGCGCCGCAAGGTCGTCAAGCAGACGGTCATGACCACCGTGTACGGCGTCACACGCTACGGCGCTCGCCTGCAGATCGCCAAACAGCTCAACAGTGAGTCGCCGTCGCCGGCGCCGGCGGAGCGGCTCAGGCAGAGCTGTACTGCGCTGCTGCACCGCTGCTGGCAGTCATGACCAAGATGGACAATAAATGGCCCTGCAGTCATAGCGCCCGAAGGCCCAATAACTAACTAGCGACGGGCTGGGCTGGGCTGGGCTGGACCGAAGATGGGATCAGATAAAATAGGCTGTAAACCCGTATGGAACAGGAATGCACCACTGCAAATGTACAGGGACAGGCCGGGCACACTTTCCTGAGCGTGCATGTGAGTCACATAATCATATCTCCGACAAGACGCTTGGCCACGTACTTCAAACGCGGATGCATCGCTTGCCCAAGGAGTCATTGCTGTACACCTGCCTTCGCTAACGTGTCCCAAACTTCGTTCTATTCAATCATACTATGCTCTATTGGAGCGCTTTGAGTGGGGTTGAAACATGTGTGCATGTATTCGGTGTTACTCTGGCGTTGGTGGCGCTGCCATAGGCGCGATGGTTTGTCTGTGCGTCAGCTATCTAAGTGCATGGGTGGACTCGGCGCTGTCCGGCCGCCTCTGACTGACGCTCCCTCGGCCGTCTCTGACTGACGCCCCTCCGACCGTCTCTGACTGACGCTCCTCCGGCCGCCTCTGACTGACGCTCCTCCGGCCGCCTCTGACTGACGTTCCCTCGGCCGCCCCTAACTGACGCTCCCCGGCCGCCTCTGACTGACGTTCCCCCGGCCGCCCCTAACTGACGCTCCCCGGCCGCCTCTGACTGACGCTCTCCCGGCCGCCCCCAACTGACGCTCCTCCGGCCGCCTCTGACTGACGCTCCCCTGGCCGCCCCTAACTGACGCTCCCCGGCCGCCTCTGACTGACGCTCCTCCGGCCGTCTCTGAGCCTCTGACTGACGCTCCTCCGGCCGCCTCTGACTGACGCTCCTCCGGCCGCCTCTGACTGACGCTCCTCCGGCCGCCTCTGAGCCTCCGACTGACGCTCCTCCGGCCACCTCTGAGCCTCTGACCGACGCTCGCCCTGCCGCCTCCGACTGACGCTCCTCCGGCCGCCTCTGAGCCTCTGACTGATGCTCCTCCGGCCGCCTCTGACTGACGCTCGTCCGGCCGCCTCTGACTGACGTTCCCCCGGCCGCCTCTGACTGACGCTCCCCCGGCCGTCTCTGGCTGACGCTCCTCCGGCCGCCTCTGAGCCTCTGACTGACGCTCCTCCGGCCGCCTCTGACTGACGTTCCCCCGGCCGCCTCTGACTGACGCTCCTCCGGCCGCCTCTGACTGACGCTCCCCCGGCCGCCTCTGACTGACGCTCTTCCGGCCGTCTCTGACTGACGTTCCCCCGGCCGCCTCTGACTGACGCTCCCCGGCCGTCTCTGACTGACGCTCCTCCGGCCGTCTCTGAGCCTCTGACTGCCGCTCCTCCGGCCGCCTCTGACTGACGCTCCCCCGGCCGTCTCTGACTGACGCTCCCCCGGCCGTCTCTGACTGACGCTCCTCCGGCCGCCTCTGACTGACGCTCTCCCGGCCGCCTCTGACTGACGCTCCTCCGGCCGCCTCTGACAGACGCTCCCCCGGCCGTCTCTGACTGACGCTCCCCCCGGCCGCAGATATCCCGGACTTCCCGAAAGAGCACGTGTGGCAGGGCTCCCTCTACCTGGTGACGCGCACGTTCCTAAGCCTGCAGCAGATGTTCACTGCCGCCAAGGAGATCCAGGTAAGAGTGCCAACGAGTTCAAGGAGAGTACAGAGATCCCCGAGAGAAATGGGAGCCGTCGGGAGAGGTCGGGTAGGGCCCTGTTCAGGGAGCTAACTCACACGGGCTTGGTCACTCGGAACGTTCCGTTGGTTCGAAGTATGAGTACTGCGACCTATGACACGAAGGCAGCCTCAGCCTAAATTTGAATCGACAACCACTGCTAGCCCGCCCGCCCGCCACTGACCGTGGGCCCCGCGACCCGTTGACGTCCCTAATTGGCTGTGACGTGAGGCGGGGGTGGCTCTAACGGCGTCACCCACTCGCCCGGGGCGGGGGCGTTTGGTGCTCAAAATGTTATGCGTGATCGCTTGATGCTTCATGGAAGAAGCATCATGCGTCGTGCGTTGTGATGTGTATGACTTTGTGGATGTTCCGTATGCTTTGCTTCAGCCTCGAGCTCCCTCGCAGCGTGGCGACCAAGCGGGGTGCCGTTCGGCGGATGTTGTCGGGTGGGATGAGCCCCCCCCAGGCTGTGTGTGGGATGGGACGAGCCCCCCCCCCCCCAGACTGTGTGTCGGATGGGACGAGCCCCCCAGGCTGTGTGTGGGATGGGACGAGCCCCCCCCCCCCCCCCCCCCCAGACTGTGTGTCGGATTTGACGAGCCCCCCAGGCCGTGGCACCGATGAGTGGACGTCCAGGACCTGTTGAGCGGCGCACCCGAGTCGCCTCGGGTGGGTCGGCTGTGACGGCGTGCCGCCGGCTATGTGGCACACACGACACGCGCCTGAGCGGCCCCCGTCGCGGCAGGACTGGTTCACCGAGTGCGCGCGCGTCGTGTCGTCGGTGCGCGGCGAGTCGGTGGAGTGGGTGACGCCGCTCGGCCTGCCCGTCGTCCAGCCCTACTTCCGGCAAAACAACAAGCCGGCCAGCCGGCCGCTCGGCGACACGGGTCGCATGAGCTCGCCCCACTTCTACCACGAGGCCTACGAGTGAGTAACCCCCCCCCCCCCCCCCGGGGCATACCAGGTCGGGGCATACCAGGAAGTGGCTGAATTCAGGTCGCGTCAGACCATTGCCGTGGGTTACTTTTAGCTGCTGAATGCGGGACCAAAACGTGTCTCCATGCGGCTTACGCCTGTTAAGCGTTCCAGCCCGGTTCTCCCCGGTTGTTGTCTTTCCTGCCTAACCGTGTTACTCCGTAGCATGGGGGTCATACTTTTACGTGATCTTAGAGCACTGACTTTCAAGTCCACGCTTCTTACGTCGACTTATGACACCTATTTGCACCTTGTAGTACCGTAGCTTGCCGCCCGCGGCTTCCATGTGGGTGTGGTTCCTTTTTGCCTAATATTGTCAGCCACCTGACAGTGAGACCTCTTGCCGTAACAGGCCACCACAGCCGAATGACCGGGTCGAATTTGAGGCGAAAACGCTCTTGAGATTGGCAAGCTTGCTTTCGAGCAAGTGCAGGTGCCATAAGTCGCGTATAAAAACTTTTGGACGGATTTGACCTAGTATGACCTGTGATGGCCTGGATCCAAAACCCAGGCATAATAAAACCCGACATCACTGACGTCAAAGTCGATATTGATAAAATGATTAAGTCTGTCAATTGTCAACAGGTGAAATGCTTTGTCGACCTAGCGAGAAACCCAACTATAACCTTCATAATGACCTTGATGAATGAATGAATGAATGACCCAACTGTGACCTTCATAAATGGGTCGTGGGTCGCGACCTATCCGGGCAAATGCTGGGAACTGTCAGTGCGGTCAAAAACGTCGGCGTTAGCCACTAGAAAAAGATAGATTGAATGGCTGCCAAGTTATTCCAGGAAAAGTTCAGGAGCCTGCCAGGTCCCCTCTTGTCGGGCGACGGTCAGGATGCCTCCATGGACGACGTCGGGGATGGCCGGAGGTGGCCGGAGGACATCGCACCAACGCACTCAGCGCGGTCGACAGTCTATCGACCGTCGCAGTGTCACCGGTGTCGACAGTCAACCATACTGTATCTGTGCCGACAGCCGGCCAAACGCCATGAAGCAGCGGAACGCTTTCCCTCCCAACTTCATCCACTCGCTGGACTCGTCACACATGATGCTGACCTCGCTGCACTGCCAGCATGCTGACATCACCTTCGTGTCCGTCCACGACTGCTACTGGACCCACGCCGCCTCCGTCGACGCCATGAACAAGGTGCCAGTCGAGAATGGCTGCGTTGGCTTAAATCAGCGCTCGGCTGTTGGTCGCAGAAATGGATTAAAATGCGAGCTTTCGGAATCATTCTCGTCTCATTAGTTGAACTGATAAATGTGAGCCATATAGCTGCTTGCGGATTTGTAGGCGACGTACAACGACATTATCTGTTACTTGGTTACACTGCTATTGAGATTCATCTGCAGTAAGCAGGTATTGTATTGCTGTTTTCAGTTCCGCGGTAACCGGTACTTTTTCTTTGCATGTTGGGCTTGCAGCGGAGCCAAAGATGGAGGTCGAGAAAACTTAAATCAGAAGAGTAAGAGGCCCTTTCAACTTCAGTTTTTAGATCAATGAGACGCTTCCGGAAGTGGGCTGACAACCGCTGTTTTACAACTCACGCTGTGTGGTACTGCTCCATCCTGTGGGAACCGTTCTTCCGTCTCGTGTCATTCAGTATTCTTCCCAGTGGGGTCCAAAACTTTTTAAGGGCGCATAAAATGTCTCGCGTGGTATTGTTCTCTATTGTTAGTCACACTTCAGGAACGTCCGATAATGCCTGACTTTCCCCGGGCAATACATGCAGTCACTGGATTAGAATGCAACGGTTTCTCGACGACGTATGAGGCCGTTTGCTTCCCCAGACAATGATGTTCTTGCTGTTGACGCATCCGCTGAGGTGAAAGTGGACTTGCCTGAGAACCAGACGTGGTTTAAGAACTCTGGGGTCCTCTGATATCTTCCGTAAAGAACAGTTTCATATGGTGGCACGCTTCTTGTTAATCTCTACAAGTGGTTTGTATAATTATATGTGGTGCGAGTGTAACTTCACATCCGTAAAAAAGCAGTGGTGATAATATTGCGGATACGAGTTCGCGGTTTTCTTCTTAACGTGTTGAATTTTCCACGTATTTACGTCACGTGGAGTTAATTATTCGATAGTTCTGGGATGCTCTTACTTTTGGGACACTGGATGGCGCGCGTGTGCGATGTGTGAGTGTCATCCTCCAGCTGCGCTCCATTCGGTCTGTAGACCCGTCCGTTCCTATCAGCAGCGGAAAAGATGACGCTGCGCAAAGTCTCTACTATATCCATCCTGTTCCGTCCGGTGCTGTCCCGTCCCGTGCTGTTCCGTCCCGCTCCGTTCCGTAATGTGCCGTTCCGTTACGTGCCGTGCCGTGCCGTGCCGTGCCGTGCCGTGCCGTGCCGTGCCGTGCCGTGCCGTGCCGTGCCGTGCCGTGCCGTGCCGTGCCCTGCCGCGCCGTTCCATGCCATGTCATGCCGTGCCGTACCGTGCCGTGCCGTGCCGTGCCGTGCCGTGCCGTGCCGTGCCCTGCCGCGCCGTTCCATGCCATGTCATGCCGTGCCGTGGCGACCTTTCCTGTCCCATGTCGTCCCGTCCCGTCGTGACCTCATCTAACCTAACTTGACCTAACCTAAGGAACTTCTGCACCATGGCCCAGAAACTGTCCCTCTGTCCGTCCTTCTTTGTTCTCTTCCTTACTTTCTTTCCTCCTTTCTTAATTCCTTTCTTGCTGGCACTCTTGAACAATAACGTCAAAGATAAAAGAACCAACCTAAAACACGCCCTCCTTTTGCCGTGCCTGCCTGAGTGATTGGCGTCTGCCACTGTTTGGCGTGGGTGACAGATGTAACCCTGTGACTTGTCCGGACAGCTGGCGCGACCTCGTGACTCGTCCGGACAGCTGGCGTGACCTGTGACTCGCCGTTCCTGCCATATGACCCTGTAACTCGTCCGGCCAGCTGGTGTGACCCTGTGACTCGATCCGCTAGCTGGCGTGACCTGTGATTTATCCGGCCAGCTGGTGTGACCTTGCGACTCGTCCGGCCAGCTGGCGTGACCTTGTGACTCGTCCAGCCAGCTATCGTGACCTGTGCCTGTCCGGCCAGCTGGCGTGACCCGTGACTCTTCCGGCCAGCTGGCGTGACCTGTGACTCTTCCGGCCAGCTGGCGTGACCTGTGCCTCGCTCGGGCCCGCAGGTGTGCCGGGAGCAGTTTGTGGCGCTGCACAGCCGGCCGCTTCTGCAGGAGCTGGCCGAGGGCCTGCTGGGCCGGTTCGGCTACCCGTCGGATGGCCGGCTGCCGGAGCCGGCCTCGCACAGCCGCCTCAACAGCGTACTGGCGGCCGTGCCCGAGCAGGGCGACTTCGACCTGCGCCGAGTGCTCGAGTCGGTCTACTTCTTCAGCTGAGCCGCGTCGGCCGCGTCGCCGGCCGCCGTGCACCTCGGCTGAGCCTTGACGCTTGTCGCGCTGCCCGCGACTGGGCTGTGCCTGTAGTCATGGTTGTGTGTGAGCTGAGAGTCATGGTGGGAGCTGTCCGAGCGTGTTGGGCGTGGTCCGTTGATCCGGCATGTTGCTGCATAATCCACTGTGTTCACTGGTGACGAGACGCCGCGTTGTGTCGTGGAACAACTTAGCTGTGTCGGCAGCTGCGTGAGCATTTACAGATTGGTGGAGCTGAGACGCGGTGCTAGTTCGAAATCGGACGTCTTATTTGAGGCAATCGGGGAACCTGTCATGGTAGGTCCTCGCAGGCATGATGGCTGAGCGATCAGCTCCCTCCGCTCAAACCTGGCAGGTCAGGCCTGGTAGGTGTCCGGCGTACTTGATATTGACCGCGTGTCCGGCGGTCTGAAGGGAAGCGACACATCTGTTCGCGCGCCGTCTCTGGATTGCCGGTGGCTGTGAGGGTCATAGCACCCAGGGGTCTGGGTGCAGCAGAGGTTCCAGCCCGCGTCACATGAAAGTCGAGGGCTCCAACGACTTGGCCGTTATGTCCCCTGGATGCCCAGCTGTGTCTGTGTCTGTTGCGAACGTGTCTGTTGCGATTGTAAACTGGAGTGCATTGGTTGCGTTTTACGTTTTGTAATTTGCCATGTGCGAGGCAGAACAAACATGCCAGTCCAGTAACAGCGTAGCGATCATGGATATGATGAGGTGCGGCGTGGTCTGCAGTCAAGATATGCGTTTCAGCTCGAGCACTTCGAGCTCTTTTTCTGGGCATCATCCCTGCCGAGGCGTGAGATGCTTTGGGGAGGGCGGGGGGGGGGGGGGGGGGGCATACGGATCGCAATGATTGGCCGTTGGAAGTATCGGACACGCCCCATGCACACGTGTGTGGTTGTTTCTAGTCATACAGGTACCTCCCGACCGGGGAGTCGCCATAGTGTCTTACACTTCGTAGACATTTCACTGTGAACGAACAGGCATGCATAATGTGGCAATACAAAGCTGTGAGACGTGGCTCGTGGTATGACCAAGCGACGTGCAGCCTGCCTTCAATTCCCGCCGCCAATTTCACCTAACTGGCTTGCCAACAGACAGGAGGCCGAGCATCTAGGTTCTGTAGCTTCCTTGGGCCGTTGGACAACCCAGCGGGAACGCTGTGCGCAACATTCTGCGAACAGCCACAGCGCCACACAGAGAATGGTCTGGGATTCCCACTGGCTTCACTCCGCGCGTCGATTACCCCCTCGAGACGCTGAGTCGTGCGATGCTCATGGTCCAGCGTCTGAATAATGAACACTGCGGCCCATGCTCGGGTTGCCCGTCATAGCCGGCGAAATAAACACGAAGTTGACTGCGCTCGTATTTACGAACGGTTTCTGCTCACTGCTGCGCGGAGAAATGGTGCCGTTGGCGCCAGAAGCCTTGCCACCAATGGCGTCACATTGACTCTGATCGCACCAATAGGAGAAGGACCGCAGGTAACATTTGTCAGCTGTTGACACTCACAGGTCACTCGGGCGCACTGTTTGTGCTACGTTGTTCCACTCAGGACATAGCACAGGCATCGTTTTGCTGTCGTTCCTGATCGCTTCGCCGCACGGAGAGCGGTTGCTGTTGGCATGGCCATAGCACCGTCTCCAACCACATAACATTGATGAGCAGCTCAATAATCCATAGTATGTCCTGATAGATTTCGGTTAGGCCGTGGCATCCCTCTGGGGATTTGGACTTTAATTCAGGGGGCCGTGGTGGTCGAAGATGCGTGACAAGCCCATACAGCCGAATCTCACACGTCAGTTATGGTTGCGCCGGAAGACACAGGACCCCAACCACGAAAGTAAAGGCCACGAAAGTACGCATTCACATCGACCCGGCGCAGCCGTCTGCTGTGGACTGTGTCCAGTGGCTAGTATTTGACACGGTTTTGGACATGCTAAGCGACCGCGTCAAAGGTGAGCCAAATAGCGTCAATTACTAGCCGTTGTGCACACCGGCCAAACGTCATACATCAAATCTCATTCTGATAAACTGGTGCGGGTTGTAGTGACTGGGATCGGGCGGCAGTGAAGTAACGATTTAAAATAAAACCGTCCAAGAGAGATGCAGCCCGGTAGGTAATCTACGGGACACGTTACCATGGCGACTGCGTGCTCTCGTCTGAGACGCGGATAGTGGGCAGGAACTCGGAACTCACTCAAACCTACGCTCAGTTCTGCCGTTGGCTGATCGATCGACTCCGACATGCTCTACTACCTCCAGGCCTCTGGCACGCCTCTTCCCCGGATTATCGTGGGTTGTATGTCCTGGATCCAATGGTATCAAGGGGACAAAGTATCTGATGAATCTCTTCCATCGTCATCTGATGAATCTCTTCCACCAGGTCTTTGACGCCAAATGTCGCAAATTTTTCGACTGGGCACGTACGGAACTTTATAGAGCCGTATTCGCAACGACGAAGCAACAAGCGTGCTCCGCACAAGCAACAGACCTGTTGCTGTTGCTACACTGGCAACACAGCTGTTGCTAGTTTAAAACAGCTGTCGGTCACGGTGGAGAGGGCCACGAGCGGTGACACCGCTCGGCGCACGCTCGGACCCGCCAGTCTGCACCACCTGTCGCTGATGACGCCGGTCGGCCGCGCCTCGCTCCGATCGATCCGCCGCACACGGTGCGCAGTTCTCCGTGCCGGGGCCGACGCATATCCCACGTAAACAACAGTGGGAGCTGGGAGGAAACGAAACTGTTGCCGGTGTCATTGCGTTGTTACAGGGTCGCACAGTGCGGCTGTGTGACTGTCCGGCTACACCAACAGGTGACAGTCGCAGAACTGGCAATATTCGCGACCTTTTCAAGGTCAAAGGCGAGGGAAAATCGTTACCTGGCAGCCCTGGGAAAGCGAGCCATTGGAAATGGCAGCTTTCGGAAATCAGCTATTGCAGACAAGGAAGCAGAAAACAGTCCCGGCATCAACCAGAAAATGGCAAGCGCGGTGGCGGAATATATATATATATATATATATATATATATATATAGTTTATATATTTATATCCCTGCGTGAGATCGGCAAAGAAACCCGTTGTTGTTCAGGGGTGTGTTGAGAGGCCCAATTTGCCAGAGAGCTGGTGGTGCTGCAGTTTAGAAGCATCTAATTCTCTAGGCGTAAACCGTCTTCACGACCGCATGGTTCACTGATCATCAGGCGAATCACCAACTCTAGGTCACCGCTCATTTTCAAAGTCTTACTTTGACAAGCCTTCTCCCAACCATCATTAAAGAGCATTCACATTGCGCATGCTTAGAAATACAAATTCATTAATTCTGAGCCAGTTATCAGATCTCTGCGAGTAGCAGTCCCAGTGGTCACAAGTACCGCAGGAGTGCAAAGACCGTCTGCAGAGTATACACGCGTTTTTTACCCGCACACTAATGACGGTAGTTCCGCCAACCACCGAGGTGCGGTGGACGTAGTGTCAGAACTGGCCGGTCGAAACGCGAACGTACAACACGCCAGGTGAGGGAGGTGGTTCGAACAATCAAGCAGTTCGCGTTACTGATATCCCGTCTCAATCATCCCGCAGGCCTGCTACTCCCGGTCTGGCATCAAGGGAGTGCAGTGCATTGCGGGAGTGCAGAGGTCGTCTGCAGTGCATACATATGCACGTTTTCCGCAGCCCACACACGTATAAACAGGGCCTTCCTGCCTGCGTCACTATGCGACCGGGTCCGAGACCGTTCCGGCCGGGCCAGGGTCGCAGCTGTCAGGGGCTCTGGCAGCCGCCAAGGTTGGCGAGGCACGGCCCGATCACGTGCGCCCCACACCGGTCAGCGACCCGGCCGGCCATCACCGGCAGCGCAGAACGGGGGCAGCCGCACCCTGGCAGCCTGTGCCGCTCGTACGTGATGGACTGCCGGTCAGGGGGCCCCTCAGCTGATGTGGGCGGCACACGTGTGCTGTCGGCGCTGGGCGGGGACGCGCCTCGGCGCGCCGGGGGAGGTGGAGGGGAGGGGAACATGTGTGGCGAGCACGAGTCCGCTCCCTCGACGACAGCGCCGGTGGGACTTTGGCCGGCCACCAGGCCGCCCCCCCCCCCCCTCCCCTCTTCCACGTAACGACAGCCCGGAGGGCCAGACCGCTGCAGCCACTGGCCAGTTTGCCAGAACACAACCATAGCACAGCGGCTCTTTATTCGTGCGTCATGAGCACATGGACTTGCAACGACTTGGCGTCAACCAGACGTGAGCCACTCCTTAATGACCCACAAAAAACCGACATGTTTCCAGCCCATATGCTGATCTGGTGTGGTTAAACTTGGTTGCACCGGTGTTTCTTGAAGAAGCGGGCCACTGGACCGGCAACCGGCCTGTGTCCACGGACCAGGCGAAAGATGCTCGTCACCGGCCGCGGGCGTGATGTGCAGCTACGAACACCTGGCATCGGACGTGTCCCCATCTGACGGCCAACACCTGCTGATGAGATGACACAATGCCCTGGGCGGGTCCGCGCTCGCATGAACTTTCCCACTGCTACTGAATGCCACAGTTCATGACATTTTCCACCGGTGACGGCAGCGGAGCGAGACGGTGCGGCGGCGTCCGCAGCGAAGTTTGCGATCGGTTCACGAGATGATCGATAGTACACAAGCGCCCCCCAGCACGCTTTGTCCACACCGCCCGCCCGCGGCACGCCGCCAGCCAGTGCGAGCCAGCGAAAAAGCCGGCACGGCCGTCGACCACCACTGACCGCTGCAATGCGTCATTTGGACAGCGCTGCAGCTCACGGTAGGCGTCTTGAAACAGTTTTCGAATATGCCAATTATGACAGAGACGCACGCGATAAAAACACACATGAAAAACTACCTACGTGTCACTCGATGTAATGCTTACACATCTTAATCTACAGCAAACTGGCGAGCGTCCAGTGATGGCCAGGGGACCGCGCTCGCACTCCAGCTTTCAACGCCGGATATTAGCGCACGCAACGTGTAACAATCGGGAAAACCACACGAAGCAGCATATTACCGTTGCCCGATCGACACAAGTCGGACACACGCCTATGGTCTTCAGACGAAGTATTAGCAATTAGTCCCAGGGGCCAACTCGCAATCAAACGTCTAAGCTTACACTTCCCTCACGCTCTAAAATCTGCCCTACAGCTGTGTACATCTGATAAAGGCCATGGCGCCACCAAGACGGGATGCGCTTTACCGGGTTGGGCGCACCCATTACCCTGCAATAACCGAGCTGGCCGTGCAAAAAGCCGCAGCGTCCTCTGAACCAATAGCTCTTGCCAGCAGTTCGCGATCTGGGCTGTAATAATTATGCAAGTTAAGGCTTCCAGATGGCGGGGACGATGCTTTCAAAAGCGGCGGATTTCACAGCCGTGCTTTCAAATATGACAGTATTTGACGTCCCGACACGTGGCGTCCCCGGCGGGCCAGTAGAACGAAACGATGTAAGAATGGCGCCGCTTCTTCCGCCCTGATTTCTTGGGCAAAACTGTTACATTCTGAATCAGTTATGGACTCGTTCCATAAAATAATTTGGACAACTTGTTAAATACCCAATCTGCTCATCTTCCGGAACTTCCTGGGTATGAAGGGGTGGTTGACCCCAGGATGGAGCAGCGCAGCGTGATGGGTCACAGCGTCAACTTCTGATGCTCTGCGTAGCTCTTGGCCCGTTCTCGTCCCCACCTGACTACCGGCCCGGCAGAAACACCCACGACACTGCCTTCTCGCACGCGACAGACCGTTCACTGTCATCCGAACATGAACAGCGGCCCGTGACAGGTACACGGAGCTCGGATCAGCCCAGCCTCAGACGCGTGGCGGATTCCGGTAATTCGACCCGAACTCGCAGGGAGATGGGCAGAGGTGGACAGCCCGTGAAACGGCAGGCTTCCGATTTCCTGGCCCGTCACACTGCTGAAACAACAGGCAGGCAGCGCGTCAGAGGTCCGGACTCATGCACGACCACCCAGACGACATGTCTAAACAAATTAGCGAAGGAGCCGACATGTCGCTGTGGTGACACGTCGTGACGGGTATTGACACGCTCCATTTCAGGCATGTGGGGGGAGGGGGTAGATTATGTCTCCTACCCCAAGATATCAGCAGCTACTGGGCCAATTTTGATTAAAAAAATAACGGTGTTTGGTTTCTCCGAACGAGATGCACATTAAAACAATATGTCGAAGTCAATAGGAGGGCGACCGAAAGCAGACATGGGCCATGATCTGGGTATTATATTGATAGGATATGGCTCCGGAATCTTTCTGATCATGGACCTATTTCAATATCTTGCCGAAAGGTCTCCTTGGATCCTGGATGTGCTTTGAAATATTGTCATAGAATCAGATTGCGTTCCGGCCCTTTTGCAATTGTGGTCGAAGAATCTTGTAATATCTTAGATCTTTTTTTAAAATTTCGTCGAGAAGGTTATGGGATCTTCACTGCTTTTGTTTGTTTTTGTTGTTGTTTTTTTGGTGAAGAATCTTGTTTCGGTCCTTCAGGATTTATATGTGCAGTTGTGAAAAGCTCTTTACGTGATTATCACAATTATAGGGAGATTTGGCAGGGCTTTTTAATCTCATGTCAACGTTACCTTACAGAGCGGCAAAAAAATCGTACAAGAGCTATAAAAAGTTAGTACGCCGCGCGTAAAACTGAAAACAAAATAGCACAATTCTGGCGTCGCCCAAGCCAGCAGAGAAGCTGGGTTTATTGCTCGAGCACATCGCAGGGTGTCATGTTTCATCAATATAGTTGTCTGTATTTAAAATATCGAGATCGTGTATTGATCACGTATGTCGTGTCATCCTAGTGTAAGCACAGAACCGGCATGTGTACCTGCTGCAGGGCGGCGCTACCTGTCTGGGGAGAGCGGCGGCCGGCTCGTGTACCTGCTGCAGGGTGGCGTTACCTGTCTGGGGGCGCGGCAGCTGGCTCGTGTGTACCTGCTGCAGGGTGGCGTTACCTGTCTGGGGGTGCGGCAGCTGGCTCGTGTACCTGCTGCAGGGTGGCGTTACCTGTCTAGGGGGTGCGGCGGCTGGCTCGTGTACCTGCTGCAGGGTGGCGTTACCTGTCTGGGGGCGCGGCAGCTGGCTCGTGTGTACCTGCTGCAGGGTGGCGTTACCTGTCTAGTGGCGCGGCAGCCGACGCGGGTGGGCCTCCTGCAGGTCGCGCGCCAGGTACTTGTCCTCCTGACCGCACTGCCCGCCGGGCATGTTGAGGTGCGTGGGCGGGCCGCCCGGCATCAGCAGCTCCTCGACGGCGCGACCGGCCAGCTCTACGGCGAACGGCTCCGGCACGTTGGTTTGCATGACCGAGTGCAGGCTGACGGCGCCACGGCAGTCGTACGACTGCAGGTGGGTGTCTGGCGCCGGCGCCAGCGGGTCGACCAGGTGGCCGACGCTCAGGCTGCCGCCGCTCAGCAGCGCCAGCCGGCCCGAGATGTCCCGGGAGCGGCGCCGGCTGAACTGGCAGCGCGCCGACGAGTTCAGCTCGTCGATGTTGGGCGGCACCAGCGGCGGGTGCCGGCTGGATGAGTGCACGTGCAGCTCGGAGGCCGGGCTCAGGTGCAGCTCCGACAGCTGGGAGCGCACCACTGCAACACGCACCACACACAACTAACTATCGAACTATCAGTATATTTTTACATGGAAAAGGCTACTGTACACCAGTCAGTTCCTGTTTGACAAATATACTACTATCACACTATCGGTACACATGGAAAAGGCTACTGCACACGAGCCAGTTTCTCTGTTTAATAAATATTCTCCTCAATACGTCATTGTTTGGTTACGCCATCGTGCCTTCCGCAACATTGATTGAGTCAACTGACGGTCGTTTTATCTGAAAATCGCGTTCACAAACGCCAGATAGGAACGGCTGGACAACTACATTTGTATTGGCCTTTATCACCAAATGACTAATGGAGTAGCAGGATTTGAATGATGTTATTATGGAGTCATGGATGCCTGGGCGACCTTGAAAGTCTCCCAGAAATGGTCTGCACATCTTCGCAGGCGTGTAGCTCAACAGCTGGACAAGTCTATATAATAAAAAGGGCAGGGCTGTCATTTGCACCGAATGATCTTCAAGATGGCTATTTCGGTTCAAAACACAACACAAATGTGGAATACTTCCTTTAAAGGAGGCGTGTCAGCTTTGAGGTTTCTTTCAAAAACATTCAAACAAAAACAAAAGGTTTCTTTCAAAAACAAAAATCTGGTGAAACCTCAGGACCAGTTATGCCTCATAACAGCACTGGGCGGCGCACTTCAGCGCGAACCAAATATAATACACAGACGAACGTTGCTTATTTTCAAGTCCAAACTACGCACTCGGCGCTTTGTCACAGCAGTAGACTTCCTTCTTTGTAGCTACAGTGCTAGACCTCTTTCTTTCTAGTCCTCAGAGCGCATTCCTAGTCCGGTACAGACGGCAGAATCTCCTGCAGGCCGCCATCAGGGCCGAGCACTTGACAGATTACTCGAATGTACGTAATGGGCTTACTGCAGGTACTGTATGTATGTAACTGTGTGTATATGGTGTAACTGTATATATCTCACCTATGTATGCGATGAGCTTACCGTATGCATGTGTAATGGGCTTACTCGAAGTACGGAATGGGCTTTCCTTTGCCGATGAAAACGGGGAACAGCTGTTATGGATTAAAGGTACCACTTTTGAGCTCTTTAACTCACGCCCTGCGGGCATGTGGGCTTAAAATTTACAGCTCTACTGGTGTGAATGGCGTCCGTAAAAATGAATATTTGTGATTAGCGCAGCGGACGGCGTTTTTTTTTTTTTTACCAAGAGGCGCACTGGTGATAGTTGTGCCCGTACGTTACTTTAAAACATGTGATGGGTCTGTTTTCCCAAATCCATACTGAGCGTCGAAAAGAAACACCGTACTTCACACTGCAGGAGCGGAATCAGAGCCACCGCACGACATTTCGTTCAATTCGCGTGACAATGGCCTCATATTTGTTCATATTTTCCATACGTTGAGTGTCCCATGCTTTCGTAGCGTTTATTGCAGAAACATTTTGAATAATTGGTGGATTACAAACATTATATTACACATACGCTGGAAAAACGTATCAAATGAGAAGTATTACATAGTGGTAAGCCAGGAGTCCAACGGCATATCTCTCATTGTATTGGTTCATTCAAATCGAAATTCGGAGCTATTCAGAAGCATGTCTAGACAACTTACATCATCAATCAAATTTAATGCGCCGGACCTAACAGTGAGCAAAAAGTGCAAAAAGGAGGCGTAATCGCTTTACACCAATTATAACAGCTTAATTCGGAGATGTACGCGCTACGTTAAAAAACGGTTGTCATATGGCGAACAGCATCAAAGAAACAGCTGAACGTCTCGATTTAACTCATCATAAATTTGCGATTTAGTTGGCCTCTTACGGGTGCATACCGCGCTCCTTGACAATTTGTAGCTTACTCCGACAACTGAAATCTCTTATGAGTGCTTCACTGGCATATATAAAAGCATGATGCCTTATTTGTGGACAAGGTTTTTCTGAAAAATTTAACTTCGGTTTCTTGTTTGTTCCTCTGGTTGACCAAGCCCGGTTCACTTACAACCCAAACCAATCTAATTTAGGCTTAAATTTTGGGAAATAAATACATCAGAATTGGATAGATGCGTAAAAATAGTATAAAAACAAGCCTAATCCACGTAACGATTTTTTCCCTACATGGCAACTATAACACAAAATACATTTTGGAAACTGAAGAGCATTCCATTCTACCTGGCTGAAAATCTTTTCCTTTTGCCACTGGCTGCCAGACTTGTGCTCGGCACCAGGCCGATGTTGCGTTGATCCGCTTTGCACTCAACCGTTTACGACCTGACAAATAAGAGCTGCCTGAGGTCATGGGAGACCACTCGAGGTGCATATCTCACGTGCACGCGGGCTATGCTTTTGTCTCTACTTTTTCTGGAGAACTATCATCCCCAACGGCCTGAGCTTCCTACCTCTCCAACCGGTCCATCAATGCAATGGAAAAATACATAACGGGGGCAGCACATAATCATTATGCCATCCACCGCAAGCCTGTTGAACGCAAGGTCTTCTGTTTTTCCATCGGCCTGTTTTTACCAGGATGTCGTGCGAGGAAACAAGGGCAAATAAAAAGTAAGGAGAGGTGGACAACGGGCAGCGTGTCTGAACGGCTCGTCTGCGCCAGTTGCAGCTCTGCCAAAGCTGGCCGGCATTTCCGTAGCGATCCCGACAACAAAGAACCTACGCCGTCGGTGCATACCTCATAGATTCTGCGTCTTGGGGTGTTCGCAGTGACGCGGACGACAAAGATGCTACGTGACGTGGCGTGCAAAAATGTCGAGACAAAGACGACACAATTGGTCCGCTTGTGAACAAGTCAACTTGCGCGCTCAAGGCCGACCAAGGGTGAAGAGAAGGCTTCATTTATTAAGAAAAGGAAAACGTACTATACGTTACAAGCACTATAATTTCCAGTCATCATCGTTAGGAACACGCGTAGTACGTGTTGCGTGCGACCGTAAATGCTAGTGCCCGCACACGCTGGTCATTTTTACGTAAGTTACCAATATGAAAACAGAAAATGTGTCGCGCTGCGCAGACGCCCGGCAAAGCTTCTACGAGACGTCATGTGGAATGGAACATTCTCGATGCGTTACAAATACACTCGAAATTGCAGGCTACCAAGCTACTCAGCTTCTAAAACTACTACGGGAGGATACAAATCAGCTTTTCAGGAATACAAATCAGCTAGTAAGGGAGGATACAAAGGTATAATGTGCGGTACCGTTGCAAAATTTTACGTGAATACACTTTCCAAATAAAACAACCCCTCAAAAATAATTTCCACACTTAATTGCCTCATCACGTATCGTTGATAACACAACTTGCATTCTTCATTACCTAGAAAGTTTATCCTCCGGGTCCGTTGAAGGTCTTTGTAATATGCTCCAAAGGCGTTATATTCCCTTGAACCAAATAATATGCCGTGACTGTTATCGAACTGTTTGTTGTAATCGTTGACGTCAGTTACGAAAATGGTACGGTTGGTGTGGTAGCTGTCACACTGACTTCTCTTAAAGGCCTCATTCTAATTTCCTTCATTGAAAATTGCTCGCTCCACGAGCCTTGTTAGCCCAGCTTTCCACAAT
Source organism: Pollicipes pollicipes (assembly GCF_011947565.3). Classification (NCBI taxonomy): domain Eukaryota; kingdom Metazoa; phylum Arthropoda; class Thecostraca; order Pollicipedomorpha; family Pollicipedidae; genus Pollicipes; species Pollicipes pollicipes. The sequence goes on along the minus strand of NW_023596818.1, from coordinate 29,164,001 downwards.
ATTCCCCACCTGTGATTGCCATTTTTTATTTATTTTTTAAATTTATTTATTTATTAATATAAAATTATTTATTATTTTAATTAAATTATATATATAATTAGATATTTATTTAATATAATAATGTAATATAATTATGTATTTAATTTAATTATAATATATTTGATCAAAATTACAATATATATTTAATCATTATTTAATTACTCACCTTGGTGGACTTCATGTCCCCTTCCAGGGACAATGCCCATCCCTGACGAAACTGTTTCACAGCAGTGCTTCAGAGGCAGGCGATTTGACAAAGGTCGTGTCAGAGCCATTTTGGTGATTTATCAGCTTCTGAAAACAGAACACGGGACTCAAGACGACATGATCCACCATTATCTCACAGAAGTTAATGCAGATACAAATCATAATGGTGGAAGCGAGCATCGAAAAGGGCTTTACTAGAAGAAAAGGACAATCTACGGCTTCCGGTGGAGTCATATCAGAGAAGCTAACAATCACATTGAGCACCTGCATCGGACGCTAAGCGACCATCGCAGAGCGCCGTGGCACAAACCAACATAAACTTGGACCACCGTTAGCAAATACCGCGGCTAACAGCCTTCAAACACTTCAAAATGACTGAAGTGAGGCCACTGGGAACTGGCCCGACCAAAATTATGCAAAAATAACTTAAATGGGGGTGCGCGACCCTAGCGGCATATTAAAAAAAAACATTTTGGTAAAACCTAAGGGCAAGTTATGTATAATACTAGCACCGTGGTATGCCATTATGGCACCAACAACATTAGAACATGAACTGTAATTATTTCAGCAGTCAACGTTTCGTCACGGAACCAGACTTCTCTCCTTTGTAGTCCCAGATTTCATTCCTAGCATGGGCGATCTTAGTGCATGCAACATATTCAAGTGCGAATGCACGCAGGAGTTTCCTGTCGATCTCGACTGGCATGGAAATTGTCACTGGCATGGAAATACAATTGGCATGGAAATTGACCTCATTAATGCTCTTTAGGCCCACAGGCCCGCAAAGCGCAGGCAAAAGAGCTAAAAAATGACACCTGAAAATGGATTATAGTCTGTAACACCGGACTGTAGGCACCGCTTTCAGGCTCTTTTTAACCCCGCTTGTGAACCTGCGGGCTTACAAGAGACACGCTAAGTATGAATGACGTCATTAGTGCCAGAGCGTCACTAGACCATACGATATGTCGCTGGTATACATTGGCTTTGTAAACACAGCCTTGCAACGAACTCGGCACACAAGCAAACGATGTCTCCCGAAGCCAAAGTGTGCCTCCAAAATAGCTACTGCATTAAACACCATATGCGAGAAATCAAAGACATATCACGACGTTTTGTTGAATTGGCGTGATAAGTGCCTCAAATTTATAGAGTATTTTTCCAAACTGGGTGACAAACTCTCACAGCGTTCCATGAAAGAGCATTTTGGCCATCCGGAGCATTGCAAACATAATTCACATGATGAAAGTGGAGAGCAGCTTAAAAGTATTACTTTCATTGTGGTGAGCACGGAAGCCAATGGCATTCCTTTAGTCAGAGCGACTGCTTCCAAACGAAATTCTGAGCAGTTTAGATTTCAAGAAAACTGGCATTTCGCACCATATGGGACGCATTTGACTTAACTTTAGGTGAGAAATGCAGAACAGATGACATACTTCCCTTTAAGACAAACCTGTTCAAAGCATACAGGCACCATAACAAAAAAAAAAATGTTATGATACCCGGGACAATCGCTCCACCGCATACCAAGTGTGTTTGTAGGATTGGACACCGCTCGAGAAGATCTAGTGCACAGTGGTGTAGCCAAAGGGATCAGGCTCATGCCCCTCCTGCCCCACCCCCGCCAGGTTCTAGCGCAGTTTTTCACTACGACACTACCGAATATCATTTCGGAATCTGATGATCGGGGACATTATTTGGGCTTTAAATCCCATAGACACTACCATGGAGCAGCGACACATGGAGCCCAACGGCCGTAATTTCGTAGCCACACTATCGGAGACTCCAATGAATATACTCGGCACGCAGCTAACACAAATGTTTAAGGCGCCATGACAAACCAACATCGATAGCTCATTGATACGGTAAGTACCGTACCAATCAGGGTTCGTAGGACCTGTTAGTCTGGTCGCAGTGCGTCTATTGAATTGTGGTTCGTTGTGCCACTTACCAGGATTTCACTTAAAACACTATTCAACCCCTTATAACGCGATGGCCGCTTTTCAAATGAACCAGTCTCATGCGGCCGAGCAAAAGATGTTGGATTGTCGCGCCTACGCACACAACTACCATACGACTGTTTCAGTCCGAGTGTTGATGACCGATGCCGAGTTGATCAGGCCCAGCCATGGATCGCTGGCCCTGCTCTTTTGACGCCTGAGCTGCTGCTATGACCTGTGACCCCAGCTGCTATGACCTGTGACACAGCTGCTGCGACCGGCCAACCAGCCGCAGGAGCCGGCGGCCCCGCCGTTGGGACCCGCTGGGACGGAGCCCTTGCTGACCGCCACGCCACGGCTCGGACTCGCAGCTCCGATACCGTCGCTGCCCTGACCCCCTGCCCCGTCGCCACCCAGACCTGCCGGCGCCGCCCCCACACGGCCCGGGCCGCGGCTCTCGAGCCGCCCGGACTCGTGAGCGTGACTTCCACTCGGCCTGCACCGCGGCTTTAAAGTCGGCCGGACCGTTGCTGCGATGCCGCCCAGACTCGCAACGCCGACCGGTCCGATGTCGACCCAAGGCTCCGACCTGCTCGGACCGCGGCTCCGATGCCGTCCAGACCTGCGGCACCGATGCCATCGGACCGCAGCTCCCATGTCATGGGGACCGCGGCACCGGTGCCGCACCAACCGCCGCCCCTGGGGATCGCAGCTCCCATGTCATGGGGACCGCGGCACCGGTGCCGCACCAACCGCCGCCCCTGGGGATCGCGGTTTCGATGCCGCCCGGACCACGGCTCCGATGCCACGGGGACCACTACTCGGATGCCGCCTGGACCGCAGCTCCCATGTCATGGGGACCGCGGTTCCGATGCCGCTCGGACCACGGCCCCGATGCCACGGGGACCGCTACTCGGATGCCGCCTGGGCCGCAGCTCCGTTGTCATGGGAACCGCGGTTTCGATGCCGCTCGGACCACGGCCCCGATGCCACGGGGACCGCCCGCTACTCGGACGCCGCCTGGACCGCAGCTCCCATGTCATGGGGACCGCGGTTCCGATGCCGCTCGGACCACGGCCCCGATGCCACGGGGACCGCTACTCGGACGCCGCCTGGACCGCAGCTCCCATGTCATGGGAACCGCAGCTCCGATACCGCACGGTGTCGCGACACCGATGCCGTTCGGGCCGCAGCACTGATGTCACCCAAACAGCAGCCGTGATGCCAACCAGACGGGAGCTCCGATGCCGCCTGGGCCGCGGCTCCGTCGCCACTTAGACCAATCGCGCTGGAGGCTCTACGCTACCGTGCCGCGCGCCAGTGACTTCGATCTGATGTGAAGTGGTTTTCTTCGTAAACAGGTTCCCGTTGGAGGGCCAAATACTTCACCTGAAGTTTGCAGAACGTTGCCCGTCGCTGTCATGTTAGGTTTTGTATTGTGCCTTATCATCGTGGTAAAAGTTTTACAAATTTACCTATTTGGCTGCAGCACACAAGCCACTAAGTGATTAAGTTTGTGTCAAGCTGTTTTTGGACTGGTTGATTAGGGCTGGCTGATAGGACTGAATGAGCCCAAAATACTATTTTCAAAACTGGGGCATAACACTGTTTCAATCACAGTCTCATCATCATTGTTCACAGTGCAACAATATTAATGGAAATTAAGCCTTTTAACCAAATCTCTGGTCTAGGACCCTGGTAAGGGGTGCCAAAGTATCCAAATATCCTGTTTCCATGAATGCAATGCTAAGAAATGATTGTTGAGGTAAGAGCTAATTTTTAGAGGTGATGCTACATGAGTGAATTTGAGGACTTAACTGTTCAGAATGTGCAGTAAGTGTATTCTATGAGGAATGCAAATATTCCATTCACTCCATTAAATGCATCACCATTTTGTTTTCACTTAAATGTTGGTAGGTTAATGCAGTTGTAATCTACAAGCGGCAATGGACTGTATCTGACAGATAGTGGGCAATCATTATGTTGCAATTGGATACTCTGCACGGTAATTTTTTACTTTGGTACCTGTATGGCCGACGGAGGGAAGAGCTACGCTAGCTGCAGGGTTTCGAGTATTGTCGTCCGGGGGAAAAGCTGTGAGGCATCGGCTGACATTGTGACGTCACTGAAAATGGTTTTGCATCGATCGGGATGGGGGTCCTTTCGGGCCGACTGAAGGCCATAAGGCTTTTGAATGTGACATGTCACTGGTATTCGGCTGGGTATGTGACGTCACGGGTCGTGAGTTTGCAAGGCTCTTTTGGGTCCACCGAATGCCGTAATGCATCAGCTGGCCATGTGTCGTCACTGTTATTCGATTAAACATCAGGCCTCGACCGACCTCGGCGACCGGCCTCGTTCCATCTTTACTTTTCGTACCTGACTGCTGCAAGCATTTGCGTGCCGCATAAAGGTTTGACCGAATCACCTCAATGTGTGACGTCCCTAATCATCACTTCATACGGGTGCACTTAGGCCCCACGACCACGGTGTGTCATGGTCTACGAAGTATCACCGGATAGCGTGACGCCACTGGTATTCGAATAAATACTGAGCGCAACAGGCCGTGCTTTATTTTTACCTTTGTATCTGACTACTGCAAGCATTGGCGTGCTGGATGAAAGCTGCCGAACCACCTGAGTGTGTGACGTCACTGGTCACGAGTTTCACCGGTGCCTTTCGGCCAACTGAAGACCACAAGGTGTCAGCTAACGACGTCACTGCTATACGACCGATTGTAAGACGTCAATGGTCGTGGGTTTCCACGTGTCCTCTAGGACCGACGAAATGCCGTAAGGCATCAGCTGGCGATATGACGTCACTGGTATTTGGCTGAACATCAGCCAACAGGTCATGCTCCATTTATACCTTTCGTACATGTCTGCTGCAAGTATTGGCGGATTTTTGCGGCCAACTGAAGGCCATAAAGCATCAGCTAGCGATGTGACGTCACTGGCATTCGACCGTGCGTGTCGCTGGTCATGAGATTTTACGGCCTCTTTTGGGCCGACGAAAGGTCATACGGCACTGACTGACGATGTGACGTCACTGGTATTCGAATGAACTTCGGGCGCGACAGGCCATGTTCCACCTTTATCTTTGGTACCTGTCCATTGCAAGCATTGCCGTGGAAGGCTCTGCCAAATTACCTGAGTGTGTACGTCACTGACCATTAATTTGTATACTCTTCTGAACCTACTATAGGCCACAAAGCATCAGCTGACGATATGATGACACTAGGTCTCGACTAGACATCATGCGCAACAGGCCATGCTCTATCTAAGCCATGTTTCGTCTGTACCTTTCGCACCTATCTACTGCAAGTATTCGCGCGACACATAGGGGCTCTGCCGAATTACCTGAGCGTGTGGTGTAACTAGTCATGAGTTTACGCGGGTTTACTCTGGCTGACCGAAGGACATCAAGCATCAGCTGACGATATGACGTCACTGGTATTCGACTATACTCCAGGCGCGACAGGCCATGTTCCATCTCTACCTTTCGTACCTGTCTCTTGGAAGTATTGGCGTGCTGAATGAAGGCTCTGTCGAGTCTCCTGAGTAAGTAACGTCACTGGTCAAGAGCTTTTTACGGGACCTTTTGTACCCCCAAACGGTATAATGTATCAGCTGACGATATGACGTCACTGATGTCCGACTTAACATCAGGCGCGACAGGCCATGTTCTATCTTTACCTTTCGTACCCGTCTTTTACAAGTACTGACGTGCTGAATGAAGGCTCTGTCGAGTCTCCTGGGTGTGTAACGTTACTGGTCATGAGTTTTTTCTGGCTCCTTGGAACCCTCTATAGGGAAAAATGCATCAGTTGACGACGTGATGCCAATGGTGTTTGACTTAACATGAGGCGTAACAGGTCATGTTCCATCTTTGCCTTTCGTACCTGTAAAGTATTGGTGCCTTAAATGATGGCTCTGCCGAGTCACTTGAGTGTGCGACGTCACTGGTCATGAATTTTTACGACTATTTTGGCTGAGCGAAAGCCATAAGGCATCAGCTAACGAAATGACTTCACTGGTAGTCCACTGAGTGTGTGACGTCACTGGTCATGAGCTTTTACGGGCCTTTTTTGGCCGAGTTCAGGCCATTAGGCATCAGATAACGTTATGGCGTCACTTGTATTCGAATTAACATCAATTGCAATAAGCCATGTTTCATCTTTACCTTTCGCATCTGCCTACTGCAGGTATTCGTGCGCTACAAAAAGGCTCTGTCGATTCGCCTGAGCGTGTGGTGTAACTGGTCATGAGTTTGTGCAGGTTTACTCGGGCAGACTGAAGGACATCAAGCATCAGCTGACGATATGACGTCACTGGTAATCGACTAAACTCCAGACGAATCATCTGAGTGGGTGACGTCGCTGGTCATGAGTTTATACGGATTCACTTGGGCCGCCCAAGGCCACAAAGCAACACCTCCCGTGAAGCATCACAGGATGATATGTCGTCACTGTTATTCGACTTAACATCAGGTCCAACATGCCACGTACTTTCTTTACCTTTCGTACCTGTCTATTAAAGGTATTGACGTGCTGAATAAAGGCTCCGTCGAATCTCCTGAGTTTGTGACGTCACTGGTCACGAGTTTTTATGGGCTCTTTTGAACCCATTATAGGTTGTAATGCATCGGCTGACGGCATGACGTTACTGGTGCTCGACTAAACATCAGGCGCAACAGGTCATGTTCCATATTTGCCTTTCGTACCTGGCTGCTGCAAATATTCGCGTGCTATATGAAGGCTCCGCCGAATCACCGAGTACGTGACGTCACTGATCATCAGTTGGTAGGAGGTCACTTGGCCACCTATGGCTACGAAATTCCGCAGCAGAGGCGGGAGATGCACCATAGTTAAGCACACTAATTTTATTGTGCGCACCATTAAGTAGCAGCTTCAAACGCAACGGGCTGTTTCAACGACTAAAATTTTGAACAAACGTAAACACAAAACAAAGGTGATCCCAGCCCACAAACCGACGTATATGCAAAGCTATTCCGCCCGACATCACAGGATGCGCCCCTGAGCAGCTACGGTCCGGAATGCCCTGATGGCTAAATAATAAAGGGCGCCGCCTAGCGGTCATAAGTCTGGGCCACAGACCGAATATCAGTGACGTCATATGGTCAGATGATGCTTGATGTCCTTCCGTCAGTCCGAGTAAGCCCGCGTAAACTCATGACCAGTTACACCACATGCTCAGGTGATTCGGCAGAGCCTTTATGTAGCGCGCGAATACTTGCAGTATAGAGGTGCGAAAGGCAAAGATGGAACATGGCCTGTTGCGCCTGAGATTAAGTCAAACACCAGTGACGTCATATCGTCAACTGATGTCTTGTACCCTATAGGTACAAAAAAGCGGCCCATAAAGGACTCATGACCAGTGACATTACACACTCAGGAGATTTCACAGAGCTTTCCTTACGCATGTCAATGCTTACAATAGACAGGTACGAAAGATAAAGACGAACATGGTCTGTCGCGCCTGGTCTTAAGTTGAATACCAGTGACGTCACATCGCCAGATGATGCTTGATGTCCATCAGTCAGCCCGAGTAAACCCGCGTAAACTCATAACCAGTCACGCCACACGCTCAGGTGATTGGGCAGAGCCTTTATGTGGCGCGCGAATACTTGCAGTAGATAGGTGCTGAAGGTAAAGATGAAACTTGACATATTGTACCTGATGCTTAATTGAATACCAATGACGCCATATCGTTGCCTGATGCCTAATGGCCTTAAGTCGGCCGAAAAAGGCCCGGGAAAACTCATGACCAATGGCGTCACACACTTAGTGGATTACCAGTGACGACACATCATTAGATGATGCCTTATGGCTTTCACTCGGCCAACAATAGCCTGTAAAAACTCATGACGACGCACTCAGGTGATTCGACAGAGCCATCATTAGGCTCGCCGATACTTTAACAGGTGCGAAAGGCAAAGATGGAACATGACATGTTGTGCCTGATGTTAAGTCGAACACCAGTGACATCATATCGTCAGCTGAAGCATTATACCATATAGGGGGTTGAAAAGAGCCCGTAAGAGCTCTCGACCATTGACGTCATATAACACGCGAATGCTTGCAGTAGGCAGGTACGAAAGGTAAAGATGGAACATGGCCTGTTGCGCTTGATGTTGAGTCGAATACCAGTGACGTCATATCATCCCGCGATGCTTCACAGGATATGATGCTTTGTTGCATTGGGGTGCCCAAGTGAGCCTGTATGAACTCATGACCAGCGACGTCACGCACTCAGATGGTTCGGCACCACCTCGATATAGCGCGCGAATGCTTGCAGTGAACAGGTACGAAAGGCAAAGATAGAGCATGGCCTGTTGCGCATGACATCTAGACGAAAACCGGTGACGTCATATGGTCAGCTGATGTGGTGTGGCTTACGGTAGGTTCAAAGCAGTCTATATAAATTAATGGTTAGTGACGTTACACACTCAGGTAGTTCGGCAGAGCCTTCCTTCAGCATTCAAATGCTTGCAATGGACAGGTACCAAAGGTAAAGATGAAGCATGGCCTGTCCCGCCTGAATTTTATTCGGATACCAGTGACGTCACATCTTCAGTTAATGTCGTATGACCTTTCGTCGGCCCAAAAGAGGCCGTAAAATCTGATCACAAGTGACATCACACACAGTCGAATGCCAGTGACGTCACATCATTAGGTCATGCTTTACGGCTCTCAGTTGGCCCCCAAAGATCCATAAAAATGCATGACCAGTGACGTCACACACTCACGTGATTTGGTAGCTTTTATTCATCACGCCAGTGCTTGCGGTAGACAGGTACGAAGGTAAAAATGAAGCATGACCTGTTGCGACCAACATTTAGTCGAATATCAGTGACGTCACGATACCTGGTGATATTTCACGGAACATGATACACCGCGGCCGTGGGGCCTAAGTGCACTCGTATCAAGTGATGATTAGTGACGTCACGCATTCAGGTGATTCGGTCAAGCTTTTATTCGACACGCAAATGCTTGCAGCAGACAGGTACGAAAGGTAAAGATGGAATAAGGCCTGTTGCGCCTGATGTTTCATTGAATGCCAGCGACGACATATCGTCAGGTGATGCTTTACGGCATTCATTACACCCAAAAGATCCCTAAAGCCTCACAACCAGTGACGTCACACATCCAGTCGAATACCAGTGACATCATATCGCTAGCAAATGCCTTGTAGCATTCAGTTGGCCCAAAAGAACCCCGATCGATGGAAACCCATTTTCAGTGACGTCACTACGTCGGCTGATACCTGACAGCATTTCTCCATCACGGCAGTACAGGAACCCTGCAGCCAGCGTAGCTCTCCCCACCGTCGGCAATACAGGTACCCAAGTAAAAAAAAGCCCTCTGCACCACATGTACACTTTGCTATTTTATTTGTTTTGTTTACTATGTAAATGAACATCGATATACTGGGTACTATACCAAGTCTCTTTGGAGGATCTGTAGTCAATTCGCATTACATTGGCACTGTGAATCAGGCCGAAACTTGATCCAAAAAGACACAGCTCAGTTGCAAATCCTGTCAGCCCTCCTAATCACAACCAATTTCAACACATTGTTTCGATCTTACACCATTCTTCATGCCACAGTCTAACACGGCAGCTGGGATGCTTCAGACATATATAAACAGCTGTCCTCTAAAAGACGGCACATGTCAGTGGGTACCGCCTAGAATATCTTGGCTGCGTACCTGCCTTCTCCCGCCTCAGACTACATGGGTACGTTACCTCGTCAGCACGCTCCCGCCCCACCAAAGATCCAACGCACAATGACCCAGGGTGCCCTTTTTACGGAGAAGTTACGAAGTGATTTGCTTACAACCGACGCCAGCCGCTGACGTATGACGTCACTGGGAGCCACCCTTTCAGCGGTCCACCATTGGCATGAATGGGTGACCTGGCTCTCAGCTCTCAAACATCCTGTTATATGTATATACATATATAAATATGTATATCTATATATATGGCTATATATGTGCACATATATCTTGTATTTGTGCTCCCAATAAACGCACTGTCGGGCTGCATGACATACTTTAATTTAATGCTTGGGAAGCAATAATGCATTGGAAGGGCGAGTGTGTCGTGTCATTTTGAGTCGTAGACAGGCAGTGGCTGGTTCTCACATTGCTTAATACGGCGTGGTGCGACGACGATGGGGCTGACTGGGATGACTCTCAAAACACGGTAGATCAGGATATAACTCCGTAGTGCGATAGTGCGAAACAAATCTACAAGCCTCGAGGCAGGCCAGGACACCTACGAACCACGCAACAGGCAATACACGTCTTCCAGCGGCACAACAGACTGGAACACTTTCAGCAGTACAGCAGGCTTGCGTACTTCTCAGAGCTGCATGGCAGATATGGCTGCAGGGGACGTTCCCAACTTCCCCTGCATGCGACATTGTGCTGTCTACCACCGTCCGGCTGCCGCTGGGCGTACGCAAAACACTATCAATGGCTGTATTGCAAGGGATGTCATGCACAGGTCCTTATTTCTGCCACAAATTCGGACAAAAAACCTTAAGAGTTTCAGGATAGACTAAATGGGCTGATTTGGAATGTATTTTTGTTTTGTCTACTTTCGGCGATAACGCCATGATGAATGATGAGTGTGATGCCTTGTTAATATCGCATAAATACTATGCAAGTTTATTTGCGATGTTGAATATAAGTACTCTTACAAATATTCATTGTTGGTACCTGAGTGTGCTACTTTCAAATCTGGTGTATATGAACTGCGCATGCCCTTCAAAAACATAGACCTGGTCTGCTTCTGACCTCACTTTGAAAAGCTTTCTGCCTTTAATAGCTACACATCAAAACCATTAAAATTCCCACACATGTCGTGGTGCATGGGCGGACAGCATAAGAACGCCAAGTGAGGGTTTTTCCCACGCAACAATCTGTAACGTGTTGCATCTTTTTGTAAAATTTGCATCGATTCGTGGCGCAGTCCACTACACAGAAAGTTTGTGCGAATAGACCCGTGGGAATTGCATTGGAAGTGAAGTCACTGAGTTATTGGCATGATTCCTGAGAGCACATTACCGAATCCGGCCGGGCGTGGAGCGTGAATTTGTTAAATTACGGCAGCCATCTAAATAAAAAATATCATCCCGTGTTGAGGATGCGGCCGTGAGAATTCCATATTACTGTGGTATGACAATCGACTGGCACCCTAACATCCTGCTAAGCCGGAAGTATCTGTTTGTTTGACCACGTCACAGCGCATTACCGAATGCGGCCAGCCTTCTGGAGAGCAGATTTGCAAGACTACGTCAGCGCTACGTCAGTGTGTGTGTGTGTGTGTGTGTGTGTGTGTGTGTGTGTGTGTGTGTGTGTGTGTGTGTGTGTGTGTGTGTGTGTGTGTGTGTGTGCGTGTGTGCGTGCGTGTGTGTGTGTGTGTGTGTGTGTGTGTGTGTGTGTGTGTGTGTGTGTGTGTGTGTGTGTGTGTGTGCGTGTGTGTGCGTGTGTGTGTGTGTGTGTGTGCGTGTGTGTGTGTGTGTGTTGTGGTCATCGTCCGAGAGCACCTGTTTATTGGTATGAGCCCTTGACAGCGGATTACCAAATGTGAGTGGCCGGCCGGCATGGGGTTTTCTCTACAGCAGAAGCCTTTCCAAAATTTTTGCAATCATGCACGTGTGGTGCACCCGTGTGCACTTGATAGTACTGTGGGAGGGCTTTCAACTGGTTCAATTTTCAACTTTCATCTACTCGGCCGACGGCACCTACTTTATTGGAATAACCATCTGACTATGACTGACTCTTTGTTGGCAGCACAATGGGAGGGCTACCAACGCACACCGTAACATCTTGCTCTGCCCCGAAAGTACCTATTTTATTGTTATGACTTCCTGACAGGGCATTACCGATTGCGGCAAGCAGCCCAGGGATGGCTTTGTTCGGCAGAAGTGCACCTTTTACGGGGAGCATACCACCTATTTTGTATGGGTCACTCGTTGTTAGGTCAGACACCTCCGATTTGATCGATTATGCCAGTTTTCTCGAAATCCGTCTGAACAGATGACCATTTTGAGTTGAGTTGAGCTATGTTTGAGTTTGAGCATGATTTTTAGCCGCCCATGCGAGAAAAATATCACTGGATTCCCTGCTCAACACTATGCAGGTAAAACATTTGATTTGTTTTGGTTTTTCAGTGTGTGTTTTGAAATGTTTGCCCCTAACTAATTTCTAAGAACGCTCGTGTAGTGAATGCTAAACAAGTTTGGAACATTCTTTCAAGAGAAAGCGTTATGCAAACAGGAGGCTATCTTTTACGGACGGCTAATCTTTTAACTAATGCGGCGTCAATAGTTGTGATCTCACACAAAGCATGTGGTCGTATGCAGCCGATAATCCTGTGAGAGGGCCGTTGACTGACACCGTAACATGTTGCGTGGCCGACCGCACCTATGCTTCTGGTACGGCCGCTTGACAGCGCATGGCTGGGCGCCAGGGCACGGTGGAGGATGGTAGCGAAATACGGCTGCTATTTAAATGTAATGACAATTGTGCTGATAGGATGCACCCGTCTGCAATTTGACAGCACAGTGAGAGAACTATCAGCAGCAAACATCGTACAGTAGTACTCACCCGAGGACACATACCTTATGAGAATGACTTCCTGAAAGCGCATCGCTGAAGGTATGCGTTCTGACAGACCTTTGAGGTGAAAAGACAGCAGCCATTAAACAGTATTAATAGCCGCACGCGGAGGCTGTGACCATGTGCATTTGTTAGCACTCTGCGAGGGCTATCGACCAGCACACGACGGTACCGTATTGCTCGGTAAACGCCCCTTGCTTTTTTGGTGTAGGCACCTGACAGCGCATTACTTGACATGGCAGCCGGGGCCTGATGGGAAAAATGCAGGAAATATTTAAGTTTATTGGTAATCGTTTGCAGAATTTGCAATCGTGTAAGCTCGATGGCACTGTGGGAAGTCTTTTAACTCGCACAATAAAATCGTGTTCAACCGAAAGCGATTTGGTATGATTGCATTATTGAATCGTTCGGCGACTAGGATGTGCATTTGGTGCGCTGCTGAAGCCTGTTTGAATATTTATATCCGTGTGTGAACGGTGCGACCGTGCACATCTGTAGAAATGTAGGGTGGTTGTCAACTACAATGTGACATCGTGCACGGCCGAAGGTGCCTACTTCACGGGTGTGACCGTCTGGCAAGGCTTACCGAACGCGCGCGGCAGGCCGGGGCGTGGTTGCGGACCTCCGGCGGACGTGTCGTCTGTCGGCACTCACGCGGCATGCCCGCCGGCCGGATTCAGTACTGCGATGTCAGGGGTCATCACGCAAAATAGGTGCCTTCGGCTGAAGAGCATGTGCGATTGCCAGTTGGTAGTCGGCTTTTCTCAAAGGTAACAAATGTACGCCTTTGCAGCCTCTGCCCATATGTATTTGCTTAAGTCTACCGTAACTTAGCAAATCCACGCTCCGGGTGGCACACAGGATTAATACAAATATGCTGTCCTGAGGTTATACGAATGCTATAGGTGCCCTCAGCCGAGCACCATGCCATCGCGCCAGTTGAACGTCCTCCTATAGCGCTAACAGAGGCGTACGGTCACTCCGTATCCACACGATTGTAATGTCTTCAAGTGGCTGCCGTGGATTCGCCACCATACGCCACCTGTCTACCAAAACTCTGTAATCTGATGTACATGATCACACCAATAAGATAGGTGCCGTTAACCGAGAACCATGTTACGCTGCATTTTGTTGGCCGACTCATGATGGTAGCAGCTGCACACGTTTAGAATCTCTGCGCACGAGTACAAATAATGTTAAAAGGCTGCCGTTTTTTCTGCAAATACATGCTCCAACCGGCCGCCAGCATGTGGTAATGCGCTGCTGCAAGGATCGGACTGATAATTAGGTGTTTTCACACGACCATGGTGTTACGGTGCAGTTTGAGAGCCCTTGCACAGTAGAACGCGGCTGCACAGTTGGGAGATTTCATATATATTTAAAAGGCTACCGCAATTTAGCAAGGTCATGCTTTGGTTTGGCGTCTGCACTTAGTAATGTGCTCTGAGGACATACCAATAAGATCAGGAATGTTGATAAGCAACTTTCTTGGGGAGCCAGCGGATAGTCGTCCTACAGTGCCACCAAATGCAGGTGGGCACACCGTCCGCTTCTTAGGGAACCAGCCGATAGCCGTCCCACAGTGTCATCAAATGCAGGTGGGCACATCGTCCACTTCTTAGGAAACCAGCTGATAGCCGCCCCACAGTGTCATCAAATGCAGGTTGGCACATCGTCCGCTTCTTAGGAAACCAGCTGATAGCCGCCCCACAATGTCATCAAATGCAGGTGGGCACACCGTCCCCGCACGATTACTATAATTTTCTTAAAATCGACCGCAGCTTAGCCAATACACGCTTTGGACGGCCGCTCGCATTCCGTGGTGTGCTTTCTGGGAACCATAACAATGGAACGGTGCTCTGGGTGGAGGAGGATGCTACGGGGCCAAATGAAAGATCTTCTGAAATGCCTTTGAATACGCGATTATGACTATTTCGATGAAAAGAATGGTGCAGTTCATTTTGCACCAGCAGACTGGCTCATATCTTGGCACACACAGGAATAAAAAAAACACTACACCCACATCAGCAAAGAGCAAAACAGCAGGCAAAGCAGTCAGTACAAGCTGCCATTTGTCAAAAGCTGTCATAATTTCGCCGCCGAACACCGCCCGGAAGACTTCATTCAGTAATGCGGTGTCGATGTGTTTACCATAAATAAAGGTGCTATCAGCCGCGGAGCATATCACTGTATATGAAGCATCGTTACGTAGCAGTATGAAACTTACAAGTACGTCATGTGTATTGTTTAGGTCTTCATGTTGTATGAAATACTGCTGTAGTTTATTTCTATTTATATCGATATCAAACTCGGCAATTTTGAGCACATTAATAGTTCTTGTGTGCTTTGAGCAAGTATTTATTTTGGAGTGCTTCGTTAGCCTGCCACTGTCGTCCCCGTCGCTCGTGCGCGGAGGATTCGTCGGTTGTTGGACGTCGCCCGTGCCGGCCGTGGATGGTCGTGAAGTGTTCTGAAATAAACCATCGCCTCTCAGACGCTAAAATAATATACTAGAGACACGGTTGTGGTGTCAAAGCATGTGTCGTGAATGCCCTGTTGGCTAATGGAAATTTGGGAGCGATTTCATGTGATTTTGATAGATTTCCTCAGAAAATCGCTCCTACACCTTCCCCTATGAGGGCGACGGTAAGTTATATCTTTAACTTGTGCAAGGAAGGTGCATTTGACAGTGCTGCGGGGGGGGGGGACATCAACTGACGCCGTAAATGTCACGCGGTCGCATTTCTAATTTGATTGTCACGATGCGTTGAAACCGCATTACTCCATGTGGGTGGCCGGCAGGAGCATGGTGAGCAATTATGTCAGCTGTTTAAAAAGGGATTTGTGTTATGCGTTGTCGCACACGGTAGGTGTGACTGTGTGCATAAAAGGAAACTGTGGAAGGGCCCTCAACTGCCCTAATAACAAATTGCTCAGCCAGCGGCACCTTTGCACCTATTTTTATTGGCATGAGCTCCTAAAAGCGCATTCCTGAATGCTGACGGCCAGCCAGAGCAAAGCGGCGAAAACACGGCAGACATAAAAATATCTGTACTATCGTGTGCCAGACGTGTACTGCACGGACGGTGTCCCTAGCACGGTTCGGCATGTCGTCCCCATTCAGCAATGCGCTGTTAGATGACTATATCTATAGAATGGTACGAACACAATGCCGTCCTACAATTCGCACACGCATAACCTATGTCTGAATGTCTGTCGCATTGTCGCCACCAAGCTCCGCTCGCATTTACTTGTGCCCTGCAACGACGTCACCCTAAAAGAATAAATGCCCTCGGCCGAGCACGACGTTGCGGTGTCAGTTAACGGTCCCACCAAAGCGGGATCAAATGCATTTGGCTGCACACTCTAAGCACCGATAGCGATGTATTTCAAGGCGATTTGACGTCAGAGGGTGGGACAGACCGTGCCGAGTAATGCGTTACGTAAAGGTTCCACAGGCAATCAATTTTGGTTAACCCGGAATTTCACGATTTAACGGATGGAGCGCACGAGGGGGGGGGGGGGGCGACCGCTCCCCTTGCAGGCAGTTCGCCAAAAGCCCAATGCAGATATGTGGCGCCATCCGACCCCTGATTTAAAGCGATAGTTGCTGCTAACGACACAAGGTGGCGTCAAAATTCATGAGCTCTGCATTTCATACGAAAAGTGCTCAGGTTTCCTCCGGCACTCTGTTTTGTATCGATCCATGGATTCGCTTCATTCAATGTGGTTTTATCAGAAATACCAATAGATGTCCAATAGATATTCACGAAAGAGAGTGTTGTACATTTGTGTGGGGTTTTGAAAAGAAGTAGCCATAACGCATATTACGCGGTGCAGTTCACGGTCATGCACTTTTCAAAGGGAGTGTGCCACCCGTTTTGTACTTTCCATTGATTTTTAGATCAGACACGTGCGGTTTGATCAGAAAGACCGGATTTCTGAAAATTGTCTAAAAAGCTCAGGATTTAGATTTGAAGTAGCCGCTCATGCGGGAGAAATCTCATTGGACTCCCTGCTCAACACAATGGAAGCGAAATCAGCTCATTTGCATTGCTTTTCCAATGTAGGGTATGTCTTGTAATGTTTCCAGCACACCGGTTGACAATTTTCTTGTGTTGTAAAAAAGCTTGAAGCACTGCCTAAACAAAAAAGGCGAGCATTTTTATCACGAATTCAGCAAAACGTTACACTATGTTTTGATTTCTCTCCTTCGGTGTTTACCACAGTGACTCTTTTTGAGGCGCGCTTAGACTTTGGGAGTAAAAGTGGCACATTTTCCACAGTGACGCACTGGTTCAAACCTCAAACGATGCGCTCCTCGGTAACAGGCTCTCGCCGCCCGCCGGGCTTAACACAAACATTCTGCTATTCACACCGGCAGAGATACCACGGCGGTTTTCGTGACAACGGGGATTACGACGAGCACAGGGAAGAAGCGAAATGCTGTTTCAAAGCGCAGACAGAGTAATTTGGACTCGGAAATGATTAAATTGATTTCCTTATTTGGTCTCGAAGGTGCTGCAAAGACAATTCTCAGTGCTGTTAATAGACTAACTGGTCTGGAGTTTAACTTAAGTTTGTTTTGAAATATGCACCAAAGGTACTCCCAAAAATGCTCCCTTTAATACCTGAAACTCCCTGGTTCCTGAGCTTGAAAGACGCAAAGATGCGCAGACTACTTTCTGCAGACTATTCCAGGGTCACCTGGGCATGCATGACGCCATAGAAAAGTCACACGAACGCCGTCGTCTCTCATGCTGTTTCCTGTTCATTGTCGTAGAACAGCATGACCGCTCATGCGTTCGTGTTCGTACTGATGCGGTACAAAAGGTCCTCGGAAGGTGGCGCTCCTCGAATTGGCTAGTAGTCAGATTTCACTGCTGAATGTTTGTTTCGAGCGCGAAAGTTCTGTCTGGTTTTGCTGCGCTGCTGCGTCATGTGCTTAACATTTGCTAATGGAAAGCGTAACGGAGCACAAAACTAGTCTACTTTTTCTTGTCATTGCAATGGGATTAGGTTATATAAGAGCCAAAACTGCACCGGATCAGCTGGCGGTTGGCATACGAACAACACGCCGGCGTCCAGGCAGCAGCGATCGAAAGAAAAGGCGATTATGTCCATTTAAATTTTTCGACGTTTTGATGTTTTGTTGTTTAAGTTCAGGCCTGTGTGACGCCGTCAACCTTAAATCTTGGAATGAATTTGGCTGTAGCTCGAAACTGCATTTTTCGTCCATATCAGCAGCTCTTTAAACCAGTGGTACAACTGGTACATGCTTCACTGAAGTATTGATCCACATAAATGCGGCGGATTTTGCTGAATGCACGCACTAATGTATCACTACGATGCGCCATTTTGCCGAAGCGTTTCTTATTTTCCGGGTGGTCGAATGTTTCTTCCTATTAGGTACTGAACATGCACTCAACAGAGAACAGCTGCAGGACATCGGAAATGCTTCACGATTAAAGGTTTTGAAGCAAGCATCAGATATGATGAAATCAATTCACTTAACTCTTGGCGTACTTTTAAGTGGAAAAGACTGCTCAAAGGAACACAATTTCTCTGTTAAATAAATATGCTCCTCAATACGTCATTGCTTAATTGCGTCATCATAGCTAGCACAACATTGATTGAGAGCTGACTGACCGCCGTTATATCTGGAAATCGTGCTCACAAACGTCAAATGTGGACGACTTGAGAATTATAATTTTTTTGGCCTTGATCACCGGATGACCAATGAAGTGGCAGGATTTGACTGATGTTATTATGATATCATGGATACCTGGTTGACCTTAAAATAGTCCGTGCGAAATACTCTACACATCTTTGAGGGCGTGTAGCTCAGAAATTAAAGGAGCTTAGATCTTAAGAAGGGTACGGCTGTGCACCGCATTGAATGAGCTTTAAGAAGGCTTTTCCATTTCAAAACTCCAAACAAATCGGGACAACTCTTTTTAACAAACGGTGTTCTGGAGATGCCCTCAGTGACGAACAGGTATTGCACATAAGGAATCAGTTTCATTTCCTACTTTTAACAATGGGTTCGAGTCGCAACACGAGACTAAGCACTAATGGAGGAAAAAACTCACCTTTGCATCCAAAAAATTGCCGATCAATGCATCCAGTCAGTCACATGATCTCGGGTGCGAACCATGAATGCGCCCAAATGTAGGCATTTTAGCATGTGACCTATACCTACACCCGGTTGGACAGCATTTACCGGAACATGAAAAATGACTTCTTTAGTGACTGCAGTGGTTGCAAAACCCCGTGGGCTTTGCGTTTCCTTCTCAAATATGTATTGAGATCATTATGAAGCTTTAAACGTGAAGGTTTAAATGTGGCAGAGGTCTCCCGAACTACCAATCAACTTGGCTTGGCGATTCTGCCGGCACGTGTAAATTTAGTAGCCGTGCTTCTTTCTATTCCGCCATTTTCCGGGTTTCATTGCGCTTGTTTCCGACTGATGGCAGCACTAGCCTTACCTTTAAAAACCGGTTGCCAGATACGGTGAATTATGCCAATCTAGAGCTTTATGGAAAGCTGCAGACCCGTCCGCAAGAACGGATTTCGTGCCGGGGACGCAACGTGTTCCCCATTGCGTGCCCATGTCGATTTACCATGGCACACCCACATGGGGACCGAAGTGGGCACCCCAGATGACACCATATCGCTGTCCATCTCGAACCCTAATGAGTCCCGGTTGAACATGCCGACTGGGTCGTTACTCAAAAATTTTAATCGGTTATTTTGAATGATATATGAAGGCATCAGTGGCCGAGTACCTCACATTTTTAGAGAGGCGTGTGTCACTTCTTTTGCAGTCTTCGGTATTAATACGCGCTCGGGTGGGGGTTACTGACCTAGGTAAAAGTCAGGCCATGGATTCTGCGAAGTCAATGTCTCGGGAATCGTTCAATCTGATGCAACAACGGAGTGTTAGACGAGACCATGCATCTCTGAGATACTTTCTTAGGTAACGCAACAATTGAGTGAACGAATTCCATTGAGTCTATTTTGAAGGTCAGAACAAGGTAAAAACCAGCCTGTCTTTTTATTCCAGGGCTTGCTGTGTGGGGTAGCTTCTGGTGCTAATTTAGAATTTATTGGTAACAGAAACCGCATCATATATCTTTCATGCACTTTCCAAAGATCAGAAAAGGTCATTGACCCAAAATAACCAAAGCCTTTTTTCAGGAACATACTGCTTAGCGTGGTCGTTGCTGCTTATTCAAATGCAAAACTCAGAGTAGTCTAGTATGATTTTGGTCACCATGACCTTCGAAAAGTCAAACAGCCACTGACCTTAAATGGTCGTGCGACCTTTTTCTCAGCACAGATATCTAGGTTCTGGGGGTACTTTGAAGACACATGCTCACAGATAAGTCCAATAAACAACAAGAAGTGCATTTCAACATCCGTCGTCCATTTTACACTTATGACAAAACAGCGGCGGAGATACTGACACCAACGGGAGCATCAACACAAGAAACATAATGACTTTGGGGACACGAGAAGATTAACTCATTTTGACGCTCCAGCCTGTGCCTCGGTGCGCCGCATGCTTGGGTGCCTGGGATCTTACGTGAAGCCTGTAATGCGGTACCCTGTGGTTTTGCGGGCGCGGAGACGGGATCTTTTAATGGCAGACTTCGCCTTCTGTGCACTTGGTTTCTTGATATCTGTTGTGTTAGAGAAGAACAAGTAAATGGATTTGGCAAACATGATTCGGTTCAAGTACTAGATTTACATCCGTATGCAATAAACGGACATGCAGACCAGGTTTAAAAGGAAACGGTGCCATAATCTCCATGGGTGCGGCTTTTTACCATAATCAGCACCCTTCAGCGTTTCGGGTACGAAGTCTTATCGGAGCCCGTTGGAGACTCCGTCCGCTTGCGGCGCCACAGACTGGCAAATGATATCTCTTTAGCAAAGCCCTGGTTGCGCCCTTGACCCAAAGGAAATGTCGGAACGAGGTGAAAAACTACATTCATCTTTTAAAGCTGGCCCTGCTGTTACCATGAACACACGTTAATCTAAATGACGGGAAAAGGCTAATGAGAATAGCGTTTAGAACTTTCCGAAGTGAAGCCCTCTAGCCTGGCATGCCGCACAGTTTTGCACCGGTCACGGTTTTGTGCGATCTTGAACGAAATAAAAACTGGTGCACATAAAGGTGAACGCAGCAAAAGCCTATCACGACATTTCTTTTCTATCAACCCGTTCGGTGTCTAGGCCGTCTCTGGTGGTACTTCTACTGGTACTTCTAGGTGAATTCATACCAACAATAACCAATGGAAAGATTCCAGCAACTGCCGCCGTATGAAACGCTGCCGGTGTTGCAGTTGGTGTTGAAGCTGGTGGTGCCGCGATGTCTTTCAACGCCTCGACTTCCAAGGCCACTGGCAGGCTGTCTCTTGACGCGTAGCATGTCCTTTGGTACACAGCTGTCAGAGCGAGACATATTTGATAGCTGCTTGTTTGAAGACCCTTCGAATGTGTATCGATATCAACACGGACAGCACAAAAACGCTGATACGAAACTGTACATAACATTGACTATCATCTGGGTTTTCGGAAGCGGAATTGCGGCACCCGAATACAAGTCATGAGTACCTGACTGTTTGCCAAATGCCGGTTTAAAAGCTACAATATTGACCTATCGGTATGCAGCAAAAATATTTCACCGGCAACATGTCTAACACTCAGGACGGGTAGCGCAGTTCAGTACTCTCGGCGTTTTGCAGTCACGCAGTGACTCGCCGACATGCCGATGGTTGTGTGAATACCACCGAGGCTTCCAAAGACGCGTCTTATACGCCATACCACGGAATCGTTTTTTAAATTCTGCGGAAATTGGGGGACCACGTCGCATACTGCGGTAAGGTTTATAGATCACTTACATTTATTCGTGGGCTGTTTTTCCTAATGCCGTCTTCAAAGCTGTAATATTGACCTACCGGTACTTCTAGGTGGCAAATAAAATATATTGATCGGCTGGTGGTTTTGCTCTGGTAGCACATTACAAAACTGTCATGATCGCGTTTCCCAAATGACAACCATACAGAAATATAAATGATGGACATAGGCACGCGGCCATAAAATAAAGCCGTGGACTACAGACAAAATGAGGGGGGGGGGGGCTGGGGTGGTAGATGGTGACGTGAGGAAGGGGGGGGGAGAAGCTTTCCTGTGATGATACGCAACACGCATTTTTCCAATTCAGCCGATGCCATATTGTTAAAGCTCCACCTGATAGATCAGCCAGGGACCTGAGCTCGCTGCTGTTTTCGAAATGACCGATGCTATGTGAATAGATAATATATGCATGCTATGTATGTACAAATAGTGTATAAACACTATGTGCAACGCGTTCATTTTTTTTTTTGGCGTTCACCGAATGGGGCTCGAGTGCCTAAAACTTACTACCGAGACACACGCTCTAATATCGTGGCTGAGAGGGGCGTGGGCGGGACTACCATTGGGACCAGCCAGGCCCGGACACCAGCAGGCAGCTTTGGAGCAGACTGAGCTGTTTCTATGGTAAGCTGGCATCCGACGGCATCAAAAGGGGAACGAGCCCCAGTTTATATTCAGGGCATGGTTATGTTCCTGGACACAGACCCTGTCGACCAGGGACGAGCTGGCTCTAAATACGCCGACGTATTGTCTCTCAAACACCGAGAGGTCGTTTCTCCAGGATACCGCAGCCGTCTGGAAAGGCCCGCTCCAGGGCGTGTCCAGTGGCCGCGCTCAAAAAGAAGGAAGGACGTTTGTGAGAAACATCCCAGATTAGCCGGCGGGATGGAATGCAGGACCTTCAAGTGATGGTTAGCATGGGTGCTTTATAAGCTACGTGACTCGCGACCACCGGCGAGAGATAAACACGAATAAATTGAAATGCTTAAGAAAGGCAATGCAATGTGATACAACACAACTTGTGCTTGATTCAGCTCCAATGAACTCGATTCCGACTCTCAGTGCATGCAATCATTTCGACCGGGACTCCGAGCGCTATAACACAATCCTGATTCCACTCCGATGCCGATCACAGAAGGCATTCATCAAATTCGTGTTTGCTTCGGAATTCGGATGGAGTCGATTCTGGCAGCGCAAATGGAAGATTGCATGGCGATGGTGGTAAGGGGTGAAGAGGGGACGTAGAAACAATGTTTCTGAATGAAAAGTCAGTTGACCAAGCCGCAGGTGAGAGGAATTGATGTACAGCATAAAAAACATCGCACATTCTCGATCCTCGCATTTTTACGGATCAGCCCAATTTTTTTTGTTCACACCTTTATTAACGTACCTCTTAATACATACCTTGGAAAAAATGACGGGAGAATGTCCTCAAAAGAGTGCTAGGTGGAAAAAACTGGATTTGGACGACACACTAAGAGCGATGAACCATTTTACAAAACTCAAAAAAGCCGGCTCAGAGCATAAAAGTATTTGATTATACATGACAACGTGTCTGTGCCCCATTCGTTACATGTAAACCGACTGCTACAAGAATATCTAAATATCGATTTTATCATATATATCCGTATATATACATACATAACCATGCATTAATATATATATATATATATATATATATATATATATATAAGATTTATCCCGAAACCTTTAACTGAATTTATTTCTACAATCAGAGCTCACACTAAACAGAGTGTGCGAGCCGTGGCCTTAACTATCCGATCGTGAAATTTCAGGTCAATGGCAGAATTCGGTGGCAAAAGTTTACCGAGCCGCGATTCTCGGCACGATCCGTCCTATCGTCGGACGTCACCTGACCTTTAGCGCAGCCGCTGCCACCGACCGCAGGCTATATCTGCCAAAGGCAGGCACGGAGCGCTTAAAGCGACTTGAAACCACCCCGCCACGAGCGGGTTGGCCAGAAGGCAGGCTCCCTTACCAACTGATCTATCGGAACATACGAATTTATTAAACGAACAGGACTGTTTATGCCAGATGGTAACATCTGTTGTCACCTGCATGTCTGTTTACGTCGCTCACCGATGATCCCAAACAGGATGGTAGACTCAACTCCTCCTTCGAAAAATCGATTCCACCATAGTTGAGCTGCAATTTTGTTTCTTCCCGGAATCGATCCCAACTTCACCCTGCTCCAGTTCTTCATTGGTAAAGCGCCTACCTGAGACTGCTACCTATGACATCACAAGCGTTTACGTCACGCACGAGCGACTAAACTCCACAGCGTAGGAGCTGCTCCGACATACTTATCTTTGCATTCATGTGTTGCAACTTGAGGACGGTGTTTGGCAGTGAGGAACGCGGCCCCGGAGTCGAACAGTGTTCCTAGCACATCTGTGCTGTACGCAAGGGCGTGAAAACGGTGTAAGAGCACGTTTGTCTACATGTTTGGGAGAAAATAAACCCTGCCCTACCGCGTTGCCCCAAAAAATGTGCCAGTGGCCTTATTTTGGATATTGTTCCCCGTCCCTGGCAGTACATCTCAACCACAGCAGCGTGAGAGCGGAAACCTGAAGGTAAATTTTAAATATCTCTCTATGAAACGCCGTTTGACGAAATATTTTCTCTAAAAGTGAAGAATTCTCTGCAGAGGAATCTGGCAGCGTTATTTGAAAAAGCCGGAGCCGCAGGACGAAGTATTGACGTGCTGAGAGCGTGGGGGTGCGTGTTGGAGTGTGGTGTGTGGGACGGTGTTTGTGGCCAGTAACCATCTGCGGAGCAGCTGAGCAATTGGCAATGTAAGGAGATGGCGTAATGAGTTAACGAGGTCTTGCTAAGTTGTCCGTGGAACTAAGCTTAGTGCTCTGGATGTTGTGTTCTGGGTAGAGCTTTGCCTCTCTGGAGCCTTGGGTACCTTGCGGGGTGCATCGTATATGCGTCGTTGAGGCTCCCAAAAGATCCCATGATCCCATTAACATGGAACCTTAGGGGATCCTGGATCCACCATTGGGATCCGGGCACATGTCCTGCTGGTATCGTTTGATTCTGATCATGTGGACTCAGTTCTCAACCTGAACTTTCATTTGTGGAGTTGATTCAGATTCTGACTGAATATCATGGCACAAGTTGATGTCAACTGTAGCTCTGACTGAGGTGCTATCCAATTCTGGGGCCAGTTTTTCAGAGACAAACATATATCATGGGCTTCATAAGAGCCTCACAAACAGGATTGCTGTTGCATGAATGTGTTGCATCACATACACCCACCAACCATCAGACCACAAATACACTTAACAGCAATTGTGCTGGTGTCAATTTTTATGCTTGTGTGTTGCTTAATTGGTTTAATTCATAGCTCCACCTGAAGAGCTATGGATAACCACCACCGGAGTTCATGAGGTCTGAAGCACCCAAAGGAATATTCAGGGATATTGGACTAGGTATATCTTTCCTACATGGGATTACATCATATCAGAATTGGACCACAGCAACTTTTTAGGTAACCTTTGCCCATAGAGCTATGTATGGCATACCAAATTTGGTACACATAAGCTATGAGGGTATGTATATATTCTGTTGGTTTGAGTTAGTTTGCTTGTTGTTTGGTGGTCCCTGCTCTGACTAGCTGAAAACCTGAAATTTTAAAGGAATTTTGTCCTGACCTAATGCAATTTTAGTGATTTCTGAATTGATTCAGACTCTTCCAGGAGATGGGTGCAGGTCTGCAAGTATGTGGATGCTACATGCATGAAACTGCTGCTGTGTATCATACCAATATCTCCATGTTTATAGTGAGGTATGATTTTGCAGGGGCAGTGGAAATCCTTAGAGGGGTGGGATGGTCATGTTTCCTAGATTCTTTTCAGTTAATACCAGTGCATTTTGTTGTAGAAAGCTGAGAGAGATGTGCCCCCATGGCAGAAGATATAAGTATTAAGCAGCTATATTGTCATGCTTTCCAATTTCCCGCAGGGGCATCTAGAAGCATGAATGCAGGTTATCAGAAATTGATACAATGATGCTTTTTATTAAAAGGCATTTTCTTGCTATGAAATTCTCTACTTCCATGCATGCTACTTGCCCATGAAAATGCAACATGCAAAGCAGTGCTTGATTTCTTTGAAAATATATTTTGGAATGACTCCGCCATGCTTCTTATTGTCAATGCCCGAGTAATTACATGCTGTGTGCAAAGGAGGACAATTCATAGACCTACTTGCTAAAACAATTTTTTTTCTGACCACTTGAGGCAAATAAAGCTGTCTGCATGCAACATAAATAGTAAGCTGCGGTAATATCACCTTATTCTCAGCAACTATCACTTGCATATGCTTAACCTTCTAGACTCCCCATCATGAATTTGTGTGGTACACTTCCTGTTTCTGCAGTTATCACCATAGACAGGTGACTGTGAACCAAACTGGGAACACCTATACAGGATCTAGGAACAGAAACTGTACTAGGAACACCTTTAACATTGGTGTTCACCATGACATATAAGTGGAGCCATAGTCAGGACTTCATATTTTTTTTTTTACACAAAGTGGAATCAGAAGTCAGCAGCTACATGGTTTGCACTTGTGAAGCTGAAGCCAGGGGATCCTACTTAAGAAACCTGAACCCAAAGTCAAATGATAATCAGTTCAAAACCGCGAGGCTGAGATTGAATCTAGTGCCCAACATTGTTTCCCATATTCAAGTCTATAAGGCTTACATAATTACAATTGTCATTCTTGATTAATTACAAGGCTGTCGCAGATTGATGAGCAGGGTGATTGGACTACAAATAATTTTTTGGTGGCTAGCATCCTCGTCATTGGGTTTTACGACGCACTCAACGGCTGTGGCCATACGGCGTCACCTGTCCGAGCACCGAGGGAATCGAACCCCGTACCCCTGGCGTCCTAAATTGCGCAGCTTATCCACTACGCTACCGGTAACCCAAGCTATCGACCTCGTTTTCCGTTCCGTGTTAGTATGCGCACAACTTTTCGGGCAGCTCTCCGGCCCTCGCTGGTAGTTTATTGGTATCAAGAATGGACCGACTCAGTGACTGGTTTTGGTTTTCAGTCACAGATACGTTGCCATCTTGAAAAGTTGTGTCGTATATTGAGGTAACGGGAGAGGCAGTGCTGTTGCGTACTTAAGCGGCAACTGCGGTGAAAAATAATGACAAACCTAATTGCAGTTTAAGTTGGCTCGGTACCGAAGATAGAGCCATAGCGGAAAACTTGATGCCGAAGCCGAAGCCGAAAACAGCTGCTAAAAATGTGAAGTTGAAGCCGAATCCTACCTTTGAGGAATGCTACGATGCTGAAGTCGAAGTCAGAGTCGGTCGTGGAAAAAGGGTCACAGCCGAATCCGAACCCGAAGTCATTGGGGAAGATTACAGCTTCGCGAAGCCGAAGCCGGTTTCAGAACTGAACAGAACTTCAGAACAGAACAAACAGAAGACTGTTCCAAATGCTTAAGATAATATGGTGACAACCCGCAACTAGTGATCGCTTGAAGAGCCTGCTACAACCGGGAAATGCATTGAAGCCGTGAACACCGGCCGTGTTTTCAGCACCGAGGATACGCGGTCCGTAGGGGTACCGCTAAGCACCTCAGCCACCGGGGGGGGGGGGGGGCGCCGGCGGGGCTCCTGGTGACATGCCGCCCAGCCGAGTATCTGGCGCTGAGGTGACCGGAGAGTGTGCTCTCAGATACCGCGGAATGCGTTTGTCTTGGCACGGCGACAGCGCGACGGTGGGTGGGGGAGGGAGGGGGACGGGGTCGGACGACACCGCCTCCGCTCCGGAAGCTCAGCTCACATGGCGACGCGCTGGGGCCGGTTGGTCGTCACGGGCCGACGGCGGGCCTGCTGCGGACGCCGGCTGGCGGAGCCGACAGCGCCCATTCGATGACTCGGTAAAGTTTGTGACGTCGATGTTCCGAGACCATCGACAGGCGACGAAGATGTGTTTGGTTCACGACGCTGCGGTGACAGCAGAAGGACGTGTTCAGTCATGTGTCGGTGTGCTGTGTGTGGCTGTCCCTGGGATCTGTTTTGGACGATGCCCCAGTTTCAGCCACTACTCACCTCAGCCGGCCTGCAGCGTGGTCCTTAAAATTAACTCAAGATAAACGACATAGCCCATGAGGCATTGCTACATAGGAACATTACTGACGACATAACCTGTATTCTGCCCCTAATGGTTTCTTCAAACGCCTGAAACAACGTACTTTTTTGTTCGTAACCGTTTCTCAAGGACACGATGGAAGCTCATTGACCTGCCAAAGAAAACTTTTAGTTAAGTGCGTGGAAAGCTGCGACACGCTCTTGTGATCCATTTGTTATCCGCCTGTGGCCATTTTACTCATAACGTTTTATAATCCTGCGAAGTTTCTGCCTTGGCTCAGACCCTACGGGCGCAGCGCAGGGGAATGGTGCTCATATTATGTCGGTGTCAGTCCATAGCGCTACAGTCGACGGCAAGACCTACGAGTGACGATATATCTACACGTCGGACTTTGCTGGGGTGGAAATCTATTGTGTCTAGGAGAATGTATTGTTCGTTCCACGGAAAATGTAAGACTTGTATAACAGACTCAGTCCCAGTAGCCAGCGGGGTTACTGATTTAATGGAAGAACACCAACAGCGTGACCCAGGTCATGGTGCCCGCCGCCTGTGACGGCGATGCCCGCGATAGCACCGGCCGCCTGACTGACTCTGGCCCATTCGCAGAGACTGTTTGACGCGTGACCAGCGCTAGCTAAGCGACATTGCCGGGTGCCGGTCGGGAGGGCCGCGCCGCCCGCCACTGCCAGCCATGGCCGCGCTGCGCCTGGCGGGCCGCGCGACCTGCTGCCTCTGCTGCTGCTGGCCTGTGGCAGCCGGCGCCGCTGTCGGCGCGCGCCGCGCAGCACCTCTACGCGCCGGCCGACGCGCTGGCCGGACACGTGGTGGCGGAGCTGGGCGTACAACGCCCGCCTGCTGCCGTCCCGAGCTGAGTGACCGGTCGCGCTGAACAAGCAGCGGCCAGCTATGGCGCTGGCGCCGCTGCGCCCGCTGGCCGGCCGCGCGCTCCAGCTGGACGGTGGAGCTGGGCGGCGAGCGGCAGACGCTGCAGCTGCACGTTGGGCAGGCCGGACGTGGCCGCTCCGCTGCGAGCGCGAGCGCTACGAGGGCCGCGTGATGGAGAACGCGCCGGCCGGCACGGCCGTGGGCGGCGCCGCCGCCATCCTGGCGGCCGGCGCTGGGGCGTACGGACTGGTAGCCGGGAACGAGGCGGGCGCCTTCCGGCTGGAGCCGCGGCCGGGCGGCGCGCCCGGCGTGCGACTCGTCACGACAGCGCCGCTCGACCGCGAGCGCCGCGCGCGCCACCACCTTCGTGCTCGAGGCCGTGGCGCCGGCCGGCCACGAGCGCGCCCTGTGCCACGTGCACGTGCTCGTGCGCGACGAGAACGACAACGCGCCGGCGTTTCGCGCGGCCGCTGTTCACGTTCGCGGCGCCGCTCGCTCTGCCGCACATGGCGGCCGTCGGCCAGCTGGAGGCGGCGGACGCGGACGGCGACCGGCTCAGCTTCCAGCTGGCCTCGCCCAGTGACGTGTTCGTCGTGGAGCCGCTGACGGGCCGCGTGCTGCTGGCCGGCGCGCCGCAGGCCAAGGCCTACGAGATCCTGGTGTCGGTCAGCGACGTGCGGGACGGCAAGCGGCGGCGCGCAGCGGCCGCGCCTGCGCGCGTCCACGTCGAGTTCGGCGGGCCCGGCGGTGGTGTTCCCGCCGCGGCGGCCGGTCGGCGGCGGCGGCGAGGTGATGACCACCACATCGCCAAGCGTCGCGTGCGCCCGCGCGTGCGCCCCACCAAGCGGCTCGAGTTCCGCGAGCGCGAGGGGCAACCAGGAGGGCAAGGCCATGTTTTTCTGCTGGAGAAGGAGCTGGAGACGGAGACGTTCAAGATCCGCGACGAGAACCCTTGGGTGACGGTCGAGCCGAACGGCCAGGTCAGCGTTAAGAAGCCCTGGGACTATGAGGAGCTGGGCCACGAGAGGAGCATCGACTTCTGGGTGACGGTCAAGAACGTGCACGGACTGTCGGGCGGACAGGGAGGTGAGTTCAACCTCGGCACCGGCTCGGCCGGCCTCCTGTTCTCTGTAGGCACGCTGTGACTGTACTGAACGCGTGATTGGGCGGCGCGTTGTTGATTGTGGTGCTGTCTGAGCTGCACACCGTGACTGGACGGTGCGTTGTGGGTTGTTGGTGGTTGTCTGAGCGGGTCTCAGTTGCGGAGTCGGGCTGTGTCGTCGTGATTGGACAGCGCGCTGTCGATTGTGGTGCTATCTGAGCTGCACACCGTGATTGGACGGTGCGTTGTCGGTTGTGGCGGTGTCTTAGCGGGTTTCAGTTGCGGATGTCGGGCTGTGTCGCCGTGATCGGGCGGCGCGTGATGATTGTGATGCTGTCTGAGCGGACCTCAGTTGCGGCTATCGGGCTGTGTCGCCGTGGTCGGGCGGCGCGTGATGATTGTGGTGCTGTCTGAGCGGATTTCAGTTGCGGCTATCGGGCTGTGCCGCCGCGGTCGGGCGGCGCGTGATGATTGTGCTGCTGTCTGAGCTGCACACCGTGATTGGACGGTGCGTTGATGATTGTGGTGCTGTCTGAGCGGGCCTCAGTTGCGGATGTCTGGCTGTGTCGCGTGGGCCACGACCTGCCTAGCGGGACCGGCGGTACTGCACTTAACCCGACACATATCGGTGACAAACACGTCCGTCGTGAGGTTCGGTCATTTGTGTTGTCGCGCTGCTCTGTGTGCAAGCTGCTTAGGCTGCCAGCTTCTTCAGTATTACCCAGTGCAATGTTGGTGGACATTGCGCGCGTCATGATGTTGCAGACCTTGCCATGTTGAGACACCGAAATCGGTTCGGAGATTTAATTTTTCACGATTGGAACTTTTCCTGTTGTGGGTTTTGGTTTTGGTTTTGGTTTTGGTTTTGGTTTGGTTTTTTGGTTTTCCGTTCTCCTGGACGTTTACCTCTCGAGACGGTGCGAAGGTGGTGGAGTCACCTTTGACTGTAGCGGCGTTTGGCGTCTTTGGAACAGCACGTTGCGTCGCTGTTCGCCCTGGAATGGCGCAGGGCCTGCCGATTGTGCCGGGGGTGGCGGTGCGAGCGCACCGACCGGCGCCGCTCGACTCCGACCTGCCACACTCTTTGACCGCCGGGAGGCGGGCGGAAACGGCTGCTGACGCAGCGACCGGACAGTGTCCCCTTTCCCCCAGACCGTGTCCCCCTCTCCACGGGCCGTGTTCCCTCTCCCCAGACGGTGTGCCTTCCCCGGACCGTGTCCCCTCCCCGAACCGTGGCCCTATTCCTGGACCATGTTCCTTCCCCCCGGATCGTGTCCCCTACCCGCGGAACGCGTTCCTCCCCCCCGGAACACGTTCCTCCCCCCGGAACGCGTTCCCTCCTCCGGACCGTGTTCCTTCCCCGGACCGCGTTCCTCCCCCGGAACGGGTTCTTTCCCCCAGAACGCGCTCCCTCCCCCCAGGACGCGTTCCCTACCCAGGACCGTGTCTCCTCCCCGGACCGTGTTTCCTCCCCCGACCGTGTCCTCTCCCCTGGAACGTGTTCCCTCCCCCGACCGTGTTCCCCCCTACCGTGTTCCCTCCCCACCCCATCCCCTAACCCTGAGCGCGCCGCCCCTCCCTCCCTGGTCGCATCAGCTGGCTCAGTTTTTGCATGAGGCACATGGGGACTCATGGGCGGTATCGATCTTTTTTTGTTGTCTGCGATAGTACGCAAGTGTTGGATACATACGTTACCAGCTGGTGGTCCCATCTGCCACGGCCAATCGAAATGGAGGAGACGGGCGTGGCTGGATGCGGGCTGGAGCGGCGCGGAGAGCGATTCGAACCCGCTCTCACGGCGAACAGGGTCATGCGGGCGGTATCCAGACTAGGAATCTCTCTGCCTCGGGTTGCGGCAGGCGACTCGCAACGGTCAGCCCCGTGCTGTGGCTTTCCTCGAAGCGCGACTCATTCCTCGTCAGTTCGTCGTTTGTCGTTTGTCCGTCGCTCCCCCGCCCCGTGTCCGGGTCCCGCTGCGGGTCGTCATTGACTCCGCCCTCCGTTGGTTGGCCGTCGTCCGTCCGCTTTTGTCCGTCACTTCCCTCTCCATTTCCAAATGGACGCGGCCATTGTTCCGTGCCGGCCGTCGGCCTGTCGCCCGTCTCGTGGGTCGTGTCTGTCTGTCGGCGGGCCGGCCGCGCCCCGTCCTCCGTCCCGGCCGCCGCCGTTGCCGGCCGGCGGCACGGCGGGCGCGTCTCATCCGCGGCCGGTCCGCGACTGCGGCGGTTGGCGGTTGGCGGTTAGCGGGCGGGGCGCCGATGTCCGCACGATAGCCGCCGATCGGACCCGGCTCGTCGCGCACGGCACGCGGCCAGCGCGGGTGCCGCGCCACCGGAGTGCGACCGCGGCGCGACACGGGACTGGAGGCGGCCTGTGGGGAGGTCTTTTCGACGGGAACGGCGACGCTGGCGGCTGTTTGGAGCGCGCAGCGCCGTGGAGGGAAGCCGAGCGGAGCGGCTGCAGGCATCGGCGGGATCCGTGGCCGACTGGCCGTCGTCTGGCTGCTGGTCGACTCGGCTCGGCCCAGTTGGCCGGCGGCGGAGCGGCCCGCGCCCGCACCCGAACCCGCATCGGCGGCCGGGGCGCAGCCGGCGCACCCACGCCGGGCTGCCATCAGCGCTCGCCGTCGCCGGGCCAGACGGCGACCGTGACGGGCCCGCGAGCTGTCGCCGAGCACCTGTCCGGCGCCTGGCCGCGCTGGCAGCACCTGCCCGCGCGCGGGGCAGGCTGCGCGCCCGCGTCTGAAACGGCTTCGTCGCCGCCGCCGGCGCCGGCCGGTGTTAAATCATGAGCGGGCGGCGGTGTGGCGCGCGGCGGTGCCGCCGATCCGCCGCCGCGCGCCGGAGAAGGTATCGATCGGGCCGAGATGACGAAATGCAGCGCGGCACCCGGTCACGTGCGCCGGCCCGGCCGGACGATGACCTCCGGCCGGCGGCCGGGCCGAGGCGGACGCCGCGCTCACCTCGGCGCCGCGGCCGCGAGCTGCGGCTCCGAGTGCGGTGTATTTGTGGACTGGTCGCGCCCGCTGGTCGTGTCGCGTTCGCCTCACGTTGCCTCGCGCGCGATGGGCGCCGTAACTCACGGAGGTGAGATGTCCCCCGGGTGGCAGCGGTGGACGCCGTCCTCGAGTCGGCGCGCGCGCGCGCGGCGCGAGAGCCGTGTGTCCACCTCCGTCGGGCGGTCCGTCGACCGTTCAGTCGGGCCCATCTGTCATGGCCGGCATACCGCCGTTTGCGCGTCCCACCCAGTCCGTCTGTCGCCGCCTGGCGACGGTGCGGCGCCGCCGGGTCGCTCCGCCGTGTCCGGGCCGGTGGGCGGGCGCGGGGTTGCCGCTCGGACGGTGGCCGGTGGCAGCCGGCCGGGCCGGGCCGTGACCCTCGCCTCGGCTGGCGGCCCGGCGCCCGGCGTCAGCTGTCAGGCGCCGGCCGCGCGCTGTGGCCTCGTCCGGTGCAGGTCGCACGGCCCGGCCGACCCCAGCGACGCCGCCGACGTCGGCGACGGACCGCGGGGGGCCGGCCGACCGTGAGAGGTGCGCAGCAGCCCGGCGGCCGGCGGCGCGAAGGATCGAAGGATCGGTGACCTGCCCGGTGCGCGTGCCGCTCGAGCGTTCCGGGTGGCGGCTCCTTTGTGACGGCCGGCCGGCCCGGTACGGCGCCGAACCGTTCGTCGGGAATGTGACGGCCGTCGCCGCCGGCTGCGCCGCTGAGGGCCGGGCTGACGGCGGAGATGGACCGCTCCCCACTGTGGGCAGGTCGGCTGGCTGTTGGCCGCTGGCCGCTGGCCGCTGGCTGCAGGCTGCTGGCCGGACGCAGTCGGGCCCAGCGACGGCTGCGAGAGCGCAGCCCGTGTGGGGACCGCGCGGCCTGGACCGAGGAGCGCAGACCGTGCGTTGGGATACGGCCGGAGTCTGGCGGCCCGGGACGACAGACAGACCACGGACCAGCCAGTCGTCCGGGACGCCCTCCTTTCATCATAATCCCATGGCGGCGCCGTCGGTCGCTGTCCCGTCTCCGCCGCCAAATGACCGCCGCAACCGGTCATCATCTGAGGCCTTTGTCCCGGGAGTTCCCGCGCAGCGATTAAACCTGTCTGTGGCCGGTTTAACGTCGCGTCCTTGGAAAGCCGCGGCGGGAATGAGCAAGCTTTTTGTCTCTGAGCGCTTCATTTGGCATTAGCCTGTGGATTCGGATTAACCTAAGTGGACAGGCCTGCCAGCGTTCACACGGCGCCCTTGATGAAATAACAGCCGCAGTGCGGGGCGGCAGGCCGCCGCCACTAGCACGAAAGCATCGCCACTGCGACCACCGGCGTGTAAACGCTGTGGTTGCGAGCGGCGGCGTGTAAACGGCGTAACGACAGCGAGCGGCTGCCCTGCGCTCTCCTGCAAGCGGACCGGAGCGGCATGCGGCCGCCGCTAATGGCACGCCGCAGTCGACCGCGGCAGACAGCGGCCGACGGCTGTGGGAGCCGACGTGACCGGCGACCGCGCCCCGCCCTGGCATGACCCGCGGCCGCAGGCGCTGGGACGGGCGCGGTGGCGGCGTGACGGCGGCGCGGCCGCCGCGGCGCGATCGTCGACCGCCGATCGGCGGCGCCGGCCGCCGGGCCGTGGCCTGCTTCCGCCTGTGGAGCGATGGAGTCGGTGGCGGCCCGGCGGCGAGGCAGGCAGGCTCTCCCCCGCCGGCCGCGGGCGCGCCGAGGCCGTCGGCCGGCGGATTTGCATGCAGAATCGGCTGTTATGGCGCCTTGTGCGAGCGTAAACGGCGTGTTTACGGGAGGGTCCTGAAAAGATGTAACGGACCGTTCGCCAACCGCAGACGATGTGGGAATTGTGCGGAGGATCTGTTCGTGCACGCAAGCTGCTTACGCGATTGTCGCGGCGGGGAGGCTGAGCGGACGGCTGCGTCGGCTCTGTAGACAGATGGGCGGTAACTTGGGGCCGGTGATTTCCCAAGGGATTTAGTGGAGCTCTCCCGAAGCCTCGCTGCCGAGTTGGTAAATTAACGTACTCGTCCTGGGCGCCGGCCAAAACTGTTCGGCAATCGGGCTCTGAGAGGCCCAGCTGCTCGGTGAGTGAGTGCCGGGAATGGTCAGGGCCTACACACTAAAAGCATCCAATGGGGATTGCGTTGTTGAAGCGCCTCGCTCTCCGGTCTCAATTCACGGGCAGCCATCCCGCTCTTATTTTCGCCCTATCTCTCACGACGCCCGGCCCGTCTCCCCTCCCCACGCGCGCTCCGCCACATCGCCTCGGCTCTCCTCGCGCGGATTAGCGGGCCGACGGGCCCGCCCTCCTCTGGCGGCCGCCTTCAGAGCCAGCGTGGAATGCGGCGGTGCGGCGGCGCGGCGGCGCGGCGGCGGCCGGAAGGTGCCCGCACGAGCCCGCACCGACCGCAAGTAACGGCCGCCCGCGACTGGGCGAGTGCCGGCCCGGTGGCGGCGCCGGCTCTGGAGCGGCGCGGCCGGGCTCGTCGACTTGTTAATGCTCGTCGTGCATGCAGCAGCGCGGCGCGGATGTGTGTTTGGTGCCGGAAGTTGTGCGATTTTGAGGCCAGGCACCTCCGCGGCCCGAATTGAATGAGTGCTGCTTGTTTTAAGGGTTTGTCGCGTCACGCCTTATGAAGTCCCAGCGTGCGGCTTTAGTACGGCTTCGGTGTGGCAGAACACGGCCGTCAGCTGCCCCTCGGCCCTGCCCTTAGGTGTCTGGCCGGCCACTGTAGGGTCAGGCGATGCTCGCGTCCAGAAGGGGTCGCGCTCCCCTCTCCGGAACGCCGGCGGAGGGGACTGGCAGCGGTGCTCCTCCCTCCCGGCGGCGGTCCCCGCTCTCTCACGGGCGGCGAACAAAGGGGTGCATCTGGCGACCGCGCACGGCACCGCGGCCGGGCGGGCTCGCCGCACCAGGGGTCCTCCCGAACCGACAGCGCGCCGGCCTGGCCGGTGCGGGCCGCCGCCGCCGCGGACGCCGACTCCTCGCTTCCACCCGCTCGTCATCGGTCGGCAGCAGGTGAAGCCGTAGCCGACGGGTCGAGGTCAGCTCGGCTGCATGGCCGCCGCGTCCGGCGCCGGCGCCGGCGGCGCTGGTGTCGGCCTGTCAGCAGGCGAATCTGTTTATAAACGCCGTCTTGTTTGCGTCCGGGCCGGCTCGATCAGCGTTTGTCGCGACCAGTGACGGGCGCTCCGCGGACCGAACGGACCCGGTGGCGCGGCGGCGTCACCCGCGCCACACCCCGCCCCCGCCGCGCTGCGTGCTGACGCGGCTGTCCGGGCGGTCGGCAGCCTCGCTGCAGGCAGCAGCGTTTCGTCATGTCAGCGCCTTCGTCTGCAGCCGGTCGGCAGCCGGCCCTTGTTGGGAGGCCACCGCGGTGTCTCCGTCCGCCCGCAACGGCGCCGGCCCGGGCCCCGGGCCCGGCCCCCTTCCCGCCCGTGTGTGGATGTGGACCCGCTTACGGCGGCCAGCCGTGCCGGCTAGGATG
Source organism: Pollicipes pollicipes (assembly GCF_011947565.3). Taxonomy (NCBI): domain Eukaryota; kingdom Metazoa; phylum Arthropoda; class Thecostraca; order Pollicipedomorpha; family Pollicipedidae; genus Pollicipes; species Pollicipes pollicipes. The sequence continues at coordinate 29,127,644 of NW_023596818.1, read as the reverse complement.
ATGGCGCGGCTGTGACCGCAGCGGCGCCGTGGGGTTGTCCCGAGCGGCGCGGCTCGCCGCTGCAGTCCCTCTGCAGCCCCGCTGCGGATGATAAACAGCCGGAGCGGGAGCTTGCCGGCGGCGGGCGCGGTCTGTGGCCTCGCCGCCAGCTCGCGCGGCCGTATCCCCGTGAGCGCCGCCCCGACTGCCGGCGCGCTGCACGCATCGCAGCGAATGGATGGGTGTGGGGATGTGTACTCAACCCATGGGAGTCGAATTTATGTACGTTGCATGCACAGCTGAAGTTTAGGGATGCTGGTGATGTCTGTCGGCGCTGGAATGCTTATTAGTGCAATCTTCATTGTTCTCATTATTCCCATCACCCTTGTGGCCTGCGAGCTTTCTCTGAGATGACGGCTTCATGAACAGTCACTGTGCCTTGCTGTACAACCTCTTCCCCAATTCCTCCAACCCAGAGCTGCGAGCAGCCGATAAGGAACTGCCCGCCGACTCTTCCCTGCGTTGTGACGTGCTATCGCCGTGCGGGGCTGAGCATCGGCCTCTGTGCACAGCCCGGCTCCAGCCGTCGCCGGAGCGGCGCCGGTGCTGACAGGCGCGCGCCGTTGTCTGAACGAGGCCGTGTCGGGGCACAGCGGGCCCGGCCAGGCCCGGCCCGGCTCATCTCTCAATCGATAGCCGGCGACGGCTGCGCGCGCGCGCGTCCCGCCGCCGCCGCCGCCGCCGCCGCCCGCACGGTCACGTGACCCGCGCCGCCGGCCGGCCGCCGCATCACGTGACCACGCCGGCGGCCGGCTGAGGAGTGGTGGATGGCGGCACAGCTGCGGCGGGCCCGGCCGAGAGCTCGTGGTGCAAACAGCCTGCGCCGGCTGTCTACTCTCGCCAACAACGCGTCAGCTCTCTCGAAGTCGGGCGGCGGCATTGTTTCGACTTGGTAACACTTTGAAACCAATTCGCGACCGTGCAAAGCGACGGGTAAATGCCGTCTTGTTTTAACTGGGGAGTTAGCCGCCCATGCCCTCTCGCTCTGCCCTCTCCCCCTCTCCCCGGTTCGTGGCCCCTGGATATCGCAGTCCTCGACCGTGTGCCGCCGTTCCTTCCTCGTACGCGCTGGGACACTGATCGCTGCGTTTCTCGCGAGTCTTCCCGCCCGCCGTTTGCGCCAGGCGTGCTGTGTCGTCGCATCGCTGGTGACGTGTCTGACGAGACGACCGGGCTTTCTCAGCACCCCCAGCGGCGCCGCTGGCAGCCGCGAGCCTTCCTCACGCCGCGACCCTTCCTCACGCCCCAGCAGCTTTACGGAGACGAGCAGCTCCGCCTCGGCGTCCCAGCGGGGGCTATCGGGACCGGCGACCCTTCCTCGCACCCGCTGCTGTCATGGGACCCACGGCCCTTCCTCGCATCCCAGCCGCGGCGCAAAGACGAGCATCTCCACCTCGGCGTCCTTGCGGCTCTCGGGGGCCGGCGACCCTTCCTCGCACCCCGCTGCTCTCGTGGGACCCACGGCCCTTCCTCACACCCGCTGCTCTCGTGGGACCCACGGCCCCTCCTCACGTCCCAGCCGCGGTGCGCGCCCGTCCGCCCGTCGTCGCTAACGTCGTTAGCGCGGCCGCCTCTCGTCTCGGTGGGGCGCGCGCGTCCCGTGAGTCACCGCCCGGCCGGCGAGACGCGCCCCTGGCCGCTTAATTGGCGGCCGGCTGGCCATTGTTCGCGAGCGTCGAGCCGGCTGGGTCGCGTGACGCCGCGCCGCCAAAACGGCCGAGCGGCGCGGCGCCGCGGGGCGCGCCGGCGGCGCCGCGCCGCTCGCCTGCCGGCCGGCCGCGGCGCGGCAGGCGAGACCGCGAGGCGCAGCGAGACGGGAGGCGGGCGTGCCGGCGGGCGGGACGCGCCGAGACGCCGCCAGCGACGCCGCCAGCGACGCCGGCTGACCTGACGATGGGGATGCTGGACGTGCGCGGGTCGGTATTGGAGTGACCGGTGCCGGTCTGCGGGGGCGTGACGGCTGCGATCGACACCGCCGCGTGCCCGTGCAGCGGCGAGCGCTCTCAAAGGGGCGACGGTCTGGTCCGCGCAAACCCGGCGGTCGGCTGGGTGCCGCTGTGTTCTGCGAGGCACGGAGGCTCCGTTCATGCGAACTTCCTGACTCCCGTCCGTCCGAACGACGTAGCTTTTGGCTCATGGCTGAGTTGTGGGCCGATGTGGGCAGGGTTAAGACACGTGCGGGCAGTGCGACCTAGGGACACGCGCTACCACCTCGGGGAGGCAGCGGCAAACGAATGAGAGGCTGCTTTGATGGAACGCCGACGTGTCGAAGATGTCCAGAGGCTCGGCTGGGAACGAAATATCTTATCATATCTACTGAATGGTGCTTCGTGACCTTCTGTGACGAATCGGGTCTGGTTTAGTTATGCACGCTTTTTTTGCTTTTGGTTTTGCTTTTGGTTATATCGCGCAAAGTCTGTAGTCTTTTGAAGCCCTTTGTCCTCCGGCCATCCTATACATATCATCCACCCTTTCCGTTGAAAATATGTGGAGTGCATTCGACCGTTCCTTAGGAGCTGAGTCCGCGCTGTTCAAACCATCGTCCAATTTGCCGACACGACTACCTAATGCTCCATTGAAATAACAATGAGGTAGACACAGGTCCCTGCAATCTGTCTGACTCGGGAAATAGGAGATTATTTATTCGCTGGTGAAGCTTGCAAGTATGGCTTGGTCGGTCGCTGGCTGACAGCAAGCATTCGCGCTCCACGAATATGCATGAGGCCAAAACACTTAAGCCGATTACCAGGCGGATGTTTCCTCTTCTGCAGTGTGCCGTTTTCATGAAACCTTGCGGTGCTGCCAGGGATACAATGCAATTTATGCCGCATTGCTTGCACCACTGTGCATTACGCTTGCTAGTGGGTAGTTGGTCGCATTATTTCATTGGCCATTTAACAAGCCCGTTCATTGGCACTCGGGCTTTGCTGGTCTGCGTACCGAACCGCGGTAATCGCGTTACGGCCGCTGTGCAGATCAGTGCGGGAAGCGTGCACCGATCGGAGGTCCGTTGAGCTGACCGATGCCCTGGCGGCTGTCCGGGGGTGGGGAGGGGGGCGGGGCACAGCTCTCGCTGTCATTTAGCGCTTGGTGAACCTTCTTATCAACACGCGCGTGCCCGAACGGCAGTGACCGTGCCTTTTGCGCTGTGTGCGGAGCTTCAGCTTGAAACGCAGCAACGACTCGATCAGAGCGGGACCTCGCTGCCGCTGCCCAACACTCGCTGTCCGGCCAGCCCTCCCCTCATCCCTTAGTGCCGCGCCCTCGGCCGTGCCGCCGCTCCCCTGGCCGGCGCCGCCGCCGCGCCGGCCTCCGTCTCGCCGGCTGGCTCACCGCAGCGGCTTGGCCCGTCGCGCCCGGCGGCATCGATCGGACCGAGAGGGCCCGCCTGCCGATCGATCCGACCCGGCCGGGTCACACCTGGGCCCCCGGAGGAACGGGGGGCGGGGGAGGGCACGTACGCACACCTCGCGGCGAACTCGGCGGCGCCCGGCCCGGGTCGGCAGCGGTCAGGGGCGCGACGGCGCGGCGGACGATGAGGGTGCGGGGCGGGTGTTCCGTCGGGGCTGCCACCGGGGTCGACTGGTGGAACGGATAACGTGCTGGCGCGGCTGGCGCGGCTCGCTCTCAGCCTGTGCCCTCTCCTCCCTTTCGTTTCAAGTGGCGGAAAACCAACGGCGGCGGTTCTCGTGGTCAGGGCCGTCACACGCCTCGTTAATTTAACAGAGTGACATGACATTCAGTGTGCTATTTCACGGAAGGCTTGAGGAGCGCCCGCCCTTTTGTTCGTGTGGCTGAGTAGGTCTCACGGGCGCCACCGTCTGCCACTTTGGGAAGGTGTTCCCACCGGCTGAACCCGAGGCCAAGGCCAACCGGGACACGAGCGCCGACGCGGCGAAACCCAACCGACGTCTGGAAAATGTTCACCTCCGCGGCCGAAAGGACCTGCAGGGGGCGCTTTCCCACGTCAGAGGGGCGCGCAAGAAACCGCAACGCGCGATGGACGAGCCGCTCTGAAAAATCAAATGCCCGATGTTGGTGGCGGCGGGCACTACAACACGCACAGCGCTGGTCGCCTGCGTGCGCTTCGGGCGGGCGGACTGCAAGGTCGCCTGTCGCCCACAGCACTGCACGCAAGATGTGCGCGCCGGCGGCAGTCAGAGCCCTGGCACCACAACATGGAAAAATGGCCTGCTGTTGAACCCTCCGTCCAGAAGAATATGCTCGCCATTCGTTCACACCAAGACCTTACGCTCCACTTGCCGTGGCAGTATACGAAATGTTAATCCGAACGCTGAACGGTGGGGCGAGATGAGAGATGATAGGTGCGGTCTTAAGAAAATTTGAATTGTATGTAGCCGCTGCTGATACAGATGAGACGTTCTCACAATTTTGATTTCTCCATTTCTACACTCCAACTCTGGCACATTTCCGCCCTGCCGTCAAGCAGCCCGATCCAACTGTCCGACGCTCGCCGGTGTCCCGATCCAGCGGAGAGCACCTGCCGCCGTTAACAGGTGCTGAGCTGGGCGTGATGCCCGACCGCGCAGGCCACGCGCCGCCGGCGGCTGTGCTCCTCCCCTCCCCCCTCGCGCTTCCCGTGCAGCGACCCTCGCGCCTCGCCGGCCGAAAAAGGCCACGTTCTATCCGATCATGTGCATGGCCGCCCGCTTTCTGGAGCCGCGTGCCACCGGCGGGCGGTGGCAACTGGCCGGCGCCGGCAGCGAGAGGCGGCGGTGGCGCGCTCCGCCGCCCGGCCGGAGCTCAGCGGCGCCCGCCGGCCGGCGACGGCCGCCCCTCCGCGGCAGGGGCGGCTCCAGGAGTGCGCCAGGGAGGGCGCCGCCGACCGGACGACCGGCCGGCCCGGGGCGTCCCGGGGCGTCCCGGCGGCGGCGAGGCACTGTCAAGGCCTGGCGCTGCACGTTGACGCTGTGACGTGGCGTGTGACATCTGACGGGGACAGGTGTAGGCCTGCTGACGCGCCTGCCAGGGTGGCCACGCTCATTGACGCTGAGTAATGGCTCTGAGCGTGATGAAGTTCCGATCGGAGGGAGTCGGGCTGGCGGCGCGCGTGTGTGAAGGCTCGGCCGCGGCCCGGCGGGGGGTCGGCGCCGCGGCCGGCCGTGCCGGGCCGACCCTGTCCGGGTGACAATGGGGCCGGCCCGGACGCCGCCCACAGGGTGATGGAATGCCGCCCCGCGGCCCAGCCGACGTCAGCCGGCCGTGATGTCCGACCGTCGGATGAGTGACCCTGTGATGTCGGGACGCCCGATGTCGGATCCTCTGCTGTCGGGGCGCCTGATGCAGTAGCCTTCGGGCCAGTGCCGCCGGCTCGGGGCGATGTGGCCCCGCTGACGTCGGCTCCGTCCGATGTCGCTCCGCTGCCGCCGCCCTGCTGCGACTTCGGCCGGCTGACTGGCCAGCTCGCCGTGACGTCGGCCGCCATCCGCAGCGGGCCGGAGCAGAGGCGCAGTCGCCGCTCGGGCCGCGGTGACGGCGTCCGCGGGCCCTCCGCGGGTGTCCGCGGGCTTCGGCGGGCGTCGGCGGGTGTCCGCGGGCCTCGGCGGTCGTCCGCGGGCCTCGGCGGGGATCCGCGGGCCTCGGCGGGCGTCGGCGGGTGTCCGCGGGCCTCGGCGGGCGTCGGCGGGCGTCCGCGGGCCTCGGCGGGTGTCCGCGGGCCTCCGCGGGCCTCCGCGGGTGTCCGCGGGCCTCCGCGGGCCTCCGCGGGTGTCCGCGGGCCTCGGCGGGCGTCGGCGGGTGTCCGCGGGCCTCGGCGGGGGTCCGCGGGCCTCGGCGGGCGTCGGCGGGGGTCCGCGGGCCTCGGCGGGCCTCCGCGGGCCTCCGCGGGCGTGGCCTCGAGCGCCGCTGACGTGACCGCAGCCGAACGCGGGCGGATGGGACGCGAATCGCGGACCAAGGGATGTGCCGGACACAGCCCGGCACCGGCCAGATGGGCATAACAGCCCGGTCGTCTGGCCGACTGGAGGCGCGGGGGCGAGACCGGCAGGCGTTAGGGCGGCGATATTTGTGGATATTATTACCATCTAGCCTGCTCAGTGCACTCTGAACCCACAAACTAGCAAAGATGTACCACCCAGTTAAACGGACAATCATCCACCCTTTCATCAGACAGAACTGCGGAGGGCTTTACGCCGCACCTTGTGGCGGCACGGCCGGTCCGGGCTTGGGCTGACCACCAGCCCGTCGCCAGCTGGACTTCCCACGTCAGTCAGGCCAAACAATGCACCCGCCCCGGCGCTCGTACCCAGCGCCGCTGGATGGCGAGTCGAGCATCTTTCCCCCAGACAACGGAGGCGACAAAGACACGTACGTGATTCCGGGAAATGCTTTTGCGCTCCACACCCTTCACTTTGAGGTGACACAAAAAAGGGCACAATTTCCAACTCATGCACCCGGAACCTGTCCAAGTACCATGTTTGACATGCACCCTGATAAGGCGCAAAGACAGTTGTGGGTCGGAATGCCCACTTCAGCACGTCTATGCTCAGAAAGCTTACGTAGATTTATGCTTGTATCAAGGTTTTAAGACCTTGGATGATCTGTTTTTTGCAATGAAAATTTGGAAGTGATGGGGTTGACAACATGGGCTCTTACTGTTCTCAAAGTTTAATCAAATCAAGCTTCTGCCATAGCTGCAAGACAATCCGATTCGACTCTAGTCGGATATCCGTTGCGGTTGACCGCCAGCGGACGCTCAGCGGACGGTCAATGGTCAACAGCGGAGTACGTGTGCTCATTGATTTCGCGATGTTTCGAAAAGACGTGCCAAAATCTGAAGATTTGGATGTTTTTACACTGAAAGTGTTCCACATGTGTGTGAGATTTTAAACTGAAGTGGCCACTTTGAATATCAATTCACATATCACATATGGGTTCACTTCAACAATAATTCACAGCCCTGTCCTTATTTAGACCTAAGACCCGCCAGTTTCTTAGCTGCACTCCACGACAACGTCGTTCAAATATCCTGCCAGCCCATAGGCCATGCGGCGTTCAAGGCCAATAATTATAGTATCGTGGAGCCGCTTAGGTCAGGCCTCCGTGTGCGCGATTTCCTAATGTTGCGGACGTCCATTGGCTCTCCATGAATGTTGAACCAGTTGCACAGGGCTCAGTCACGATTGGTTGTTTGGATTAGCCCGTCTTGCACCGGGAATGACCATTTCAAGGTTGTGGGAGGAGGGGAAATGGCGGTAGGGCAGGACTAGACACGCCTGGGTCTAACCTCGAGCCCCGGGTCGCGCATGAACCCACCGGAGTGTGCGCTGGGGCCTCGTTTGGGGCCCCCCCCCCGAGGCGCGTCTCGGCCCGGATCGCGTGTTGTGCTACATTTTGTAAGAAGTTGGAGATTATGAGTTGTTATTACGGAAGTAAGACTTGTAATCGAATAACTTCCAAAAATGCCATAAGCAAGTATGTCAATGCAAGTAAACTCTGTAGACTCACGGGATAATATACAAGAACACCACGGGGGTGCCGAACACGAGCACTTAACGATATGTGGCTCAGTGAACACTTGCAGCACCGTGCTATCATCTCTCGGCAAATTCGAAGTACTTCAAGTGATAGCGTAGGGTGGCAATTTCGCATGTCTAGTTTGGCAGCGACTCTATGCCATACAAAGGTTCCATGACGCGCCCAAACAATGACAGGCAGCAGAAGAGCATATTGAGGAGCAGAAAAAGCTCTTGTCTGGAGTAGCCCTTTTCACTTTAAAGTATGCCAATAGGTATAAGCGAGCTTATTTCATCATATCTGATGCTTGGTTTAATATCGATAAATTTGTGTTTAGAACTGTCCTTTCCATGTGTTGAAACGCTTGGTCTAAGACTGGTGTCCGATTGCAATAACCTGTCCATACAGTTACAGTTGCAGGGTGCAGTTGAGTAAATTCCATTTCATTGAAATGTATGCACTTATGCTTGTGCTATGGACATTAATGTAGATGTTTTCAGTTTTATTGCGATTATTCTGCATGTTTTATTTGGTACAAATATGATTTTTCGTAATATTTTTTTGTCAACGTCGGGTCCCGAAACCTTAACTCAAATCATGTTTAGGCCTTCATGTTTCTGACCGTAGGCCTTCCGACTGATGTGCTCTTCATGCAGGCGTCATGTGCGCACGCCTTATGAAAGGGGACGTTCTGATAAAGGACACCAAAAATAGACCTCCTGAAAATAGACATCCTGGGCTAGTCCGGCGTCCACTCGGCCGTCTGCGGGCTGGCGTGTCCGGTCTCGGGTGGTCACAGCACGCCGCGCCACCGCCACTGGGCGACGGGTCGCTCGGACGTGACCAGCGAAGCGGACTACCGTCGTAGCCGGCACTGTCGGGGACAGACTCCCAGCGTCGCAGCCGGCACTGTCGGGGACAGACTCCCAGCGGGGCCGGCGCTGGGCGGGGATGACCCGCCGACGGCCCGCCCCGGACGTGCCCGGCTGGAGCCCAGCGGGCGCCGCGGCCGGCCGGCCCCCCGTCCTTCCCCGCGTGCCGCAGCGGCAAAAACATGGCCGCACCGCGCCGGACGGCCACCGCCGCCGACATATTGCGCGTTCTCGTTGGGACGTGGGGCGCGCCCGGTCGGCTGGTGTTAATTACTCGGGCCAGGAATGTGCTGCCGCCTGGGGTCAGGGCTCAATTAGCGGCGGCCGGTCACTGGGCTCGCTCCGGTCACTGGGCTCACTCAATGACCGGAGGTCACGGGATTTGGCGGTTTGACGTTGGCGTGCTCGGCGGCCGGCGGTGCTGGCAGTTTTAATTATTTCCCTGGTCCGTGTGTTGCCGTGCTGAATGAAGTTTGTACTGGATCGAGTGGGCATGCGTTGTGGCGGGGTTCGCAGGACGTCGAGCTGTTAGCGGGACATCGTGTTCGTGAGATGTTATGTGCCGTCCGTGCATCTACGCACCGTGTCACTGGACTTACCACTTAAACGACTGACCTCTGACCTCACCTCATAACTGACCTCACCCCGTTCGTGTTCACGCCCCCGACGTCAATGTTCTGTTGTTTCAAGTACTGTCGTACAAAGGAGGCACCTGTGAGTACCGTACGGGAAGCCGGACTCCTCTTGCTGTGGCCGGCCCGGGGTCCGGTCCCGACTGTAGCATGTTGCATGCGCTGCCGTTTGTCGCACCCCGCCCCGCGGCCGCGGCTCGATGGCGGCCGCGCGCCGGGGGCGGCCACACCATCATTAGGGTCACGCGCTGTCCCGCCGCCCCGCCGGCCCGCCGGCCACCGGCCTCGGGTTAGGGCCCGCCAGGCCCGGCTTGGCGGCGATGGTGCTGTCGGCAGCCGCCGGCCGACACTGGGATGCAGGCCATCGGCGTGACGTGCTCCAGCCGCACTGCTACGCGGAGAGCATGGGCAGATCACGACACATGCTCAACTGCTTTTGTAAACTGCGCACGACGCCAGCATGTGCCGTTATGTGTTGTAGTGGCTTTGTGGCGTCCGGGCAGAGTGCTTGCGCTGCTGCAGTTGCTAGATCATCAACGCGCAGGTGCTGACCACTAGCACCTTAAACAATGTTTGCTGGTCAGAGAGCCGCATGCGTAACTTCACATGCCATTTATGTGTCCCGGCGTGCCGTCTTTAAAGCAGCGAATGTGCTAATGTTTCATCAGCGCGCGGACACGAGCTCTGCACACCCTCCCCGTGAGCGCCGTCGTCCCCGGTGTCAGCGGGCGTCTGGCTGGCCCGGGCCGGTGCCGGAGACCGCCGGAGCAGGCTCCCGTGCCGCCGTCTCGCCGCTCTGTGGTGCCGGTGTCGGCCGGCGTGCCGTCGTCCGCGCGGCCCCCGCTGACCGGCGCCCCCGCCGTGTTCCAGACCAGGACAACCAGCGCATCATCATCCGCGTGGAGGACGACAACGACGAGAACCCGTACTTCATCAACCGGCCGCTGCCCATGCAGGCGGTGGTGAAGCTAAACGCGCCGCCCAACACGCCCGTGTTCACGCTGCAGGCGCGCGACCCGGACACCCACCACAACATCCACTACTTCCTCGTCAAGGACCGGAGTGAGTGGGTTGCCGCCGCGGCCGAGGCGCGGGAGATGGCGCGGCGCCGGGTCGAGCCCGAGCCGGCGGCGACCCTCCTTCCCGCCCGGCCAGTCACTCGCAGGGGTGTCGATTGGCTCGGGAGCCGTCGGGCGCCGGCCGGTGTGCGTCGCAATCGCCTCGGGACGCGCTGTCTCCGGCCGGGAGTCGGGAGGAGCTCGGCTGGTCCGGCTCCTCCGTCGTCCGGCCTCGGCCGTGACGTGTGGCCGCCTCTGAACGCCAGCGGACACCGCGGACTCCGTGGGACTCCGCCGAGTCCGGGCCGGATCGTTATCCGCATTCCTTGTGGATTGCACGGCGTGGACGCTGGGCCATTTTCATCCGGGCCATTTCCGCCGTGCAGAGCGTGGGGCCGGCCGCCGTCGCCGGCGTCCGCTGAGTAAATCGGCGTCATTTCGGCTCATCATGCCAGTCTTCAATTAGCCGATTCGGGCCTCCTCATTTGGGCGCGACGCGGCGCGACGGTGACGCATGGGCTCGTTAGTCGGCAGCCGGACGCCGGCGGCGGACGCGGCCGCTCGCACCGGTGGATTGTTGCCGCCGCCGGGCCGCGTTGTCATTGTTCGGGCTGGGGTGGGTCCGCGGGCCCGCGGGCGGGCGGAGCGTTCGCTCGTTGCGCGCCGGGCCGGCGACTGCGCGCGCCGGGCCGGGCCGGGTCGGCCCCGCCCGTCCGGCGGCGCCGCGCTGGCCCCAAGCGGCGCGACCGGCTGGCCGGCGCCGGCTCGCGACCCCCGTCGCCCCGGCCGTGCCCTGCGGGCGCCGGCGGAGGTCGCAGACACGCTGCCGTCGAGCACTGCGGCCGGTTTTCACTGTCGGTTCCCCGGGCGCTGCCGGCCCGTTCGCCGGTGTATTGATCGGGGCCGGCGAGCGGCCGGCGACACTCAGACAGAGCGGTTTGTGTTCGGCCGCCGCCGGAGTGCCCCCGGCGGACGGCGCTGCGGCGCCCAGCCCGGCTCAGCCGCCGCGCCGGTGTGATCGCCGACGAGAATCGCTCGGCTGCGGGATTGCGGTTCATCATGCTGAGATGGACACGGAATTGTTTCGGTTGTGGCGGCGCTCGGAAACTCCCGACCTTTGTTAGCCGGGAGCACCCCGTTGGGTTTGAATTGCTCGTATGTTTGATTTGGCCGGATGGAGTCTGCTCTTCGTTTTTTTTTGAAGCCTTATACGTTTCCTTATAAGGATTCGTTTTTATTCATAGACGACATGCTTGCTTGAAGGAAATTGATGCTGGTATCTTACCCAGGCGTTATATTGCATATTGAGATGGAAACGCCGGTATTTGTCGAGGCTGCTAGAGCCTACGACCACCGGACTTCTGTTGTATGGCCACTTCAATCAGCCAGCATTCCACTCACGTACAGAGAAGATTAGACCTAACCGTACCTGGCGACTGCCCGAACGGCACGTTTGATGGCCGCAGCAGCCGATAAGCTAATTAATTAACTTGGTAATCCGCAGGCCGAGGAGAATGATCAAGTGCGGCGGAGGGCGATCAGCTCGGCTCTCGCTGTTGTAGTCTGCAGTCGTAGCGACTCGTGAGCGATGGTTCCGTCAGCAGGACGCATCTGCAGCTCCGACCCGATCTGATCGAGCAATGCTGCAGCTCTGCAGCGCGGCGGGCGTCCACGTGCGGCCTCGCCGGTCCGGGGCTCGCCGCGGCGGCCGGACCGACACCGGTGACGGAGCCGGCGACAGTGCACTGGCGCTAGCCTGGTCCGATGGGAATTGTTGTCTGGTTGGGTCTGGTCAGGACTATCGCATGGCGTGATCCGCTCCATCGTGAAGTGGTTAGGTTCATTTTGAGCCGGTGTGGTTCGATCTGGTCTGGTCTAGTCTCTCCCGGTCCAGCCCTGGACCGGCTGCGGTCCGGTGCACCGACGCGGCGTCCGCAACGCGACAGCATGGACCGGCGGCCGCCGTCGTCCGCGGCCGGCTCTGCCAACGGCGGCGCTGGAGAGGTGGTCCGAACTCGACCTCCCCCGTGATCACTGAGAGACGGAGAGGGCAGGCGGGCGCTGAGAGACTGGCGTGGCTGGGCTCGGCTCGCTCGGATGGTGGGGCTCGGCGCTGGCGAATCGGCAGGCCTCTGGCAACGGTGCCGTGCCACTGCTGGAGTATATCGGCAGGCCTCTGGCGACGGTGCCGTGCCACTGCTGGAGTATATCGGCAGGCCTCTGGCGACGGTGCCGTGCCACTGCTGGAGTATATCGGCAGGCCTCTGGCGACGGTGCCGTGCCACTGCTGGAATGTATCGGCGTGCCATCACTGGATACCCGATTATCAAGTGGTACAAGATAATGGTTAATCGTGTGAATGAATGACCCGATCTGTCAGCCGATAAATCAATCAAGGCGATGTAATCGAGACCGGTTAACGTGTATCAGTCAATCTTAACAACGCGTCATTTCACCTATGCTCGGCCTTTTACGTCGCCTGAATGCGGCGGCGCGGGCCAATTCTCGGCGCGCGTGGCCCGCGTCTACTGCCCCCAGATGAGACGGATAAACCCGTGACGATCAGCGTGCGTGTGCCCGCCTCGTGCCGTACCTCGAGCGGCCGTCTCGGACGCTGACCGGCGCTCGTCCGTCGCGTCCCCAGCCGTGTGTGTGCCTGCCTCGTGCCGTACCTCGAGCGGCCGTCTCGGACGCTGACCAGCGCTCGTCCGTCGCGTCGCCAGCCGTGTGTGTGCCTGCCTCGTGCCGTACCTCGATCGGCCGTCTCGGACGCTGACCAGCGCTCGTCCGTCGCGTCCCCAGCCGTGTGTGTGCCTGCCTCGTGCCGTACCTCGATCGGCCGTCTCGGACGCTGACCAGCGCTCGTCCGTCGCGTCGCCAGCCGTGTGTGTGCCTGCCTCGTGCCGTACCTCGATCGGCCGTCTCGGACGCTGACCAGCGCTCGTCCGTCGCGTCGCCAGCCGTGTGTGTGCCTGCCTCGTGCCGTACCTCGATCGGCCGTCTCGGACGCTGACCAGCGCTCGTCCGTCGCGTCCCCAGCCGTGTGTGTGCCTGCCTCGTGCCGTACCTCGATCGGCCGTCTCGGACGCTGACCGGCGCTCGTCCGTCGCGTCCCCAGCCGTGTGTGTGCCTGCCTCGTGCCGTACCTCGATCGGCCGTCTCGGACGCTGACCAGCGCTCGTCCGTCGCGTCCCCAGCCGTGTGTGTGCCTGCCTCGTGCCGTACCTCGATCGGCCGTCTCGGACGCTGACCAGCGCTCGTCCGTCGCGTCCCCAGCCGGCGGCCGTTTCCAGGTGGACGAGCGTTCGGGTGTGGTGCGCACGCGCGGCGCCGAACCCTTCCAGCTGGACATGGAGTACGTGCTGTACGTGAAGGCCGAGGACCAGAACGGCCGCGACGCGCTCGGCAAGTTCCAGGCAACCGAGGAGGAACGGCTCAGCATCGTGGGTGGCAAACGGCAGCCGCAGTTCTACATGCCCGGCTACGAGGCCAAGATCTTCGAAAACCACCAGAAGGACACCAAGTTAGTGCCGCTGGCCGGAGCGCCGCGCGGGGTGTTCTGGGAGGGAAATGTTTGTTTGTGTCCGCCGCTGGCGGGAGCATTCGGTGCTGAGGCCGCAAGATGGACACGATCTGCATGTTGGACACGATCTGACGCCAAGGTCACATGTCTGCACCGTAGGTCATGTCGAGATGGTGGGACGCTAACCGCTGTATCCGATGGGCGAAGGTCTTATTCATATGCATACCCCCAGACGGCCAGTGATTGCTCTTCCGGTAGCTGTAATGACCGGTGCAATTGCGCTATCATCGTTTTGCGTACAAGCCCGGCCGTGGCGCTTTGATTATTGTTCCTGTCGGAACGGTCGCGCCCGGTGTTTGCTGTTACAACACGCCGGGCGGCGGTTCATCATACTGGCGGCGTGTGGCCGACGCCGGGAGCGGCTGCAGGTCGCTCGCCGAGGCGTGGCCCAGATCACCGCGGCCGGCCGCGCCGCCTCATGATGTAAATCAGACCTGGCAGTTTTTGCCGGCTGCGGGTGGCGCGGGCGTCGCAGGAATCGGCGCCGGGGGCCGAAAAACGGCCCACCTTTGCCTCGTGATTCTCCCCGCCGCTTTTTACGGCAGGCGCCGGCGATCCGGTGCGCTCCGGCGGCTTTTGATGGCGGTGGCGTCTGTTCCAGGCGGTCGGGGACTGAATAACGCCTCATTTGACCGGGTTGATTGCAGTCGGTGGGGTTTTTGCCGGGCGTGCGCGGCGAAGCTTGGGGCGCAGGCAGCCGGCGCTGCCCGGGCGCCGGCTGACCCAGTCTGGAGTGTATTCATCAGCGCGGCCGCCGTCACCGGTCGTGGCGCCGTGATCTACGGCGCCCGGCCGGGGTGGCCGAAGGTCGGCGGTGACGTGGCGCCGGTCGCCCCGCGGCGGTCACGTGACGCGACGCTCACCCCTCCGGCGCTGCCTGTCGCAGTGTCATCGCCGTCAAGGCCAAGTCATTCGCCGACCGCGAGATTCGCTACACGCTGAAGGCGCAGGGCCTGGGCGCCGGCACGTTCAACATCGGCCCCACTTCCGGCATCGTCAAGCTGGCCAAGGAGCTGGACTTCGAGGACGTGCGGCAGCCGCACATCTACTCGCTGGTGGTGACGGCCACCGAGGACTCGGGCGGCTTCTCCACGAGCGTCGAGGTGAGAGAGGCCGCTGACGCTGTCATCGCCGCTGCCGCTGCTGCTGCCTGCGCCGGGGCGACCGGGAAAAGCGGCGTGAAATGCCGGTCATTTTGATGCTGGGCGGATGGTGAATGGAAACTGACTTGCGCATATTGCGTGACGCACGTTATCCTGATGAACTTTCGAGGCTTTCGCAACTGTTCGCCGAAGTCAGCAGATAATGGACCAGGGTGACACTAACAGCATATTATTACGTCTGATGTTTTCATGCACGCCACAGGCAGGCTGTCGGAACGGAAGCAGCGCGGTCAACGTACACTATCGGCGTTAGTGACGCATACACCAGATCTCTCAGGTCAACGCTGCTCTTCGGCTGGCTGGGCTGTACCCACCCGCCGCCGCTGCTCTGGCGCCCACCTCCTCCGCTCCGGCCGGCCTGCCGCGGTCCCCATCCGCCGCTGCTCCTCTGGCGCCCACCTCCCTCGCTCCGACCGGCGTGCCGCGGTACCCATCCGCCGCTGCTCCATTGGTGCCCACCTCTCCCGCTCCGTCCCGGCCTGCCGCGGTACCGATCCGCCGCTGCTCCTCTGGCGCCCGCCTCCCTCGCTCCGGCCGGCGTGCCGCGGTACCCATCCGCCGCTGCTCCTCTGGTGCCCACCTCCCCCGCTCCGGCCCGGCCTGTCGCAGCATGCTCACCCCCTGACCTCCGCCTCCTCTCGCAGCTGACCATCAAGGTCATGGACGTCAACGACAACGCGCCGAAGTTCGAGCTGCCCGACTACCAGACGCACAACGTGCCGGAGGACATCCCGGTGGGCTCGGAGCTGCTGCGTGTCAAAGGCACGGACAGCGACAGCGGCACCAACGCCGACCTCTTCTACTCGGTCAGCGACGACCACTTCCGCGTCGACGACCAGGGCGCCATCTACAACAACCGCGTCCTGGACGCCGACAACAACAACGGCCTGTACCAGTTCCTGGTGACGGCCACCGACCGAGGTGTGTGCGGCGCCGCCGGCGACGGCAGCGTCGCTGGCGGACGCGTCGGCCGGCTGTAAACGGCTGGGACGCTGATGAGCAATGGTAGATGCCGCTGGCCAATGTCTGCCGTTGTTCAGGCGATGCTGGGTCGGTTTGTTTTTACTGGCAGCTCACTCGACGCTGCTGACCACGTTTTTACGCCCACGCAACACTTGTCATGTTCTAGCATCATAAGCTGGCTTTGTGTAGTAAGTTCGAAACTGGTTTGACCGTCGCCTGATCCGGTCTGAAATGAGTGTTCTGTGACGTATGGCAGAAATCCTGTTTGACATTTTTATCGTCATACCAGCCTCAGCCCACTTCCGCCGGCTCCCCATGCCAGGCGAGCCTCGCGTCCGAACCGTGCCCGCGGAGACGGCGCGGTCGCCGGACCCCACCTGCGCGCCTCGACCGGCCTGGTCCGGCCGACCGGCCGCCTGGCCGGCCGTCCCCACACTGTCCATTATTCACCGTTCGTCGGCCCGGCCGGCGGAACCGATCGGTGCCGCCGGAGCACGCGCGCCGCGACTCGTCCGGTCCAGCCCGGCCGCCGCCGCCGCCGCCGCCGCTGCCGTCGGCGGCGGCGATGACCGAGGTGTCGTCGATTGATCGGCGGGCGCGCGCGCCGCCGGCCGCGGGAGCGGTCCGCCCGGCGGCGGCGGCGGCGCGCACCGGGCGGACGCTGCCGCCGCCACGCCGCCGGCCGGCCGGCTGCCCCCCGGGCCGGTTTAATTAGCGGCGGCCGGCGGGCCGATCGCGGGCGCCGATACTGCGCACGTGGCGCGGCGCTCGTTGGCGTTTAAACGCGAGATGTGATGTGGGAGTCAATGCGCCGGGGTGGGTCGAAATGAGCGGGTGGCGCTTGTTATGACGCAGAGGACGTTGTTATGCCCGTGACGTCCTTGCGGGTAAATTATTGAGGGTCATTGATCGAAGTCAGATCATTACCAGGGCAGTGAAAACCATAATCGGCGACCGGCGGCGGTCTTTGACGTATTTGGATTTTGCAGCGCAAGGGGGTGGGGACGGCGCGCGGCACCAGTCAGGGCGGCGGGGATCGATGCAGTGTGGCGGGTGCGTGGGTGGCACGCAGTGCAAGGTAGCTCCCGACCTTCGCCGTAGAACATGGCCGTTTCGGACCGAAACACGGTTCTATTGATCTTTCGTAAGCGAGCATTCCTGGGAGGCCCAGGCCCACCCGAGCTGTCTGTTCGGTAATGGCTGAGCTGGGACCGCGCCGCGCTGAGCATGTTTGCACTTGGTGTGGTCCAGACGGCCCGAGAACCCAGCGCTCCGCCGGGTACGGGTCCCGCACCCTCGTGGGAGCACTTGGCGCGGGAACCCAGCGGCCCCGCTTGGACCCAACGAGCCCGCCGGTCAGGCCAGCCCAGCCGCTGCCCTCTGACCGTCCGACCCGCTGTTGGCCCCCACCGCTGGTGACGTTCTCAACCGCTTACTAAACCGAGCTCCGCCCGCGTGCTTCGAGCCCAGCCCTCCGCCGGACTTGACGATCCCATTCCCCCGCCAGATGCGAGCACTTGTCCTCTCCGCCGAACGTAACTCGCTGGCCCACCGTACCTTGCATCCCCCTCCAGCCGGGAGCGTCTCCGCTCTGCAGCGGGCGGCGCCCTCTCGCTACCCTGACGCCCGCCATGACGCCCGCTCTGTCCGGCCGCGGCAGGTGAGCCGGCCAAGACGGGCACGGCCACGGTGCGCGTCTACACCAAGAACAAGAACGACGAGGAGCCGCGCTTCACACAGCAGGTGTACACGCCGAACGTGGACGAGAACGCCGGCCCAAACGCGCTGGTCACCACCGTGGTGGCGTCGGACAAGGACGGCGACCCGCGTCAAGTACGGCTTCGCCAACGGCGCCAACACTTACGGCCAGTTCATGATCGAGGAGAACACGGGAGTCATCCGGCTGCGCAACGGCGCTATCGAGCTCGACCGCGACAAGTACGAGGTGAGCAACGGCGCTATCGAGCTCGACCGCGACAAGTACGAGGTGAGCAACGACGTTCGACCGCGACAGGCGTCAGATGGAGGGCGATGTTGTGATGTGAGGTGAGTAGCGAGACTGGAGGGGGAGGGGGAGGGGAGAGATTGCGGAGAGGAGCGAGTCTGGTGTGGAGAGCCGTCCTGGCGTGAGAAGCGCAGGGCTGGCCCTGTGGTGAGGCTGGACCGCGCCGAGCACGCCCGTTGGCACCGGATGCGTGCCCTGGCCTGCCGGGGGGGGGGGGGGGGGGGGGGATGAGACGGCCGTGTTTGAGTCCAGCCCCTTCCCCCGCCCTCGGAAGCGTCCCACGGCAGCCGCGGCAGCCGCACGCTGCGACGGCCCGGCCATCGACCGAGCCTCGCCAGCCATAATACCTGCCGTGAGGCCGGCTCCGTCGGCCCCCTCCCCCCCCTTCCCCCGCTTTAGTGTGCTCCGAGCCGCGTCCCGCCGGCCTCGTCTGGACCGACCCCGTCCCGCCGGCGGCGGCCGGCCGGCCCTCGTTTCGGGTCGCTGCCAGCGGTGCCCGGTTATGAACTGCCGCCGCCGTCGCGGACTCTTGCCGCTGCTCTGCGGGCGCGGCCGGGGACGCTGCACGACGGCGTCGCCGGTCGATGCGGCTGGGACACACGGGGAGTGGCGTTACGTGATCGCCGCAGCGGGCGCGCTGAAGCCCCGCGGCGCGGCGCCAGGCGGACCTGGCGGCGGCGTGCAACACTGGATATGCTCACTGGATGAGGTGGGGGAGGGGAGGGGAGGGAGTGCAGCTGGAAGCCGGCACCTGACTAACTCAATTAAGGTTGAGCAACTTCGCAGATGGCACTGGGCGCAGCATTGGTGTGGGCCGGAAGGCGAGTGGACTGAGAACTGCGGCTTCCAAGGGCGCTCCTGCTGCCAGCACCGGCTTGTCGCAAACTAGCTTAACTGCAACACTGATTTACGCCAAAGTACATTTGTGTTACGGCTAAGCCAGTGTCACTCACCTGACCTGACGGAACCATACGTGCCCTGCCATACCCTGATCTGCCCTTATATGACATTATGTGACCTGCTATGACCTTATCTGACCTGATCTGACTTGAAGTGGTCTGACCTGACCTGACCTGACCTGTGGTATCCGTCAGGTGAACGTGACGGCCACGGACGACGGCTCGTGCTGCGAAGGTGGCGGACGCACCATCCACACCAGCACCGCCGTGGTGGTTGTCTTCATCACCGACGTCAACGACAACAAGCCCGTGTTCAAGGAGTGCAAGACGTACCGGCCGCGCGTCGAGGAGTCGGCCTCCAACGGACGGTGAGTGACGTTCGTGCCGCCGCCGCCGCCGCCGCCACCCCCGCAGCGGCGAGAGCGCCGGCGACGTCACAGATCAGACATGGCCCTGCTGACCTTTGGAAACTCGGGCGGCGTGGGCTGCCTTGTCACTGCACGTCGTCATCTTGTCGGAGTCCAATGTCGGGACGGCCTCGCGTCTGTGACGTCGGCGTGGATTCTGCGACCTGCCGTCGGCGGCGTTGGCGGAATGGCGTCTCCCGCCGGGTCCCTGCTGCCGGCGGCCGCGGCGGGGAGGCGGCTGTAGATGGCGTCCTCCGACGGCTAACTGCCGTCGGCGGCGGGTGAGGGGGCGGTACGCGGCGGCGGCAGACACCACGTCGCCTTCTCCGTCCTCGGTCATCAGCAGTGTGCCGTGGAGCGCGCGCGCTGCCCGCGCAGTGTCTGCTCTTCAAGGATGTGCGATGTGTGTCGTTCTTTTTCGTGCGTGTCTGCAAAGGGTTTGAATTGTCCACACGTGTCGGCTGGGGGCTATTTGCCTGGGTCGGCTGCGCGCCCCGGAGAGGGCTTCCGCGACCGCTGCCTCGCACGCAAACTGTCGGTTCGAACCCGCGAGACTTGGCCCTTATGCGAGACCCTCCGTGCCAGGTTCGTGCTGGAAGTGAAAGCCACCGACGCCGACAAGGGTATCAACGGCCAGGTCAAGTACAGCATCGTGCAGCAGCCCAACCAGAAGGGCACCAAGTTCACCGTCGACGACGACACCGGCAAGATCTACACCAACAAGGTGGGACGGCTGACGTGCTGCGGGCGGGGGCTGGCAATGGACGTATGGGAAGGCGGCAGACGAAGGGTGTTGGTGTTGTGTTAGTATTCGGATTTGTTCAATGGACTAGGCTAAGCCACACGGTGAAAAAAATCGTTTTTGAGGAACATTTTATCGCTCCCGAAAAGCGGAGTGGATGGCTGGGACGTGTGGTGAGAACTGCTGACTCCGGGCGTCTGGAACCGATAAATCGCCTGGATTTGAACGCGCCGCTCGATGCGCGGCCGGCAGCCGGCCGCTGTCGGCGGCAGCCGTCGACCAATCAGCGCGACGACAGCCGGCCGACGCGGCTCCAACTCGCCGTCAGTCGCGCCGTCGTCGCCGACGGCCGGCGTCGGTCAGACTGACTGGCCGCATCGTCGGTGCCGGCGGCGGACCTTGCCCGGGGATCTTGCCGCAGCCCGGCAGCACTCCAAAATTCGTCCCGCTGGGTGTCGGGGATGTCAATGTGCACTTATGCTACCGGATGTATGGCTCCTCGGCGGCCTCCGCACTGACAGCATTTCGTCGGCTCCCCATCCGTTGCCCCTTGACCTCGAAGCGGCGTTTCGACCTGCCCACCCGATTTGCCGAGCCCGAGGCGGCCAGGCGCTGCTTTCTCGACCGTCCGGCTCCATCCGGATTGGTCGATCCTGAGCGAGGGGAGGAGCGACAGACTGCGAACGCTGAGCGTTGGGTGCCGGTCACCGGCCAGCTACCGGCTGCCGGTCAGCGATGGCGCGTCGGTGGAGGCGGCGTCGGTCCGCACTGCGCGCGGTCCGTGGCCCCGTGCCGCGCCTCGCGGCCGGGATTGATGCCTGTATTTAAGGGACGCGTTTCTGTGCAAGCGCTCCTTGACACCAGTATTCATGACTGTAGCATCCGACGCGCGCCAAATTGTTACCATGGGAGAAGATACGGGCCTGAGGCTCATTTGGTTTGAAACATGGCGCCGTTTGTCGGAATAACATCGCCTCTCCACGGACCCGCGCTAACTGCTGCCCCGTCCTGCCCCGTCCTGCCCCGCCCTGCCCCGCCCTGCCTCGCCCTGCCCTGCCGTGGCCTGAGCTGACCTGACCTGCTTACCTTACCTGACCCGAAGTGACGCGGCGTCCACACCCGCAGGTGTTTTGACCGCGAGGGCGACGACGGCAAGTTCGTCTCCGTGACGGTGAAGGCGATGGACAAGGGCAAGCCATCGCTGGAGGGCGTCTGCAGCTTCACGGTCGAGATCCTAGACGTCAACGACAACCCGCCACTGTTCGATCGACAGGTGCGACGCCGGAGGGCATGGGTGCCGCTTAAGCGGAATAACTCCACTGAAAATGGTCACGGGTGATTAGGGAGACGCCATCACGGCACCCATCATTTGCCGTCTACATGGCAGATACTGGGTTCGTGGGTTAAACAAAAGTCGTGCAGTAAAGATGTATATTGCCGTCGTTGGATGCTGTTTTTCTTGGGGGGGGGGGGGGTCTGAGTGATGGGCAAGGGGGGAGTAGGTCTGAGTGATGAACAAAAGGGGGGGGGGGGGGGGGCTGGGCGATGAACACCGCCGACGTGACCTCTAGGTGGCGCACCTCACCGGCGGCCTGTCGCCTCGAGCCGTGTCGAGTGCCGCTGGTCGCTGGCCGAGTCGGGTCAGGCTGACGCACGCCGCTGTGTCACGCGACAGAAATACGTGGAGAACGTCAAGCAGGACACGCACATCGGCTTCAACATCCTACGCGTGTCGGCGTCGGACGAGGACGCCGACAACAACGGCGTCATCGTGTACAACCTGACGGCGCCCTACAACCCCAGCGACCTCGAGTACTTCTCCATCCAGCCCGACAGCGGCTGGATCACCCTGCAGAAACCGCTGGACGTAAGTGAAGCGGACGGCGGCGGGATGGGCCTCGGACGCTGGTGCGCCCAGGCGTCACCACGGCCTGGATGGGCCCCGCTTCCCCTTCCACGCTCCTTCCCAGTTCACTACTGACCTGCCGTTCTCTTGTTTGACGTATGCCCGAGTCCTTCCCTCTTTCCGCTGTCTTCGTTCTTGTCAGTGTCCAGAAACGGAAGCCTTGTAAGTTGGGGTGGATTTCACACCTTTTCACCGTTGTCGGTGTAGTTTCCAAGTTCCAGCTCCGCGACCTCCGTTGGTTGAGTCTGGGACTCCTTTCCTGTTCTTATCCATTGGCTTTTCTGGGGCAGAGCCATTGTCCCTCCCATCTCCAGTGGCATGTGTGCTATGTCATGTTTGAGGCGTACTGTTAACACAATGTCTGGTTGGTGTATTTGGTCCGATGCATAATGCGTAGTACACGCTAAGGCTTTGATAATCGGGTCGCTGTACCAGCCGTGGGTTAACGACACACTTTCTGGTCCGTGCGCATCTGGTGTTGTGAGCGGTAACAGCCATTAATACGCGGTTTTGGGACAGTAACAGTCAGTAATGCACGGCTCTGGGGCGGTCCATCCGTCCGCGGCTGCTGAAGCCCGACGCTCGTTAACGGCGGACGCGGCCTTGTCTGGCCGGCACCACTCGGGTGACTTGAGCCGTCGGTGGCCGCGGGGGGGTGGGCCAGCCCCCGAGCGTGGGCCGCCCGTCTGGACGCCGTAACCGTCGCTGTAGCCGCCGTCCACCGCCGCCCGACCCGGAGCGGCGCGTCGCCGCCGCCGGCGCGGCGGGACCCGTGGCGCCGCCCTGGCGGCCGGCATGGCATGGCATGCTCCGCCCATTTCGGCGCCGCTCGATCGTCGCGCGGCGCGCGCTCTTGCCTGCGCCTGGCTCGGTTCGCTCGGCACCCGGCCAGGCCGGGCGCCGGTCAGCTGGACTGGCTGGTTGATTGGTTGGCTGTCTGTCGGGTGGTTGGCTGGTTGGTTGACGCGAGGCGCTGCTCCCCCCGGCCGGCGGCAGGGCTGCCGTGAGTGCCGCGGCTCTGAGGCGCCCCCTGTAGGTACCGCACACGGATCCCGGCCGCACGTCCCCTCTCCGTGCAGCAATGACGTCAGGAGCAGCGCCACAGCCGTCACAGAAGCGGCCGCGTGCATAGGAACCGCCGCTTGGTCGCTTTGGCTTGATGCATGGAGTGCTTGGCATGGGCTCGTGGTTTCGTTACTAACGCCGGGTATCACTTCTTTGATGGATACATGTACACTGTCGATGCGTATGGAGATGTTGGCTTGTAGTACTCATTAGGCTTTTCCGCTATGTCTCGATGTAGAAATGTGAACTGGTAGACGGCTATTTCACTCCTTTTTGCTAGCATAGACGATTTCCTCACTGTATGTGCACACCCTTCGGCACGTTTGCGATACCTATCCCATCTCCCATGTAGTGACGCTCCCTGGATTGCGATCGTCAGAGAATTTCTGAAACCTGGTTTATTGGTCGCCATGCAACTTCAGAATGGGTTAGCGTAGATGATGCTCTTCAAAGAACTTGAAACACATTAAAGCTCCTTTCACGTGGCTTACAACTTAGATAAAGAAAGCCCCGCCTTCATTCCGATTGCGCCGTGAGGCTCCTGTATAGTTTTCGCTGTACTCGGCCTGCGATGAGCTGGTGCCCCTACGGGCGGAGATTCCAGCGTTGCGTACCGCCCCCCCCCCGCACTGAACATTGCTTGTTTCAACGTAAGCACCCTCCTGAGAATGTTACCAGCCCGACCGATCCTAGGTGGCTCGCTGGCGGTCCGAGTGCGGGGCGAGTGGGTCAGAGCACCGTAACGACTTTCAGCTTGTTTTCCAAATGGGCCATCAGAGAAGCCGGAATTACTGGGACCTTTTACGGTTGCTCGCTGGCCAACTTTTGTCATTGGAACATGCCTCCAGCTGTCCGTCACTTTATGACCGGTTTATCAAAGCAGCTGGGTGTTTTCCTAAACGAGCAGAAACCTCAAATTCAGAAGAACCTCACCAACTGCTTCCACCTACTTGACTCGGAAAGAGCCCGTGCTGAGGCCAAAATTGCGCTCAAAATGGAAACTCTTGGCGAAAAGACGGATGTAAAGTGATTTAGATGAGTATGCCACCGCTTTCTGCTAGGTGCACAAAAGATCGTTCTACGGCACGCCCAATCCGTGTAAAGCCCAACCGTCGTCACGACAGTCGTTATGTCACAAATGGAATCTACCTGCTCGGCCTGAAAAGGGGCGTGGCCGGTCAACCCCGCCTCGGTCCGACAGTCGCCCCCTCCCCCCCCCCCGCCCCGCCTGTGTCTGCCGCATGTCCGTCAGCCGGTGTCTGTGTGCGCGAGAGCCGGCCGGTGTGCGCATGCGCGGCGGACTGACGCCGGGCCGCCTGCAGCGGAGTCAGCACAGCTGCGCGTGACGGCCACCGACCGCGGCTTCCCGCCGCTCGCGTCCGAGGCCGAGGTGCAGCTGGACGTGGTCGACCGCACCAACAACGCGCCCGTCTGGCCCGAGGACGTGTTTGGACCGATCCACGTGCCCGAGAACGTGACGGCCGGCCAGCGGGTGTACACCGTGAGCGCCAGGTGGGTGGTGAGGGTGCCGGCGGCGGCGGGCTGCGGCGCGCCCGTCCACTAACGCGCCGCCGCCGCCCTGTGCGTGTCGTCCGGGCAGCGCGAGACGTACCGGCTGACGGCGACGGCCGAGGACCGCGGCTACCCGCCGCTCTCGCGCACCGTCGACGTCCAGATCGACGTGGTGGACCGGGCCAACAACCCGCCCAAGTGGGACCAGATCGTCTACGGGCCCATCTTCATCCCCGAGGACAAGCCGGTCGGCTCGAGGGTTCGCGCTGGTCAAGGCCAGGTCGGGCTGAGCGAGTGACGCCGGCACGTGCATGCCCCGCAGCGGCGCACTAACGCACGCGCCGCCGCGCCGCATGTCACCGTGTGCACCCCGGCCACTGCGGCTGCTCGCTGGGATGGAGGAGCGAGGACACCGCGGCTCGGTCGGTGCCCGCGCCCTCGGTGTGTCGGTGCTCAAAATTGGCCTGGCGGTAGTTTCGGTTTCGTGTGTTTGGGTCCCGGTCTGAAGGTACGCTGCTGCGAGTTGGCGGGCTTTGTTCGGTGTTTTTTCATGTCGGCGATATTTTTGTTTGTGCAATTTGGCGCATATCTTGTTTGAGTACAATGTCGCAGTGAACGTTTTGGGAATGCTCCCGGTCCCGCCAGTCCCGGAGACCGTCCCGTGACTGCCCCCGTTATTCGTCCTCTCGTGTTGTCGGAGCTAGACTCGGTCGGCTTTTCCCTGCGTTTTTCTCGGTGTGGCCTGCCCGCTGCAGTGCGTCGTGCCGCTCGGTCGG
The DNA here is from genome assembly GCF_011947565.3 of Pollicipes pollicipes. Classification (NCBI taxonomy): domain Eukaryota; kingdom Metazoa; phylum Arthropoda; class Thecostraca; order Pollicipedomorpha; family Pollicipedidae; genus Pollicipes; species Pollicipes pollicipes. Next base: position 29,102,546 of record NW_023596818.1, on the reverse strand, counting down.
CCGGTGGGGGCGGCAGCCTAGTGTCGACTCCGCCGGTGGTCGAGCCGCCCGTCTGTCCCGCGCCGACGCGATCGACAGTCGTCGCTCGTGTCGGCATCCGGACGGGGCGGTCGGTCGAGTCCGGCGATCGAGGGACCCGGTCTCACGACCCGTCTCAGACGCTCTCGCGGGACCGAGCGGCCGAGACGAGGCCGCCCGGTCCGCGGTACACGCTCTGACGCGGCGCCGGCCCTCACGACACGGCAGCACGCCGCCCCAGGCACGGCATGGGCCCGCCCGCCTCTGATATGACGCGCCCCCGCGAGCGCACGCCTCCGATTCACAGGTGCACCTGCTGACGGCGCGTCTGCATGGTGTAGCTCGGCATCAGTGCATGAACAGAGGGCGACCCGACCGGCACCGCGCCTGCGTGCCGGACTCTTGCTCGTCCCACCTGCCCGCCTGGTGTTCTGTTGCCTGCCGGTGGTGTGACGTGCATTTTGCCAAGTGTTGGTGTTGCTGTGTTCGTTGTTGTAGAGTGGCAGATTTGAGTGCGATGCGCCCGCACGGGCTGCCGCAGCTAAGAACGTACGTGCTGTCTGTATTCTCTCCTCCGCGTGGTGTGTTTCGACCAGTCATTTCGGCAGGAACGCGGCCGTGTTCGCAAGGCGGCGCGTTCATGACCATGCTGCGCTGTCGCTTACGGTGCGTGCTGCGCGCGGGACCGCGCCCGTCCGCTCCTCCCCGCTGACTCTGCCGCCGGCGCCGCCCTCAGCTCCGGCTATCGCCAACAACCCGACCGTCTTCTACCAGCTGATCCGCGGCAGCACGGCCCAGACGAACAAGTTACGACACGTTCTACCTGCAGGAGCGCTCGATGAACGGCGAGACGTTCGCTGACATTCAGGTCAACCAGCCGCTCGACTACGAGACCATCAAGGAGTACAACCTCACCATACGCGTGGATGGTGATGCGGCCAGGGCGGTCTGCCGCCGCCCGAGCACCGGGGCGGCCGCACTGCTGGGTCGGGATGGCGCCGGATGACGTGCGGTGGGGGATAAGCGGGTCGCGGGCTCGTGACCCCCGGGTTTTGCGGGCTGGCCGCTACGGCCAGGGTTGGTCGGATAGGGCCGGCAGGGATCAGGCGTTCAAGGCATGGTCCTTGGGCGCTCTGTTGGAGCTGGGCGTTGACGGAGGCCACGTGGTCCTTTCTTCTGTGTACATTTGAGGAAGTGCAACCCATTTGCCTTTGTGAACCCGACCAGGCTTGCCGTGAGCTACCCGTCGTCTCCCGGGGATTCAGTCGCCACGTCGTCATCGTTGGCGGCGCTGCGGCTGCCCGCGGGTGACTCGTCATTGGACGACGGTTCGCCTTGCTCGCGTTCTCAGGCGGCCGCCAGCCAGCTGTGGCCGCGGCGCGGCTGGTGCGGCCGGCCATAGCCGCTGCCGTGACCTGACCGTGCCGCTGTCGCCGCTGCCGTGACCTGACCGTGCCGGCTGTCGCCGCAGCCGTGACCTGACCGTGGTGACCGGCTGTCGCCGCTGCCATGACCTGACCGCGCCGGCCATAGCCGCTGCCGAGACCTGACCGTGCCGGCTGTCGCCGCTGCCGTGACCTGACCGTGCCGCTGTCGCCGCTGCCGTGACCTGACCATGGCCGTGCGTCGGCAGAACAACGGAGCGCAGCAGCTGGCATCTGAGGCCACCATCTACATCGTGCTGGACGACGTGAACGACGAGATCCCGCTGTTCACGGAGCGCGAGCAGGAGACTGTGCTGGAGGGCGAGCCGGCCGGCACCAAGGTCACCCAGGTCAACGCCATCGACAAGGACGGAACGTTCCCCAACAAACAGGTGGGAAGAAGGCGTGCCCACGACAGCTATTGCTGGGAGAGGGTGGTGACCATCTCTTTACCAACTGGCCTTTGACGTACCTAATCATTTTGATAATCTGACGCCTGTGGGGACTCTGCTACTGTAATCTCAGCTAGGAGAGGGTCCCTACCATTACCATGCGACGGTTTCATCGTCGGCCACGCATTGCCAAACTCGATGGCGTTAAGTGCCAGCAGGGCCACGTCAGTGCCAGCAGGGCCACGTCAGTGCCAGCAGGGCCACGTCAGGGTCACGTCGGGAAGGCTCACGGCGAGCCGATCCTTGTCGCTTCATGTTCTCGACGCTGCGGTGATGTTCGCCGGCGACGGCTCCTGGTGAGGTGCCGCGGCGAGCGAGCGGTGTCGATGGCTCGGCGCGAGGCGAGCCGCCCGCCCGCGGAGCCCCGCTGACCTCCGCCGGTGATGTCCGGCGCGCAGGTCTACTACGCCATCATTGACTCGCCGCGCAACGAGGGCAAGGACTTCTTCGAGATCAACGAGCACACGGGCGAGGTGTTCACCAAGGTGACGTTCGACCGCGAGGAGAAGCAGGCGTACGCGCTGGAGGTGGCGCGGCCCGCGACGGCGCGCCCTCCTCGCGCCGCCACTCGGACGGCAAGCCGAACACAGGTTCAGTGGGTCAGTCGGCGCAGGTCAGAACACAGGTCGGTCGGTCGGTCGGCGCAGGTCAGTCGGTTAGTCGGTTCAGGTCAGAACACAGGCTAGTCGGTCGGTCGGCGCAGGTCAGAACGCGGGATTGTCGGTCAGTCGGTGCAGGTCAGAACACAGGTCAGTCGGTCAGTCGGCGCAGGTCAGAACACAGGTCAGTCGGTCAGCCGGCGCAGGCCAGAACACAGGTCAGTCGGTGGGGCGCGGCGGCCGTGCGCAGCGGGTCGGGACTGGGCTCCGTACTGGCACGCTAGCACACTGTGTGTGCGGCTGCCTACGGCGGGGCTGGCTGTCCCCACGTGTCGTGGCAGCTGACGAGTGGTAGCTGACAAGGTGGTTGTGTTTGAGGTCGGTGTTGGTCCGGTTGCCCGGCGGGAGCTGGGGGCGCGAGAGGTCGTCTCCACAGTGAGGTCAGGTGGCGGCTGTGTGGCAGGATGTGTTCACGATTAGCGGGGATGTGGCAGTGGCCTGTGCCTGTGGGCGTAACGTGTCCGTGCCCATCTCCCGAAGCACCACTTGTGACGTGTCCGGACTGTGGAGCTGTTCCAGTGTGCCACAGAACAGACCCGGCCAACGCGGCGCGAGCCCCGCTGTGCTTACCCGGCTGAGCCCTGCTGAGCTGACTGTGCTGACCCGGCAGCGTCCCACCGAGCTGACTAGGCTGATCCCACTGTGCTGACCCGGCTGAGCCCTGCTGAGCTGACTGTGCTGACTGTGCTGACTGTGCTGACCCGGCAGCGTCCTACCGAGCTGACCTGGCTGAGCCCATTGTGCTGACCCGGCTGAACCCTGCTGAGCTGACTGTGCTGACCCGTCGCCCCGCAGTGACCAAGTTCATTCGGATCGGCATCTCGGACAAGAACGACAACCCGCCGTACTTCGACAAGCGGCTGTACGAGGCCGAGGTGGACGAGAACGAGGACATCCAGCACATCGTGCTCACCGTCGTCGCCAAGGACATAGACGAGTGTGAGTGGGGCGCGCTGCTCCGGCACGCGGCGGGCGAGCCGGCCGCGGCGCGCCCTCCCAGCGTCGGCACATCCCGGCTGTCGACTTTGGCTTGCTCCAGCTAGGAGATGCCGTCCCCTACTCGCCGCTGTGTGCTGGCAGGATGGAGGAAAAATGTCAGCTCAGATGTGGTTTGTGACGTCAATGAATGAAATGAAGCCGGCGGTGAGGTGGTGCTCCCCCCCCCCCCCCCGCTCCCACAGAGTTTCACCACGATAGCAAGTGCTACAACTGGAGCATCTATTGTAGTGATTAAGCCTCAAATGTTTGCTTTTCTGACAACTTGCGAGTCGTCGACACCGACTGTTGACCCAAACAAACCATACCTCCCGCGCCCAGCACACCCCCTGGACCGGCCGCTGTCGGCTCGAGCCTGGTGTGCGTTGCGCCCGTGCCGCGGCGTTAACTCGCGCGCCCGTGCCGCAGCCTCGCGGATCCGGTACGAGCTGACGCGGGGCAACGTGGGCGGAGCGTTCGGCGTCAAGAACAGCACCGGCGCCATCTTCGTGGCCGGCCCGCTCGACTACGAGACCAGGAACCGGGTGAGGCGCGCGGAGCGGCGCCTCGGGTCGCTCCCGGCCCCTCCCGGCCCCGCCCGGGCAGGGGCGGGGAGGCTCCGCGCGGCGCCGGCGGCTGGAGAGTGCGGCATGCGGTCGCTTGGAGAGCCAGGCGTTGTGCCGGTGACTTCTCACGGTTACGTTGCGATCCGACTGTTCTCTTGTCGGATCTACGCACGGCGTCGGCAGTCAGTCTGCTTCATGCGAGCGTATGGCGCTATGCTTTCTTGGCTAATACGTAAGCGAACTCCAGCAAACTGCGACTTATTGTCTCGTTTGTCAAACAGCCGGCTGCCGCAGGGCATTCTCACCCACCTGTCTTGTTTCCTGGTGGCGGGTGAGAACCACTACGTGCTCGACCCGCGTGGACGACTCCCCCTACATAGTTCGCCTGCCAAGGCGCGCCTGCCAGCGCCGCATCGGCAGTGAACGGAGCGTCTGACGCGCCTTCCGCCCCGCCCGCAGTACGAGCTACGGCTGGTGGCGTCCGACAACCTGAACGAGAACTTCACGGACGTGGTGATCCACGTGCGGGACGTGAACGACAACCCGCCGCAGTTCGACAAGCCCGTGTATCAGGCGCAGATCACCGAGGAGGACGACCGCGGCCTGCCCAAGCTCATCCTGCAGGTGAGGCGGCGCCACCGGCGTCAGACGCGCGGGTGACGGGGCGGTCAGTCGCCGTTAGGATCAGACGCGGTGGAGGACGGGGCGGTCAGTCGCCGTTAGGATCAGACGCGGTGGAGGACGGGGCGGTCAGTCGCCGTTAGGATCAGACGCTCGGAGGACCGGGCGGTCAGTCACCGTGGGGATCAGACGCGGTGGAGGACGGGGCGGTCAGTCGCCGTTAGGATCAGACGCGGTGGAGGACGGGGCGGTCAGTCGCCGTTAGGATCAGACGCTCGGAGGACCGGGCGGTCAGTCACCGTGGGGATCAGACGCGGTGGAGGACGGGGCGGTCAGTCGCCGTTAGGATCAGACGCGGTGGAGACGGGGCGGTCAGTCGCCGTTAGGATCAGACGCTCGGAGGACCGGGCGGTCAGTCACCGTGGGGGTCAGACGCTCGGAGGACGGGGCGGTCAGTCGCCGTTGGGATCAGACGCGGTGGAGGACGGGGCGGTCAGTCGCCGTTAGGACCAGACGCTCGGAGGACCGGGCGGTCAGTCACCGTGGGGATCAGACGCGGTGGAGGACGGGGCGGTCAGTCGCCGTTAGGATCAGACGCGGTGGAGGACGGGGCGGTCAGTCGCCGTTAGGATCAGACGCTCGGAGGACCGGGCGGTCAGTCACCGTGGGGGTCAGACGCTCGGAGGACGGGGCGGTCAGTCGCCGTGGGGATCAGACGCTCGGAGGATGGGGCGGTCAGTCGCCGTGGGGGTCAGACGCTCGGAGGACGGGGCGGTCAGTCGCCGTGGGGGTCAGACGCGGTGGAGGACGGGGCGGTCAGTCGCCGTGGGGGTCAGACGCTCGGAGGACGGGGCGGTCAGACGCTCGGAGGACGGGGCGGTCAGTCGCCGTGGGGATCAGACGCGGTGGAGGACGGGGCGGTCAGTCGCCGTGGGGATCAGACGCGGTGGAGGACGGGGCGGTCAGTCGCCGTGGGGGTCAGACGCGGTGGAGGACGGGGCGGTCAGTCGCCGTGGCGGTCAGACGCTCGGAGGACGGGGCGGTCAGTCGCCGCGGGGATCAGACGCGGTGGAGGACGGGGCGGTCAGTCGCCGCGGGGGTCAGACGCTCGGAGGACGGGGCGGTCAGTCGCCGTGGGGATCAGACGCGGTGGAGGACGGGGCGGTCAGTCGCCGTTAGGATCAGACGCGGCGGACGGAGGCTCGAGAGGGGTCGCTGCGACCTCGCGCGGGGCGTGTGCTGCGCGCGGCGCGGTCCCGCGCTGAAGGTCAGGGCAAATAGGAGCTTCACCGTTGAAGGTCCGGTGATCAGACCCGCTGACGCACGTAACGGTGACGGTCGGGCCAGGCGCTCGTTTGTGCGCGATCTCAGCCGCCGGCCGGCAGCGGCAGTGTGTGTGTCGCCCTCCCCCCTGCGCGGTTCGGCTGACGCCCCCCCCCCCCCGCTCGTGCAGGTGACGGCGAAGGACAAGGACGTGGAGCGGCCTGCTGACATCGTCTACTTCCTGACGGGCCAGGGCATTGACCAGCACCACCCGCGCAACTCCATGTTCACCGTCAACAAGACGTCCGGCGAGATATTCGTCACGAAGGTGAGCGGGCGGGGTAGGGGACCGCGCCGAGGTGCTGACCTCAAGCGCGATGGTCGGCCGAGGGCGCGCCTGGATAGGCCCGGTCACGTGACCGAGACGGGGTTGGTGTCCCCTGGCGCTCGCTGTTGTTCGTGTGGTTCTATCGTTCTGTCGCAGTTATCTAGGCTGCCGCGAGCTCACGCGGTGCTGTTGTGTTTGGTTACCGGGTTATTTGCTGTCTTCACC